>NC_080381.1:91019344-91340299 GCF_014773155.1 Arachis stenosperma | reverse complement strand
GGTTTCACCGTTGTCAATGGCTACCTCCCATCTTCTCAGTGAAAACGATTGCATATGCTCTGTCACAGCACGCGGAATTCAGCTGTCGGTTCTCGGTCAGGCCGGAATAGAATCCATTGATTCTTTTGCGTCTGTCACTAACGCCCCGCCTGCTAGGAGTTTGAAGCACGTCACAGTCATTCAATCATTGAATCCTACTCAGAATACCACAGACAAGGTTTAGACCTTCCGGATTCTCTTGAATGCCGCCATCAGTTCTCGCCTATACCACGAAGATTTCGGTTAAAGAATCCAAGAGATAAACATTAGAGCCTCGTTTGCTTGTAGAACAAGAGTGGTTGTCAGTCACCTTGTTCATGAGTGAGAATGATGATGAGCGTCACATAATCATCACATTCATCATGTTCTTGGGTGCAAATGAATATCTTGGACAAAGAACAAGCGGTATTGAATAGAAGAACAATAGTAATTGCATTAATACTCGAGGTACAGCAGAGCTCCACACCTTAATCTATGGTGTGTAGAAACTCCACCATTGAAAATACATAAGAACAAAAGTGATCATTGGTTTCGGCTCCAGAGAGGGAACCAGAAGAACCAAGATGAAAATACAATAGTAAAAGGTCCTACTTATAGAAAACTAGTAGCCTAGGGTGTACAGAGATGAGTAAATGACATAAAAATCCACTTCCGGGCCCACTTGGTGTGTGCTTGGGCTGAGTAATGAAGCATTTTCGTGCAGAGACTCTTCTTGGAGTTAAACGCCAGCTTTTATGCCAGTTTGGGCGTTTAACTCCCATTTTGGTGCCAGTTCCAGTGTTTAACGCTGGGATTTCTTGAGGTGACTTTGAACGCCGGTTTGGGCCATCAAATCTTGGGCAAAGTATGGACTATCATTTATTGCTGGAAAGCCCAGGATGTCTACTTTCCAACGCCGTTGAGAGCGCGCCAATTGGGCTTCTGTAGCTCCAGAAAATCCACTTCGAGTGCAGGGAGGTCAGAATCCAACAGCATCTGCAGTCCTTTTCAGTCTCTGAATCAGATTTTTGCTCAGATCCCTCAATTTCAGCCAGAAAATACCTGAAATCACAGAAAAACACACAAACTCATAGTAAAGTCCAGAAAAGTGAATTTTAACTAAAAACTAATAAAAATATACTAAAAACTAAACCAAATATACTAAAAACATACTAAAAACAATGCCAAAAAGCGTACAAATTATCCGCTCATCACAACACCAAACTTAAATTGTTGCTTGTCCCCAAGCAACTGAAAATCAAATAAGATAAAAAGAAGAGAATATACTATAGACTCCAAATTATCAATGAAAGTTAGCTCCACATTAGATGAGCGGGACTAGTAACTTTTTGCCTCCGAACAGTTTTGGCATCTCACTTTATCCTTTGATATTCAGAATGATTGGCTTCTTTAGGAACTCAGAATCCAGATAGTGTTATTGATTCTCTTAGTTAAGTATGATGATTCTTGAACACAGCTACTTATTGAGTCTTGGCCGTGGCCCAAAGCACTCTGTCTTCCAGTATTACCACCGGATACATACATGCCACAGACACATAATTGGGTGAACCTTTTCAGATTGTGACTCAGCTTTGCTAGAGTCCCCAATTAGAGGTGTCCAGGGTTCTTAAGCACACTCTTTTTGCCTTGGATCACAACTTTATTTCTTTCTTTTTCTTTTTTTTTTTTGTATTCACTGCTTTTTCTTGCTTCAAGAATCATTTTTATGATTTTTCAGATCCTCAGTAACATGTCTCCTTTTTCATCATTCTTTCAAGAGCCAACAATTTTAACATTCATGAACAACAATTCAAAAGACATATGCACTGTTCAAGCATACATTCAGAAAACAAAAAGTATTGTCACCACATCAAACTAATTAAGCTAGTTTTAAAGATGAATTTGAAATCCTGTACTTCTTGTTCTTTTGTGATAAAAACAGTTTTCATTTAAGAAAGGTGATGGATTCATAGGACATTCATAACTTTAAGGCATAGACACTAAGACACTAATGATCATAAGACACAAACATAGACAAACATAAGCATGAAATTTCGAAAAATAGGAAAATAAAGAACAAGGAGATTAAAGAACGGGTCCACCTTAGTGATGGCGGCTTGTTCTTCCTTTTGAAGGTCCTATGGAGTGCTTGAGCTCCTCAATGTCTCTTCCTTGCCTTTGTTGCTCCTCTCTCATGATTCTTTGATCTTCTCTAATTTCATGGAGGAGGATGGAATGTTCTTGGTGCTCCACCCTTAGTTGTCCCATGTTGGAACTTAATTCTCCTAGGGAGGTGTTTCAGTTGCTCCCAATAGTCTTGTGGAGGAAAGTGCATCCCTTGAGACATCTCAGGGATCTCATGATGAGAGGGGTCTCTTGTTTGCTCCATCCTTTTCTTAGTGATGGGTTTGAGGTCATGCCTTCTCAGTTGAACTGGCTTCCCTCTTGAATCTCTCTTCCATTGGGCGCCCTCTTCACAGATGTCAGTGAGGACTTGGTCCAACCTTTGATCAAAGTTGACCCTTCTTCATGGCCACAACTTCATAGAAGTGGTCTTGATGCACCCTTGAGATGAATCTCTCCATCTCCCATGACTCGGAGGTGAAAGCTTTTGCCTTCCCTTTCCTCTTTCTAGAGGTTTCTCCGGCCTTGGATGCCATAAATGGTTATGGAAAAACAAAAAGCAATGCTTTTACCACATCAAACTTAAAAGGTTTGCTCGTCCTCGAGCAAAAGAAGAAAGAAGGGAGCAGAAGAAGAAGAAATGAGGAAGAAGGGAATGGCTTTGTGTTCGGCCATGTATGGGTGGGTTTGGGAGGGAAAGTGGTGGAGAGGTATTGAGGTGATTGGTGAATGGGTGAAGAAGAAGAGAGAGTGGTGGGGTTGGTGGGGATCCTGTGGGGTCCACAGATCCTGAGGTGTCAAGGAAAAGTCATCCCTGCACCAAATGGCATTCAAAAACACGTTTTGAGCCAATTCTGGCGTTAAACGCCGGGCTGGTGCCCATTCCTGGCGTTTAACGCCAGCTTCTTGCCCTTTTCTGGCGTTTAACGCAAGTCTGGTGCCCCTTTCTGGCGTTAAACGCCCAGAATGGTGCCAGACTGGGCGTTAAACGCCCAACAGCTAACCTTACTGGCGTTTAAACGCCAGTAAGTGCGTCCTCCAGGGTGTGCTGTTTTTCTTCCTGTTTTTCATTTTGTTTTTGCTTTTTTCGTTGATTTTGTGACTTCTTATGATCATCAACCTACAAAAAAAGATAAAATAACAAAAGGAAATAGTTAATTATAAAACATTGGGTTGCCTCCCAACAAGCGCTTCTTTAATGTCACTAGCTTGACAGAGGACTCTTATGGAGCCTCACAGATACTCAGAGCCATGTTGGAACCTCCCAACACCAAACTTAGAGTTTGAATGTGGGGGTTCAACACCAAACTTAGAGTTTGGTTGTGGCCTTCCAACACCAAACTTAGAGTTTGACTGTGGGGGCTCTGTTTGACTCTGAATTGAGAGAAGCTCTTCATGCTTCCTCTCCATGATGACAGAGGGATATCCTTGGGCCTTAAACACCAAGGATTCTTCATTCACTTGAATGATCAACTCTCCTCTATCAACATCAATCACAGCCTTTGCTGTGGCTAGGAAGGGTCTGCCAAGGATGATGGATTCATCCATGCACTTCCCAGTCTCTAGGACTATGAAATCAGTAGGGATATAATGGTCCTCAACTTTAACCAGAACATCCTCTACAAGTCCATAGGCTTGTTTTCTTGAGTTGTCTGCCATCTCTAGTGAGATTTTTGCAGCTTGCACCTCAAAGATCCCTAGCTTCTCCGTTACAGAGAGGGGCATGAGGTTTACACTTGACCCTAAGTCACACAAGGCCTTCTTGAAGGTCATGGTGCCTATGGTACAAGGTATTGAAAACTTCCCAGGATCCTGCCTCTTTTGAGGCAGTCTCTGCCTAGACAAGTCATCCAGTTCTTTGGTGAGCAAAGGGGGTTCATTCTCCCAAGTCTCATTTCCAAATAACTTGTCATTTAGCTTCATGATTGCTCCAAGGTATTTAGCAACTTGCTCTTCAGTGACATACTCATCCTCTTCAGAGGAAGAATACTCATCAGAGCTCATGAAAGGCAGAAGTAAGTCCAATGGAATCTCTATGGTCTCATTTTGAGCCTCAGATTCCCATGGTTCCTCATTAGGGAACTCATTGGAGGTCAGTGCACGCCCATTGAGGTCTTCCTCAGTGGCGTTCACTTCCTCTCCTTCCTCTCCAAATTCGGCCATGTTGATGGCCTTGCACTCTCCTTTTGGATTTCTTCTGTATTGCTTGGGAGAGTACTAGGAGGGAGTTCAGTAACTTTCTTGCTCAGCTGTCCCACTTGTGCCTCCAAATTCCTAATGGAGGACCTTGTTTCAGTCATGAAACTTTGAGTGGTTTTGATTAGATCAGAGACCATGGTTGCTAAGTCAAAGGGGTTCTGTTTAGAATTCTCTGTCTGTTGCTGAGAAGATGATGGAAAAGGCTTGCCATTGCTAAACCTATTTCTTCCACCATTATTGTTGTTAAAACCTTGTTGAGGTCTTTCTTGATTCTTCCATGAGAAATTTGGGTGATTTCTCCATGAAGAATTATAGGTGTTTCCATAGGGTTCTCCTAGGTAATTCACCTCTTCCATTGAAGGGTTCTCAGGATCATAGGCTTCTTCCTCAGATGAAGCTTCCTTAGTACTGCTTGGTGCATTTTGCATTCCAGACAGACTTTGAGAGATCAAATTGACTTGTTGAGTCAATATCTTGTTCTGAGCCAGAATGGCATTCAGAGTATCAATCTGAAGAACTCCTTTCTTCTGATTAGTCCCATTGTTCACAGGATTCCTTTCAGAAGTGTACATAAATTGGTTATTTGCAACCATTTCAATCAGCTCTTGAGCTTCTGTAGGCGTCTTCTTCAGATGAAGAGATCCTCCAGCAGAGCTATCCAAAGACATCTTGGATAGTTCAGAGAGACCATCATAGAAAATACCTATGATGCTCCATTCAGAAAGCATGTCAGAGGGACACTTTCTGATTAATTGTTTGTATCTTTCCCAAGCTTCATAGAGGGATTCTCCATCCTTCTGTCTGAAGGTTTGGACTTCCACTCTAAGCTTACTCAATTTTTGAGGTGGAAAGAACTTTGCCAAGAAGGCATTGACTAGCTTTTCCCAAGAGTCCAGGCTTTCTTTAGGTTGAGAATCCAACCATATTCTAGCTCTGTCTCTTATAGCAAAAGGGAATAGCATGAGTCTGTAGACCTCAGGGTCAACCCCATTAGTCTTGACAGTGTCACAGATTTGCAAGAATTCAGCTAAGAACTGATGAGGATCTTCCAATGGGTTTCCATGGAACTTGCAATTCTGTTGCATTAGAGAAACTAATTGAGGCTTAAGCTCAAAGTTGTTTGCTCTAATGGCAGGGATAGAGATGCTTCTCCCACAGAAGTCGGGAGTAGGTGCAGTAAAGTCACCCAGTACCTTCCTTGCATTGTTGGCATTGTTGTTTTCGGCTGCCATGTGTTCTTCTTCTTTGAAGAATTCGGTCAGGTCCTCTAAAGAGAGTTGTGCTTTAGCTTCTCTTAGTTTTCGCTTCAAGGTCCTCTCAGGTTCAGGGTCAGCTTCAACAAGAATGCCTTTGTCTCTGCTCCTGCTCATAAGAAAGAGAAGGGAACAAGAAAATGTGGAATCCTCTATGTCACAGTATAGAGATTCCTTGAAGTGTCAGAGGAAAAGAAGAGTAGAAGACAGAAGTAGAAAATTTGAACTTATCAGAAGGAATGGAGTTCGAATTTTGCATTAAGGGATAGTGTTAGTCCATAAATAGAAGGATGTGAGGAGAAGGGAAGTAATTTTCGAAAATTAAGTGAAAGATTTTAAAAATATTTTTGAAAAACATTACTTAATTTTCGAAAATAAGAGTGGGAAAGAAGTAAAGTGATTTTTGAAACAGATTTTGAAATTTAGAAATTAAAAAGATTTGATTGAAAACTATTTTGAAAAAGATGAGGTTAAGAAGATATGATTGGTTTTAAAAAAAATATGTGATTGAGAAGATATGATTTGAAAACAATTTTAAAAAGATTTGATTTTAAAAATTAATAACTTGGCTATCAAGAAAAGATATGATCCAAACATTAAACCTTTCTCAACAGAAAAGGCAACTTACTTGAAATGTTCAATCAAATCATTAATTGTTAGCAAGTATCTTTGAAAAAGGAAAGAAATTGATTTTGAAAACATTTGATTGAAAAGATATGATTTGAAAAAGATTTGATTTTGAAAAACTTTGAAAACTTGAAAAAAAATTGATTTGAAAACAAAATCTTCCCCCTTGTGCCATCCTGGCGTTAAACGCCCAGAATGGTGCACATTCTAGCGTTTAACGCCCAAAACTCTACCCTTTTGGGCGTTAAACGCCCAACCAGGTACCCTGGCTGGCGTTTAAACGCCAGTCTGTCCTTC
Organism: Arachis stenosperma; assembly: GCF_014773155.1. NCBI lineage: Eukaryota > Viridiplantae > Streptophyta > Magnoliopsida > Fabales > Fabaceae > Arachis > Arachis stenosperma. The sequence continues at coordinate 91,333,781 of NC_080381.1, read as the reverse complement.
TTCACTGGGCGTTTTGAATGCCCAGCTTTTTCTATGCAATTCCTCTGCTGTATGTTCTGAATCTTCAATTCTCTGTATTATTGACTTGAGAAGACACAAATTAAAAATATTTTTGGATTTTTAATAATAAGGAATAATCAAAATGCACTAAAATCAAATAACAATGCATGCAAGACACCAAACTTAGCAGTTTGTATACTGCTGACACTAACAAAATGAGAATGCATATGAGACACACAAAACACTCAAGTCAAGAGAATTTAAAGATTAGAGTAAGAAATCATCAATAACATCTTGAAGATCCTTAAGACACATGAATGAATGCATGCAATTGACACCAAACTTAAAATGAGACTAGTGTCTCAATAAGAAACATAACATATTTATGATTTTGTAATTTTTTTGGATTTTTCGAAAATTAAGTGGAAAAGAAAACAAAGGTATCAAAATTCTTAATGAGAATTCCAGGAATCATGCAATGTTAGTCTAAAGCTTTAGTCTAAAGGAATTAGACATAGCTAGCCAAGCTTCAGCAGGACATTGCATTCAAGAGCTAAATTGATGAGGATCAATCAGCTTTGGTGATGATAAGAACATCACCTTGAAACACTAGAATTCATTCTTAAGAACTCTGAAAAAAAATACCTAATCTAAGCAACAAGATGAACCGTCAGTTGTCCATACTCGAACAATCCCCGGCAACGGCGCCAAAAACTTGGTGCGCGAAATTGTGAACAATACTTTTCACAACTCTCATAATCCCCAGTCATGAACTGCAAAAACTTGTTAGCTCAATTCCATGGCATTACACAACTTCGCACAACTAACCAGCAAGTGCACTGGGTCGTCCAAGTAATACCTTACGTGAGTAAGGGTCGATCCCACGGAGATTGTTAGTATGAAGCAAGCTATGGTCGTCTTGTAAATCTTAGTCAGGCAGACTCAAATGGATATGATGATGAACGAAAATAATATAAAAGATAAAGATAGAGATACTTATGTAATTCATTGGTAGGAACTTCAGATAAGCGCATGAAGATGCCTTCCCTTCCGTCTCTCTGCTTTCCTACTGTCTTCATCCAATCCTTCTTACTCCTTTCCATGGCAAGCTCGTGTAGGGTTTCACCGTTGTCAATGGCTACCTCCCATCCTCTCAGTGAAAACGATTGCATATGCTCTGTCACAGCACGCGGAATTCAGCTGTCGGTTCTCGGTCAGGCCGGAATAGAATCCATTGATTCTTTTGCGTCTGTCACTAACGCCCCGCCTGCTAGGAGTTTAAAGCACGTCACAGTCATTCAATCATTGTATCCTACTCAGAATACCACAGACAAGGTTTAGACCTTCCGGATTCTCTTGAATGCCGCCATCAGTTCTCGCCTATACCACGAAGATTCCGGTTAAAGAATCCAAGAGATAAACATTAGAGCCTCGTTTGCTTGTAGAACAAGAGTGGTTGTCAGTCACTTTGTTCATGAGTGAGAATGATGATGAGCGTCACATAATCATCACATTCATCATGTTCTTGGGTGCAAATGAATATCTTGGACAAAGAACAAGCGGTATTGAATAGAAGAACAATAGTAATTGCATTAATACTCGAGGTACAGCAGAGCTCCACACCTTAATCTATGGTGTGTAGAAACTCCACCGTTGAAAATACATAAGAACAAAAGTGATCATTGGTTTCGGCTCCAGAGAGGGAACCAGAAGAACCAAGATGAAAATACAATAGTAAAAGGTCCTACTTATAGAAAACTAGTAGCCTAGGGTGTACAGAGATGAGTAAATGACATAAAAATCCACTTCCGGGCCCACTTGGTGTGTGCTTGGGCTGAGTAATGAAGCATTTTCGTGCAGAGACTCTTCTTGGAGTTAAACGCCAGCTTTTATGCCAGTTTGGGCGTTTAACTCCCATTTTGGTGCCAGTTCCAGCGTTTAACGCTGGGATTTCTTGAGGTGACTTTGAACGCCGGTTTGGGCCATCAAATATTGAGCAAAGTATGGACTATCATATATTGCTGGAAAGCCCAGGATGTCTACTTTCCAACTCCGTTGAGATCGCGCCAATTGGGCTTCTGTAGCTCCAGAAAATCCACTTCGAGTGCAGGGAGGTCAGAATCCAACAGCATCTGCAGTCCTTTTCAGTCTCTGAATCAGATTTTTGCTCAGATCCCTCAATTTCAGCCAGAAAATACCTGAAATCACAGAAAAACACACAAACTCATAGTAAAGTCCAGAAAAGTGAATTTTAACTAAAAACTAATAAAAATATACTAAAAACTAAACCAAATATACTAAAAACATACTAAAAACAATACCAAAAAGCGTACAAATTATCCGCTCATCACAACACCAAACTTAAATTGTTGCTTGTCCCCAAGCAACTGAAAATCAAATAAGATAAAAAGAAGAGAATATACTATAGACTCCAAATTATCAATGAAAGTTAGCTCCACATTAGATGAGCGGGACTAGTAACTTTTTGCCTCCGAACAGTTTTGGCATCTCACTTTATCCTTTGAAATTCAGAATGATTGGCTTCTTTAGGAACTCAGAATCCAGATAGTGTTATTGATTCTCCTAGTTAAGTATGATGATTCTTGAACACAGCTACTTATTGAGTCTTGGCCGTGGCCCAAAGCACTCTGTCTTCCAGTATTACCACCGGATACATACATGCCACAGACACATAATTGGGTGGACCTTTTCAGATTGTGACTCAGCTTTGCTAGAGTCCCCAATTAGAGGTGTCCAGGGTTCTTAAGCACACTCTTTTTGCCTTGGATCACAACTTTATTTCTTTCTTTTTTTTTTGTATTCACTGCTTTTTCTTGCTTCAAGAATCATTTTTATGATTTTTCAGATCCTCAGTAACATGTCTCCTTTTTCATCATTCTTTCAAGAGCCAACAATTTTAACATTCATGAACAACAATTCAAAAGACATATGCACTGTTCAAGCATACATTCAGAAAACAAAAAGTATTGTCACCACATCAAACTAATTAAGCTAGTTTTAAAGATGAATTTGAAATCCTGTACTTCTTGTTCTTTTGTGATAAAAACAGTTTTCATTTAAGAAAGGTGATGGATTCATAGGACATTCATAACTTTAAGGCATAGACACTAAGACACTAATGATCATAAGACACAAACATAGACAAACATAAGCATGAAATTTCGAAAAATAGGAAAATAAAGAACAAGGAGATTAAAGAACGGGTCCACCTTAGTGATGGCGGCTTGTTCTTCCTTTTGAAGGTCCTATGGAGTGCTTGAGCTCCTCAATGTCTCTTCCTTGCCTTTGTTGCTCCTCTCTCATGATTCTTTGATCTTCTCTAATTTCATGGAGGAGGATGGAATGTTCTTGGTGCTCCACCCTTAGTTGTCCATGTTGGAACTTAATTCTCCTAGGGAGGTGTTTCAGTTGCTCCCAATAGTCTTGTGGAGGAAAGTGCATCCCTTGAGACATCTCAGGGATCTCATGATGAGAGGGGTCTCTTGTTTGCTCCATCCTTTTCTTAGTGATGGGTTTGAGGTCATGCCTTCTCAGTTGAACTGGCTTCCCTCTTGAATCTCTCTTCCATTGGGCGCCCTCTTCACAGATGTCAGTGAGGACTTGGTCCAACCTTTGATCAAAGTTGACCCTTCTTCATGGCCACAACTTCATAGAAGTGGTCTTGATGCACCCTTGAGATGAATCTCTCCATCTCCCATGACTCGGAGGTGAAAGCTTTTGCCTTCCCTTTCCTCTTTCTAGAGGTTTCTCCGGCCTTGGATGCCATAAATGGTTATGGAAAAACAAAAAGCAATGCTTTTACCACACCAAACTTAAAAGGTTTGCTCGTCCTCGAGCAAAAGAAGAAAGAAGGGAGCAGAAGAAGAAGAAATGAGGAAGAAGGGAATGGCTTTGTGTTCGGCCACGTATGGGTGGGTTTGGAAGGGAAAGTGGTGAAGAGGTATTGAGGTGATTGGTGAATGGGTGAAGAAGAAGAGAGAGTGGTGGGGTTGGTGAGGATCCTGTGGGGTCCACAGATCCTGAGGTGTCAAGGAAAAGTCATCCCTGCACCAAATGGCATTCAAAAACACGTTTTGAGCCAATTCTGGCGTTAAACGCCGGGCTGGTGCCCATTCCTGGCGTTTAATGCCAGCTTCTTGCCCTTTCTGGCGTTTAACGCCAGTCTGGTGCCCCTTTCTGGCGTTAAACGCCCAGAATGGTGCCAGACTGGGCGTTAAACGCCCAACAGCTAACCTTACTGGCGTTTAAACGCCAGTAAGTGCGTCCTCCAGGGTGTGCTGTTTTTCTTCCTGTTTTTCATTTTGTTTTTGCTTTTTTCATTGATTTTGTGACTTCTTATGATCATCAACCTACAAAAAAAGATAAAATAACAAAAGGAAATAGTTAATTATAAAACATTGGGTTGCCTCCCAACAAGCGCTTCTTTAATGTCACTAGCTTGACAGAGGACTCTTATGGAGCCTCACAGATACTCAGAGCCATGTTGGAACCTCCCAACACCAAACTTAGAGTTTGAATGTGGGGGTTCAACACCAAACTTAGAGTTTGGTTGTGGCCTCCCAACACCAAACTTAGAGTTTGATTGTGGGGGCTCTGTTTGACTCTGAATTGAGAGAAGCTCTTCATGCTTCCTCTCCATGATGACAGAGGGATATCCTTGGGCCTTAAACACCAAGGATTCTTCATTCACTTGAATGATCAACTCTCCTCTATCAACATCAATCACAGCCTTTGCTGTGGCTAGGAAGGGTCTGCCAAGGATGATGGATTCATCCATGCACTTCCCAGTCTCTAGGACTATGAAATCAGTAGGGATATAATGGTCCTCAACTTTAACCAGAACATCCTCTACAAGTCCATAAGCTTGTTTTCTTGAGTTGTCTGCCATCTCTAGTGAGATTTTCGCTGCTTGCACCTCAAAGATCCCTAGCTTCTCCATTACAGAGAGGGGCATGAGGTTTACACTTGACCCTAAGTCACACAAGGCCTTCTTGAAGGTCATGGTGCCTATGGTACAAGGTATTGAAAACTTCCCAGGATCCTGCCTCTTTTGAGGCAGTCTCTGCCTAGACAAGTCATCCAGTTCTTTGGTGAGCAAAGGGGGTTCATTCTCCCAAGTCTCATTTCCAAATAACTTGTCATTTAGCTTCATGATTGCTCCAAGGTATTTAGCAACTTGCTCTTCAGTGACATACTCATCCTCTTCAGAGGAAGAATACTCATCAGAGCTCATGAAAGGCAGAAGTAAGTCCAATGGAATCTCTATGGTCTCATTTTGAGCCTCAGATTCCCATGGTTCCTCATTAGGGAACTCATTGGAGGTCAGTGCACGCCCATTGAGGTCTTCCTCAGTGGCGTTCACTTCCTCTCCTTCCTCTCCAAATTCGGCCATGTTGATGGCCTTGCACTCTCCTTTTGGATTTTCTTCTGTATTGCTTGGGAGAGTACTAGGAGGGAGTTCAGTAATTTTCTTGCTCAGCTGTCCCACTTGTGCCTCCAAATTCCTAATGGAGGACCTTGTTTCAGTCATGAAACTTTGAGTGGTTTTGATTAGATCAGAGACCATGGTTGCTAAGTCAAAGGGGTTCTGTTTAGAATTCTCTGTCTGTTGCTGAGAAGATGATGGAAAAGGCTTGCCATTGCTAAACCTATTTCTTCCACCATTATTGTTGTTAAAACCTTGTTGAGGTATTTCTTGATTCTTCCATGAGAAATTTGGGTGATTTCTCCATGAAGAATTATAGGTGTTTCCATAGGGTTCTCCTAGGTAATTCACCTCTTCCATTGAAGGGTTCTCAGGATCATAGGCTTCTTCCTCAGATGAAGCTTCCTTAGTACTGCTTGGTGCATTTTGCATTCCAGACAGACTTTGAGAGATCAAATTGACTTGTTGAGTCAATATCTTGTTCTGAGCCAGAATGGCATTCAGAGTATCAATCTCAAGAACTCCTTTCTTCTGATTAGTCCCATTGTTCACAGGATTCCTTTCAGAAGTGTACATAAATTGGTTATTTGCAACCATTTCAATCAGCTCTTGAGCTTCTGTAGGCGTCTTCTTCAGATGAAGAGATCCTCCAGCAGAGTTATCCAAAGACATCTTGGATAGTTCAGAGAGACCATCATAGAAAATACCTATGATGCTCCATTCAGAAAGCATGTCAGAGGGACACTTTCTGATTAATTATTTGTATCTTTCCCAAGCTTCATAGAGGGATTCTCCATCCTTCTGTCTGAAGGTTTGGACTTCCACTCTAAGCTTACTCAATTTTTGAGGTGGAAAGAACTTTGCCAAGAAGGCATTGACTAGCTTTTCCCAAGAGTCCAGGCTTTCTTTAGGTTCAGAATCCAACCATATTCTAGCTCTGTCTCTTACAGCAAAAGGGAATAGCATGAGTCTGTAGACCTCAGGGTCAACCCCATTAGTCTTGACAGTGTCACAGATTTGCAAGAATTCAGCTAAGAACTGATGAGGATCTTCCAATGGGTTTCCATGGAACTTGCAATTCTGTTGCATTAGAGAAACTAATTGAGGCTTAAGCTCAAAGTTATTTGCTCTAATGGCAGGGATAGAGATGCTTCTCCCATAGAAGTCGGGAGTAGGTGCAATAAAGTCACCCAGTACCTTCCTTGCATTGTTGGCATTGTTGTTTTCGGCTGCCATGTGTTCTTCTTCTTTGAAGAATTCGGTCAGGTCCTCTAAAGAGAGTTGTGCTTTAGCTTCTCTTAGTTTTCGCTTCAAGGTCCTCTCAGGTTCAGGGTCAGCTTCAACAAGAATGCCTTTGTCTCTGCTCCTGCTCATAAGAAAGAGAAGGGAACAAGAAAATGTGGAATCCTCTATGTCACAGTATAGAGATTCCTTGAAGTGTCATAGGAAAAGAAGAGTAGAAGACAGAAGTAGAAAATTTGAACTTATCAGAAGGAATGGAGTTCGAATTTTGCATTAAGGGATAGTGTTAGTCCATAAATAGAAGGATGTGAGGAGAAGGGAAGTAATTTTCGAAAATTAAGTGAAAGATTTTAAAAATATTTTTGAAAAACATTACTTAATTTTCGAAAATAAGAGTGGGAAAGAAGTAAAGTGATTTTTTGAAACAGATTTTGAAATTTAGAAATTAAAAAGATTTGATTGAAAACTATTTTGAAAAAGATGAGGTTAAGAAGATATGATTGGTTTTAAAAAAAATATGTGATTGAGAAGATATGATTTGAAAACAATTTTAAAAAGATTTGATTTTAAAAATTAATAACTTGGCTATCAAGAAAAGATATGATCCAAAACATTAAACCTTTCTCAACAGAAAAGGCAACTTACTTGAAATGTTCAATCAAATCATTAATTGTTAGCAAGTATCTTTGAAAAAGGAAAGAAATTGATTTTGAAAACATTTGATTGAAAAGATATGATTTGAAAAAGATTTGATTTTGAAAAACTTTGAAAACTTGAAAAAAAATTGATTTGAAAACAAAATCTTCCCCCTTGTGCCATCCTGGCGTTAAACGCCCAGAATGGTGCACATTCTGGCGTTTAACGCCCAAAACTCTACCCTTTTGGGCGTTAAACGCCCAACCAGGTACCTTGGCTGGCATTTAAACGCCAGTCTGTCCTTCTTCACTGGGCGTTTTGAATGCCCAGCTTTTTCTATGCAATTCCTCTGCTGTATGTTCTGAATCTTCAATTCTCTGTATTATTGACTTGAGAAGACACAAATTAAAAATATTTTTGGATTTTTAATAATAAGGAATAATCAAAATGCACTAAAATCAAATAACAATGCATGCAAGACACCAAACTTAGCAGTTTGTATACTGCTGACACTAACAAAATGAGAATGCATATGAGACACACAAAACACTCAAGTCAAGAGAATTTAAAGATTAGAGTAAGAAATCATCAATAACATCTTGAAGATCCTTAAGACACATGAATGAATGCATGCAATTGACACCAAACTTAAAATGAGACTAGTGTCTCAATAAGAAACATAACATATTTATGATTTTGTAATTTTTTTGGATTTTTCGAAAATTAAGTGGAAAAGAAAACAAAGGTATCAAAATTCTTAATGAGAATTCCAGGAATCATGAAATGTTAGTCTAAAGCTTTAGTCTAAAGGAATTAGACATAGCTAGCCAAGCTTCAGCAGGACATTGCATTCAAGAGCTAAATTGATGAGGATCAATCAGCTTTGGTGATGATAAGAACATCACCTTGAAACACTAGAATTCATTCTTAAGAACTCTGAAAAAAAATACCTAATCTAAGCAACAAGATGAACCGTCAGTTGTCCATACTCGAACAATCCCCGGCAACGGCGCCAAAAACTTGGTGCGCGAAATTGTGAACAATACTTTTCACAACTCTCATAATCCCCAGTCATGAACTCCAAAAACTTGGTAGCTCAATTCCATGGCATTACACAACTTCGCACAACTAACCAGCAAGTGCACTGGGTCGTCCAAGTAATACCTTACGTGAGTAAGGGTCGATCCCACGGAGATTGTTAGTATGAAGCAAGCTATGGTCGTCTTGTAAATCTTAGTCAGGCAGACTCAAATGGATATGATGATGAACGAAAATAATATAAAAGATAAAGATAGAGATACTTATGTAATTCATTGGTAGGAACTTCAGATAAGCGCATGAAGATGCCTTCCCTTCCGTCTCTCTGCTTTCCTACTGTCTTCATCCAATCCTTCTTACTCCTTTCCATGGCAAGCTCGTGTAGGGTTTCACCATTGTCAATGGCTACCTCCCATCCTCTCAGTGAAAACGATTGCATATGCTCTGTCACAGCACGTGGAATTCAGCTTTCGGTTCTCGGTCAGGCCGGAATAGAATCCATTGATTCTTTTGCGTCTGTCACTAACGCCCCGCCTGCTAGGAGTTTGAAGCACGTCACAGTCATTCAATCATTGAATCCTACTCAGAATACCACAGACAAGGTTTAGACCTTCCGGATTCTCTTGAATGCCGCCATCAGTTCTCGCCTATACCACGAAGATTCCGGTTAAAGAATCCAAGAGATAAACATTAGAGCCTCGTTTGCTTGTAGAACAAGAGTGGTTGTCAGTCACTTTGTTCATGAGTGAGAATGATGATGAGCGTCACATAATCATCACATTCATCATGTTCTTGGGTGCAAATGAATATCTTGGACAAAGAACAAGCGGTATTGAATAGAAGAACAATAGTAATTGCATTAATACTCGAGGTACAGCAGAGCTCCACACCTTAATCTATGGTGTGTAGAAACTCCACCGTTGAAAATACATAAGAACAAAAGTGATCATTGGTTTCGGCTCCAGAGAGGGAACCAGAAGAACCAAGATGAAAATACAATAGTAAAAGGTCCTACTTATAGAAAACTAGTAGCCTAGGGTGTACAGAGATGAGTAAATGACATAAAAATCCACTTCCGGGCCCACTTGGTGTGTGCTTGGGCTGAGTAATGAAGCATTTTCGTGTAGAGACTCTTCTTGGAGTTAAACGCCAGCTTTTATGCCAGTTTGGGCGTTTAACTCCCATTTTGGTGCCAGTTCCAGCGTTTAACGCTGGGATTTCTTGAGGTGACTTTGAACGCCGGTTTGGGCCATCAAATCTTGGGCAAAGTATGGACTATTATATATTGCTGGAAAGCCCAGGATGTCTACTTTCCAACGCCGTTGAGAACGCGCCAATTTGGCTTTTGTAGCTCCAGAAAATCCACTTCGAGTGCAGGGAGGTCAGAATCCAACAGCATCTGCAGTCCTTTTCAGTCTCTGAATCAGATTTTTGCTCAGATCCCTCAATTTCAGCCAGAAAATACCTGAAATCACAGAAAAATACACAAACTCATAGTAAAGTCCAGAAAAGTGAATTTTAACTAAAAACTAATAAAAATATACTAAAAACTAAACCAAATATACTAAAAACATACTAAAAACAATGCCAAAAAGCGTACAAATTATCCGCTCATCATGAGGCTTCTTGAATTGTTTCTTGTGGTAGCCTCGACAAATGATCAGCAACTCGGTTTTCAGTGCCCTTCCTGTCCCTTACCTCGATGTCAAACTCCTGTAGGAGTAGTATCCACCTGATAAGTCTTGGTTTAGCATCCTGCTTTGACATCAAATACTTAAGGGCAGCATGGTCAGTATAGACCACAATTTTGGATCCTATCAAGTATGATCTAAACTTATCAAATGCATAGACTACAGCTAACAATTCCTTCTTTGTTGTGGTGTAATTTTTTTGAGCCTCATTCAACACCTTACTTGCATAATATATGACATGATGCAAGTTTCCCTTTTTTTGTCCAAGTACAGCACCAATTGCAATATCACTTGCACCACACATGAGTTCAAAAGGTAGTTCCCAATCCGGGGGTATGATGATTGGTGCTGTTGTGAGTTTGTTTTTTAAAGTTTCAAAGGCATGCTGGCAGTTTTCATCAAAAACAAAAGGATTATCAATCATTAACAGATTACTCAAAGGTTTGGCTATTTTAGAAAAATCCTTGATAAACCTTCTATAAAATCCTGCATGCCCTAAGAATCTTCTAACAGATTTCAAATTAGTTGGTGGAGGGAGCTTCTCTATAATTTCCACCTTCGCCTTGTCAATCTCTATCCCTTTTCTTGAAACTTTGTGACCAAGAACAATCCCCTCAGGCACCATGAAATGGCACTTCTCCCAGTTCAAAACCAAATTAGTTTCTTGGCAACGTTTCAAGACAAGAGTTAGATGTTTCAGGCAAGTATTGAAATTGTCACCAAAAACAGAAAAGTCGTCCATGAAAACCTCTAAAAACTTTTCGACCATATCTGAAAAAATGGAGAGCATACACCTTTGAAAGGTGGCTGGAGCATTGCATAGCCCAAATGGCATTCTTCTATAGGCGAAAACTCCAAATGGACATGTGAATGAAGTCTTTTCTTGTTCCTTTGGATCTACCACTATCTGATTATACCTAGAATAGCCGTCCAGGAAGCAATAGTAGGCATGGCCGGCCAATCTTTCAAGCATCTGGTCAATGAAAGGAAGTGGGAAATGATCTTTGCATGTGGCATCATTCAGCCTCCTATAGTCAATACACATCCTCCATCCTGTCACAGTTCTTATGGGAATGAGTTCATTTTTCTCATTAACAATGACTGTCATCCCACCCTTCTTTGGTATCACTTGAACTGGGCTTATCCATGAGCTATCAGAGATATGATATATTATCCCTGCATTCCACAACTTCATTACTTCCTTCTGGACAACTTCCTTCATTGTGGGATTTAACCTTCTCTGAGGTTGAACCACTGCTTTGGAATTATACTCCAAGAGGATTTTGTGCATACACACTGCAGGGCTGATGCCTTTCAGGTCATCAATGGTCCATCCTAAAGCATCCTTGTGAGCTCTGAGTACATCAAGAAGTTCTCCTTCTTCTTCCTTTGTCAGGGATGAATTGATGATCACTGGAAAACTCTCTGATGTGCCAAGGAATGCATATTTGAGATGGGTGGGTAATGGCTTCAGTTCTTGTTTTTGCACTTCTTCCTTCTTGCTTGGTTTCACCTCCTTGTCAATAGAGATCTCAGCTGTTTGTTCCTCTACTGTCTCTTGATTATTTTCCTCTTCTTGCTCATGATAATTAGTGTCTAACATTTCTTCCACCAGGCTCTCTATCATATCCACTCTCAGGTAATCCTCTTGCTCAGGAGGGTGTTGCATTGACTTGAAAACATTTATGATCATTTTCTCATTGTGTACTCTGAAGATCATTTCTCCTTTTTCCACATCTATAATAGCTCTTGAAGTTGCTAGAAATGGTCTTCCCAAGATGATTGAATTGTTTCCTTCATGTTCGGTGTCTAAGATCACAAAATCTGAAGGGAAGATAAACTCCCCAACCTTCACTAACAGATTTTCCACAATTCCATTAGGTGTCTTGATTGATCTGTCGGCCATGACAAGTGACATCCTAGTGGGTTTGAGTTCTTCTATAGCAAGCTTCCTCATCATGGACAGGGGCATTAAGTTGATACTAGCTCCAAGATCACAGAGAGCTTTGTCCAAGGTTAGTTTGCCTATGGTGCATGATACTACAAAACTCCCTGGATCTTTAAGCTTTGGTGGGATTCCTTTTTGGAGCACAGCGCTACATTCCTCAGTGAGCAGCACAGTCTCCTTCTCCAGTCAACTCCTTTTCTTGTTGATGAGTTCCTTTAGGAACTTGGCATATAGAGGCATTTGCTCCAATGCCTCAGCCAAGGGTATGTTGATCTCTAGCTTCTTGAAAGTCTCAAGGAATTTGTGGAAATGTTGATCCTTTGCTTCTTTTTGGAATCTCTGTGGATAAGGTAGTGGAGGTGTAAGACTCTTCTCCACTTGCTGCTGTCCTGGATTTGGTTCTTCCGTGATCTGCTTTCCCTTCTTTAAATTCTGTGGTTGGTTGTTCTCTTCTGTGAGCTTTTCTGGGATATTCTTGCTTGTTATGTCCTTGTTGTTAGCTCCATCTTTCTCTGTTGACTCTTTGTCATTCTCCATGAGTTTCTTGATTGCCCCTTGGTTGCCATCCACCAATGTCTTTCCACTCCTTAATTTTACAGCTTTGTATTCTTCTTTTGGATTAGGAATGATATCACTTTGTAGTGAGCTTGAAGGTCTCTCAATAGAAATCTACTTGGAGATTTGTCCAATCTGCCTTTCTAGGCTCTTCATGGAAACTTATTGGTTCTTTGTTGTCAATTCTTGGTTCTTCATCATCTTCTCCATGAGCATCTCCAGATTAGTAATCCTCTGAGAGTCTTGTGAGATTGGTTGGTTTTGGGGTGTTGATGGATGATGTAAGTGTTTTGGTTAGTTGGTTGGTTATTGAATGGATAATGGTTGGAATTGGGGTAATTGTTTTGGGATTTTCTGTAAGGAATTTGGTTAATTGGCTGCTGGTTGTGATTTTGGTTATTTCTTGAAGTGTTTTGAGCTGAGTTTCTTTGCCATGGTTGTTGGTTTTGGTTGTGGTTGTCTCCCCACCTAAGGTTTAGGTGGTTCTTCCAAGATGGATTGTAGGTGTCACCATACACTTCATTTGATCCAGAATTTTGGTTGTGCATATAGTGCACTTGCTCTTGTTGCTGTTCTTCTTAGTTATCTTTATTCTGCCCCCAAGGAGTTGATGGTTGGCTTGTGGCACTTACTGATGCAACTAGAAGGCTATCAATTCTCTTGGCCATTTGCTCAAATTGTTGCTGAATCTGCTGCTACATCACTGTGTTGAGCTAAAATTGTATCCACTCCTTCCAATTCTAGCACTCCCTTTCTCTGTGATGGTTGGCGTTGCCTTTGGTGAGCAAAGAAATATTGGTTGTTGGCCACCATATCAATGAGGTTCTGAGCTTCCTCTGCAGTTTTCATCCATTGCAATGATCCTCGAACTGAGTGATCAAGTGCCTCTTGAGCCTTCAGAGTAAGTCCTTCATAGAAGTTCTGCAGCTTGTCCCACTCAGTGAACATCTCTGGTGGACATTTCCTCAGCAAAGCTTTATATCTTTCCCATGCCTCATATAGATTTTTAGCATCCATTTGAGTGAATGTCTGCACCTCAGTCTTCAATCTTATGATCCTTTGAGGGGGATAAAATTTGGCAAGAAACTTGCTCACCAAATCATCCCAAGTGTTGATGCTCTCCTTTGGAAATGTTTCTAGCCATTGAGTGGCTTTGTCCCTGAGAGAGAATGGGAACAACAGTAGCTTGTATATGTCAGGGTGCACTCCATTGCTTTTAACTGTGTCACAGATCCTCAAAAAAGTGGATAGATGTTGATTCGGGTCCTCCAATGGCCCTCCTCCAAAAAAGCAGTTGTTTTGGACCAATGTGATGAGTTGTGGCTTTAGTTCGAAGTTATTTGCATTGACATTAGGGGTAAGAATGCTACTCCCACAATGTCTAGCATTTGCAAATGTATAGGAGGCCAGTACTCTCCTCTGTTGTGGGTTATTGTTGGCCCCTCCTTCTGGCTGATTGAGATTTGATGGATCTCCTTCCATCTCTTGGAATTCCTCCTCAGATTCTTTCTCTCCAACAATGTTCTTTCCTCTTTCAGCTCTTCTTAATCTTCGAAGAGTTCTTTGGTCAATTTCAGAGAGAATAGGAGAAGTTCTCCCTGTACCTGACATACAAACACGCAACAAGAAAAACACAGAACCAGAACCAGTGAAACTTCAATCTATTGCTAGAATGAAGTTTCAGTTAGCTTAAGCAAAAATTCAAACAGTTAATGGGTTAATTAAAAATTAAAGAAACAGAAAAGAAAAAGTGCTTGATCTAGACCTCCACTTCACTTAATCATTGTCAATCTATTTCAATCCCCGGCAATGGCGCCAAAAACTTGATGTGTGGAAAATGATCCAACAAAAAACTCACCGGCAAGTGTACCGGGTCGCATCAAGTAATAAAACTCACGGGAGTGAGGTCGAACCCACAGGGATTGAAGGATTGAGCAATTTTAGTTCAGTGGTTGATTTAGTCAAGCAAATCAAGTATTGGTTGAGTGATTTTGTATCCAACAGTAAGTAAATAGCAGGAAATGTAAAGGGATAGGGATGAATTGCAGAAATTAAAGAGAATTGAAAGTAAATGTGCTGAATCTTAAAGGACAAGAAATTAAATGACTGAAACTTAAAGTGCAAGAAATGTAAATTGTGGTAACTTAAAGTGCATGAAATATAAATTTCTTGAATGGAAAAGGGATTTGAGGACTGGGAATTCAGAAATTAAGCAAGGGAAATTAAATTGCAACAATTAACAAAGCAAGAGAAGAATTGAAATTATCTAGATCTCAAACAGAAATGGAAATTTGATTTCAGCAGTAGTTCAACAGAAGAACCAAAAGGAAAATTGGATCTCAGGACTCGAGAGACTAGATAGCAGAGTCTAGATCTCAATTACCTTCCCAGATCCAAGTTCACAAAGCAATTAAAGAGAAATTAAAAGTTGCAATAGTAGAGGAAGTGGAATTGAACTCAATTATACAGAAGGGAAATTAAAGAGATCTTGAATGGAGATTGAGACAGAAGTTCCTCAATTCTTCACACCCAAGACTCAAACAAGAAAAGTAAAAAGTGCTCAAGCAAGAACAAAGAAGAAGAGAGATCAATTTTCCTTCCCAATTCTCTAAGATCTCAGTTCCAGGCTCTCAAAGAAAATGAAGTCTAAAGATGTGAAAATTCAAAAATCAAAAAAAGGTCCTAATTACATCAAACTATCTCCTATTTATACATTTTCTATTCTTGGATTTTGGAATTTGGATGGGCTTTTGATTTGGTGAAGAAATGAATTAAATTGGATTTTTAATCCAATTTTCAGCCCATGAAGAATTTAGCTTCCAGGAGGCTGCCCTGCCCTTGTGGAGGGCAGAGCAGGGAAATTGTGTGTTGAAGCCTCGTCCGTGCTTGTGCTGCATGTGTAGCATCAGGATGCTGCCCTACCCTTGTGGAGGGCAGGGCAGTATTGCCATGGTGCGCCTTGCCTTGCTGCCCGTGCGTCCATGTTGCGCGCCAAGTGCTCATGCCCGTGTGATACGTGAAAATTAAGATTTCACGTACAACTGGCAAGTATACCAGGTCGTATCAAGTAATAAAACTCACTAAGAGTGAGGTTAATCCGACGGAGATTGGTAGATTAATCAATTTTAGTTAAATGGTAATTTTTAGTCAAGCAAACATGGTTTTGATTTCATGAGATTTGATTGTTGAATGTAATTGCAAACAGTTAATGATAAATTGCAAGAAAGTAAAGATTGCAGAAATTTAAAGTGCAGAAATTAAATAACAGAATGATAAATTGCAAGGATGTAGAAGGGAGTTGGGTGATGGGTATTCAAAGAACTAAAGAACAAAAGAGATGAGGATTAATGATGGAGAGATCATTAGGGATCAGAGATGTAAATTGTCATGAATTGACTTTACTCATCTCCTTCTCAATCATGGGTATAGATCCATGGCGGATTGTGAATAATTGAATCCCAATCTCTTGGCAACTCAATTTCTCTCAACATAATCAATTACCACTCTCATGATCTAATTGGTCATGAGAAGAGGTGAAGTTCAAATTTCTAATCCAAAGCCACACAACTTCCAGGATCTCAACTAAGGGAGGTTACATCTCACATACCAACCCAAAGTGTATTAATCAAAGAAGTTGTGAAAGGAGAACTCCAAACTAAATTATATGCATTCTTTCTCAAGTTCACCATACAATTCATGTAGATTCAATCCTTCTCTCGAATGTAATTGAATCTGTGAAGAACAAGAGTTTCCTATTGGATGAACCACTTGAATTGAGAAGGAAAAGATTTGTTGTCAACCCATTCAAATAAACAGAGCTCCTCCCCCTAATGAAAGTGGGGTTTAGTGAATCATAGCTCTAAATTCAACAACAAGTATAAAAGTAGACATTAAAAAGTGAGTAGTAAAGAAAATGAAGAATGAAGAAGAAGAAGTTCTTAGAAAATTGAAATTTCAAATTGCTTCCGAAAGTATCTTTTACAAAATCTATCTAAAAGTTTCTAAAAAAAATAAAAAAAAAAACTAAAAAGTGTAAAAAATAAAAATCTAAGTGTGAAAAATTCAGAAGTTCCGAAGCCCCCCCCGAGAGAGGTTTTCAAGTACAAAACTCTACTCTATTTATACTACTCCTAAAACTCATTTGGAGGTCTTCAATTGGATTAGCAATGTGGGCTTTTCCTTTGTTAAATTCCTGGTCCAATGAAGGAGGTATTCCCCTTTGAAAGTGGTGAAGAGAACAAGAGCAAGTCCTCATCAATCCTGGTCCATCTGGGCGTTGTTGCCAAAAACGCCAGCTTATAGCACATTGGCAACGTGCAGGGAATTTCCTGGGCACCAGGCTTGGGCGTTGTTGGCCTAAGTTATTACCAAACACTTGACTCAGTTTTGATGTCTAAAGTTGCCTCTGGTTTGAGCTTCAATTTTGTGCTTCACTATAGACTATTATACATGGTTAGAAATCTCTGAATGTCAGCTTTCCAACGCAACTAGAAGCACCTCAATTGGATCTCTATAGCTCAAGTTATGCTCCTTTGAAGAAGGTATGGTCAGGCTGCATGGCGTTTTTTGGTGAACACGACCATGATAACGCCCAAGGTTTCTGGGGCTCTAAATGAAGCTGGCTTTTAAACCTTCAAATGAACTCCAATACCTCACTATGATATATGGTTGGAAAGCTCTTGATGTCTACTTTTTAATGCCACTGAGTTCACCTCATTTGGAGTTTTCTAGCTCAAGATACATGCCCTTGAAGAGAGCCACATCAAGCTGCCTGGGCGTTGTTGCCCACGTTGCTGGCAAACACGCCAACAACAACGCCAGGCTCTCTTTTCTTCTTGGTGTGGGCGTTGTTGCCCACGTTACTGGCAAACACGCCAGCAACAACGCCGAGATCCCTTCCTCCTCCTTGCTTGGGTGTTGTTGCCCACGTTGTTGGCAAACACGCCAGAGACAACGTGCCAACATCTCCCCTGGTAGCTTCCTGGCGTTGCCAACTTGGTCTTCACGTTTGCAACGTGCAATGCACCTTCCCTGGTAGCTTCCTGGCGTTGCCAACTTAGTCTTGACATTGGCAACGTGCAATGCATCTCCCCTGGTAGCTTCCTGGCGTTGCCAACTTGGTCCTCAAGTTGGCAACGTGCAATGCTCCATTTCCTTGTTCTTGGGGCTTAAATTTGTCTCTAATTTGAGCTTCTATTTCATGCTCCATTATAGACTATTATATATCGTTGGAAAGCTCTGGATGTCAGCTTTTCAACACAATTGGAAGCATGTCAATTGGATCTCTGTGGTTCAAGTTATTCATCCTTGAAGAGGGGAAGGTCAGGCTGCAAATTCTGTTGAACATGCACTAGCACGTTGCCAACTTGGTTTCCAAGTTGCCAACGTGCTATCTCATCCTGGTTGCATCAAATGGGCATTGCCAACTTGAGGATCAAGTTGGCAACGTGCTTCTCCTTCTTGCTCCAAGATTTCCTTGCACCATTGTCTTCTTGCTACCTATCATAAACCAAAGAACTTTTCTCAAAGTTTTGCCATCTTATGCATTAAATTTCAAGGAAATCATTCACCTTAACTTGCATATAAGGTTTAAAAACCAAGGAAATCATTTGCATAGATTATGTCAAATTTCACTTAGTTCTTGGTTTATGAATGCATGGAGGAAAAGTTCACAAATTTGTCTATTTATTTCAAAGAAAATAAATGAAGCTAAGCTAAAACTAACTAAACTAACTAGTTAAAATGGTAAATATGCGAATGCATCACCGAGCCAATTTGTGTGCTGGCCTTGCACCAAGAAATGCTGCCCTGCCCTTGTGGAGGGCAGGGCAATGTTGCCAATGGGTGAGGTCCCAAGTTCGAAACTTGGTGGAGGCACACGCTGCCCCTTTTTCCTTGGTTTTCTTGGCACTAAAGTAACGCCTAGTTCCTTGCTTCCCCAAGGTGCTGTGTTCGATTCTTGGAGATTGAAAACAAACCAATTTTTGCTTGTTTTCCTTGTATTTGAGCGCTACTTCTTCCCTTCTTGTTCTTGGGTTCGAAACCCATGGGTGGCACTTGGAGACAATTTCCTTTGAATTTTTCTTGCATGGAGCCCGATATTGCTCTTGAGGAGGGCAGGGCAGAGTTTTTGCTTCCTTTGGTCCTTGGCATAGAATTGTGCTCCTCTCTTATGGAGGGCAGGGCAGTGATGTTATGGAAGCTTGGTTCATTATGCTGCTCTCTTGGAGGGCAATGTGCTCTTGTGGAGAGCAGTGTTGCTTCCTCCTTCAATGTTGTGCCACACTTCTCCTTCTTTCACCACACCATTTTCTTCCTTTGGCCACACTTCTTAAGCCACGTTTTTCTTCTTTTCTTCTTTTTTTCACCTACAAGAAATCAAAACAACCAATCAAAGTATCACTAAATTCACAAGGTTTATAAATCATTAAAAATCAATTAATTTTAGCCCAAACCTCATGATTTAGCATCAATTAAATGGTGGTTGTTTGATTTAAAGAAGTTATGCATTTTCATTCTAAATTACTTACTTAGGATGCAAGAAAGTGCATAAAGACTAGTGAAACAAGTGAAATTAGCTTGAAAAATGGGTATATGATGACTTGTCATCACTCATGATCCATATTCTAAAACCTATAACCCTAGTTGGAGGAACCACCCAAACTTTGGTTGGGGGAACCAACAAAACCAAGGTCAAGATCAGAAACCTCATAATCCCAACCAGTACACCTACCAACAATCCAACCCTAGATCATATCAACACCCATACAACAATCCCTTTCAGCCACCATACCAAGCCAAAGGCAATCAGCCTCAACATCCAATTCCCACTCCACCATCAGAGGACAAACTATCCAGGATTGAAACTATGCTTTATAAATTGATGCGTGAGTGATGAGCGGATAATTTATACGCTTTTTGGCATTATTTTTAGGTAGTTTTTAGTAGGATCTAGCTACTTTTAGGGATGTTTTCATTAGTTTTTATGCTGAATTCACATTTCTAGACTTTACTATGAGTTTGTGTGTTTTTCTGTGATTTCAGGAATTTTCTGGCTGAAATTGAGGGACATGAGCAAAACTCTGATAGAAGGCTGACAAAGGATTGCTGATGCTGTTGGATTCCGACCTTCCTACACTCGAAATAGATTTTCTGGAGCTACAGAACTCCAAATGGCGCCCTCTCAACGGCGTTGGAAAGTAGACATCCAGAGATTTCCAGCAATATACAATAGTCCATACTTTATTCGAATCAAGATAACACAAACTAGCGTTCAACGCCAGTTTCATGCTGCATTTTGGAGTCAAATGCCAAAAACACGTCAAAAACCAGAGTTAAACACCAAAAACATGTTACAACTTGGCGTTTAACTCCAACAGAAGCCTCTGCACGTGTAAAGCTCAAGCTCAGCCCAAGCACAAACCAAGTGGGCCCCGGAAGTAGATGTCTGCATTAATTACTTATTTCTGTAAACCCTAGTAGCTAGTCTAGTATAAATAGGACATTTTACTATTGTATTAGACATCTTGGTTTCGTCTTTTATCTCAGCATCCATCTTTGGATGTTTAGTTCTTAGACTTTGGGGGCTGGTCATTTGGCCATGCCTGGACCTTGATCACTTATGTATTTTCAACAGTGGAGTTTCTACACACCATAGATTAAGGGTGTGGAGCTCTGCTGTACCTTGAGTTTTAATGCAATTACTACTGCCTTTTATTCAATTCAAGCTTATTCTTGTTCTAAGATATCATTCGTACTTCAACCTGATGGATGTGATGATTCGTGACACTCATCATCATCCATCCTTATGAACGCGTGCCTGACAACCACCTCCGTTCTACAAGCGAGTGCTAGAGTGTGTATCTCTTGGATTCCTGATGCACGACGCATGGCTGCCCTCGCCTGACAACCGAGCCTTCCATTTCGTGAGATCAGAGTCTTCGTGGTATAAGCTAGAATTATTGGCGGCCTGATAAACCACTATTTTATGGTTTATATTGTGTTTACTTATGTGGTTTTATCATGATCCTTACCCACTTATTCATTAATTTAGCATGCATTTATATTTCCTTCCTGAAATTATTACATGATTGAAAACTACTTCCTAGAGACTTTTAATTATGCATTTTATTTCTCCTTTATTCGATTCGATGCCATAATCTGTGTGTTAAGTATTTCAGGCTTTATAGGGCATGAATGAGTTGGAGATTGGAAAAGAGGCTAGCAAAAATGGAAGAAACACGAGAAATTGAGGAGATAACCAGCGAGAAGTGACGCGGCCGCATGGCTCACGCGTTCGCGCGAAAGAGGAGAAATCGCAGTGACGTGGCCGCATGGCCCATGCGATCGCGCGGATTGGAAAAGCACAAGTGACGCGGAAGCGTGGACGACGCAAACGCGTGGCAGGAAAAAACGCGAATGACCCGTCCGCATGGATGATGCGATCGCGTGACGTGCGCAATCTACATAATCGACAGAATTCACTGGGGAGCGATTTTGGACCCTATTTTGACCCAGTTTTTGGCCCAGAACAGCAGACTAGAGCCAGAGAACATGCAGAACCAAGGGACAACAATTCATTCTAGACAGTTATAGTTTTAGATCTAGTTTTTACTCCTCCTCTAGGTTTTTCTCTCTACACATCCATAGTTCTTAGAATTTTATTTTTCTACCACTTTTTGCATTGGGATACTAAGAAGAGTTATTACCTCATCAAGACTTCGTCATTCTAGTTCGTTTTCTTCACTTGGCTTTACTCTTCCATGTCCTTTGCTTTGTTTAATTTTACCATTGGAATATTTTTAGGATTATTTAATACAAGGATTACTTTTATTTTTAATTGATTATTTTGATTTTTATTTACAACAATGAACACCTTCTTATCCTTCTGCCTCGTATTGCTGAATTTGTTGAGCCACAAATTGCACAAAGACATTGGGGATTCTTACAGAGACAGCCACGACAGGTTAATCTTTCTTGGGTTGTTGAGTTCTACTCCAACTTCCACCTGCCAACTCTGCAGTCCGTTTATTTACGCCAGAAGCAAGTTCCCATTACAGAAGAGGCCATTCAGCAAGCCTTAGATCTCCCCCTTACTCCAGAATGATTGGACGCTTTTCAGAAAGCCGCGATCAAGCGCCAGGCATACACCTTTGACTGGGACGCTGTTCTCAGAGTTATCGCTCGACCTGGCAGTAAATGGATCTTTGGATACCATTGTTCCCGTCCTAAGGGAATCTCGGCTTCCGCACTCACCTTAGAGGCTCACGTATGTGCACAGATTATGTCCCATTACGTCTTCCCGAGTAGTCATGAGTCCTCCTTCACGGCAGTCATGGCCGTTCTACTATGGTGCATCCTCACAGACCAGCCTCTTAATTTTCCAAGACATATCCGGAATGCTATGGAACATGTGCAGATCGCGGGCAACCTACCTTTTCCCGCATTGGTCTCTGATCTTATCTCAGCAGCCGGAGTATCCTACAGAGCTGGAGACACCAAAACCATTCTTCCACGGGATGATCAGTATGTCCCTAACGGGAGATATCTCAGGCCACAACTTGCCACTACCAGCCAGTCCACAGAGGATGCTGCAGCTCCTCCACCATCTACTAGTCAGCTGCTGCACCAAATCCTGAAGCGATTGGACCAACAAGAAAAGAAAGCAAAGCTCCGAGAGCGCCACAACCACCGCTGTTTCAAATACCTCAAGGAGCTACTTACAGGCAATCACCGACCCAATGACGATCCAGGCACTCCGGACTCCACTTCTTTCACCAGCACAGGGAGCCACGACGGTCCCGACTGTGGAGACACTGCCACCAGCCCACCACTGTTCCTGACAGATGGCACCGCGGACGGTGCAAATCCTTAAGTGTGGGGAGGTTGGTCAGTACCTGACTTCCGGAGGTAATTTCTCTTCCCTAGCACCAATAAATTAGGATATTTTAGTTAGATTTTCTTTCTTTTATAGAATAGGATAAATTGCATAGTAATAGGTTAGTTGCATGCATGTTCTACTTGATTGAAAAGACAATACGTTTCTTCTAAGACTCTATCTTTGGAACAAAATTTCACTAATTTTAATTCAAATTTTTTTTATGATAAATCTGCTTGAAGTTGTATTTGGAACATGATTTTTGAGCTAAAAAACACACAACCTGTGAAGATTTGAGCCTTTATGCATGGTTACATTATGTAACCATAATTATTTTATTCTTGTGTGTTTACTTCTCTATGATTGTAATCTATATTTTGTTTCATCCTATATGTCCAATATTTATTATGTTTGTATGCTTGCATATGATTGAGGCCATTATTTGTTTAAACTCACTTATCCAAATTAAGCCTACGCTTTTCAATTACCTTTGTTAACCACTTTGAGCCTTTAAATCCCAATTGTTCTATATTTTACCACATTACTAGCCTTAAGCGGAAAAACAATTGTATATCCCAAATTGAATCTTTGGTTAGCTTAAGATAGAATTGTGTATGCTAGTTAAGTATGGGAAATTGTGGGAACAAAAGTTATTAAGGGAATGTGTCATGATAATACAATGGGAATTTGGATACCTACTCATGTGAAACTATAAGAATTAAAAATCTATGTACATTGATAAGCTATGTTTATTTTTATGTCTATATTAAAAAAAATCAATAAATAAATAAGGGAACAAAATTACCCCAATGCTGAATTAAGAATTCAAAGATCGATGCACATATGATAAAAAAAAATTTTGATACATGAGTATGGAATGTAAAAGGGAATTCTAGGTAGCTAGGTAAGAATTCTAAGGTTATATAAAATATATAGGTTGGGTTAAAGCTTGGGTTAATTAAAGATTCAATTTATAAACTCACTTAACCATATATGTATCCCTACCCTTACCTTGGCCCCATTACAACCTTGAAAAGACCTCATGATGTTTGTATTGGTATATTAACTGTTGTTGATTGGTTAGGAGAAGAACAAAAGTTAGAGAGCATGATTAGAGAAGGATAGAGTGATTACCCTATACACTAGAGAGATTAGAGCGTACATACATCATCAGTGAGGGTTCAATGCTTGAATTTCCATGTTCCCTGCTTTCATGAGCTATCTTCTTGCACTTTTATCTGTCTTACTGTATAATGATAGAATTAGTGGAATTTGATTTGTAATTGTTTTGAAGAGCTTATTTACTTTTGATCAAGTGGGCAAGAATCATATAGTTGCATTCATATATAGGTTGCATTGCATTGCATGAGTTTCTACATGTTCATACTTATTTATCTTATCTCCTTCAGTTAAGCATGAGGACATGCTAATGTTTAAGTGTGGGGAGGTTGATAAACCACTATTTTATGGTTTATATTGTGTTTAATTGTGTGGTTTTATCATGATCCTTACCCACTTATTCATTAATTTAGCATGCATTTATATTTCCTTCCTGAAATTATTACATGATTGAAAACTGCTTCCTAGAGACTTTTAATTATGCATTTTAATTCTCCTTTATTCCATTCAATGCCGTAATCTGTGTGTTAAGTGTTTCAGGCTTTATAGGGCATGAATGAGTTGGAGATTGGAAAGGAAGCTAGCAAAAATGGAAGGAACACGAGAAATTGAGGAGATAACCAGCGAGAAGTGACGCGGCCGCATGGCTCACGCGTTCGCGCGAAAGAGGAGAAATCGCAGTGACGCAGCCGCATGGCTCACACGATCGCACGGATTGGAAAAGCACAAGTGACGCGGAAGCGTGGACGACGCGAATGCGTGGCAGGAAAAAAACGCGAATGACGTGTCCGCATGGATGATGCGATCGCGTGACGTGCGCGATCTGCATAATCTGCAAAATTTGCTGGGGGGCGATTTTGGACCCTATTTTGACCCAGTTTTCGGCCCAGAACAGCAGACTAGAGCCAGAGAACATGCGGAAACCAGGGACAACAATTCATTCTAGACAGTTATAGTTTTAGATCTAGTTTTTACTCCTCCTCTAGGTTTTTCTCTCTACACATTCATAGTTCTTAGGATTTTAGTTTTCTACCACTTTTTGCATTGGGACACTGAGAAGAGTTATTACCTCATCAATACTTCGTCATTCTAGTTCATTTTCTTTACTTGGCTTTAGTCTTCCATGTCCTTTGTTTTGTTTAATTTTACCATTGGAATATTTTTAGGATTATTTAATACAAGGATTACTTTTATTTTTAATTGATTATTTTGATTTTTATTTACAATGTCTTTCTTTAATTCTGTTTCATATGTTATGAATTTTACATTCACAATGAGCGAGTAGTTCCCTAACTTGATGGGGAGTTGATTGAAGGGAACCCTTTAGTTGAAAAGCTTAAAAGAAAGATTGTAATTGGGTTTATTGTTGGATTGTCCTCTAGTCACTAACACCAATCCCTTTTAATTAAGTGGGTTGCAACTTGTGAACGAACGTAGCATTCCAACTTGTTTGACTTTTCCTTACCTAGTAAGAGATAACTAAACAAGATAACCTTTAATTATCAATTAATCTAGAAAGTAATCCAACAATAATCGGGCTTCCAACTAATCAACTCCCAGTCAAGGCTTTTATTTACATTATTCAAATTCTCCAATTTAATTTCCTGTTTACTCTACTCAAACCTTTTTGAAAACATCTGATTAATAAAAAAGCACACTTTTCTGTAACTCGTTGGGAGACAACCTCGGATTCATACTCCCAGTATTTTAATTTTAAATCTCTGTGACACCTTTCTAAATTGATAAGTGAATTTCTAGCGAGTTAAGAACTATACTTGCAAGTATATATTTTAATAAATTTTAATTCGCCAATTTCTGCCCGCATCACGGCCATTCTTGAGAATCTGGAAAGTCTAAGCCTTGTCTGTGGTATTCTGAGTAGGATTCAAGGATTGAATAACTGTGACGAGCTTCAAACTCACGATTGTTGGGCATGATGACAAACGCAAAAGAATCAATGGATTCTATTCCAGCATGATCGAGAACCGACAGATGATTAGCCGTGTTGTGACAAGAGCATTTGGAACTTTTTCACTAAGAGGATGGGATGTAGCCATTGACAACGGTGATGCCCTACATACAGCTTGCCATGGAAAGGATTAAGAAGGATTGGATGAAAGCAGTAGGAAAGCAGAGATTCAGAAGGAACACAGCATCTCCATACACTTATCTAAAATTTCTACTAATGATTTACAAAAGTAACTCTATCTTTATTTTATGCTTTATTTATTATTATATTCAAAAATTCCATAACCATTTATTATCCGCCTAACTGAGATTTACAAGATGACCACAGCTTGCTTCATACCAACAATCTCCGTGGGATCGACCCTTACTCACGTAAGGTTTATTACTTGGACGACCCAATGCACTTGCTGGTTAGTTGTGTGGAGTTGTGACAAAGTGTGATTCACATTTGAGAGCGCTACCAAGTCTTTAGAGCCATTGTTGATGATTACAATTTCGTGCACCAAGTTTTTGGCGCCGTTGCCAGGGATTATTCGAGTTTGGACAACTGACGGTTCATCTTGTTGCTCAGATTAGGTAATTTTCTTTTCAAAAAGTTTTCAAAAATCTTTCAAAAATTTTTTCTTTGTTTTTTGTTTTTCCAAAATCTATTTTTGAAAAAATAATAAAAATACAAAAAAAACCAAAAATATTTTGTGTTTCTTGTTTGAGTCTAGTGTCAAATTTTAAATTTGGTGTCAATTGCATGTTTTAAAAACTTTTGCATTTTTTTGAAAAATTCATGCATGGTGTTTTTCATGATCATCAAGTTGTTCTTGGTAAGTCTTCTTGTTTGATCTTCATTTTTTCTTGTTTTGTGTCTTTTTGTTGTTTTTCATATGCATTTTTGCATTCATAGTGTTTAAGCATTAAAAATTTCTAAGTTTGGTATCTTGCATGTTTTTTCTTTTCTTAAAAATTTTTCAAAAATAAATCTTGGTGTTCATCTTGATCTTCAAAGTGTTCTTGGTGTTCATCTTGACATTCATAGTGTTTCTGCATGCATTCTTTGTTTTGATCCAAAAAGAAAAGAAAAAAACACAAAAATGACGTTTTACTTTTCTCTCTCTCCTCATTAAAAAAATTCAAAAATAAAAAAATAACTTCTCCTTATTTCTCTCAAAAATTCGAAAATTTGAGTTAACTTAGTCAAAAAATTTTAAAACATAGTTATTTCTTATAAGTCAAGTCAAATTTTCAATTTTAAAAATCATATCTTTTCAAAATCTTTTTCAAGAATCAAATCTTTTTCATTTTTTTTATTATTTTCGAAAAAAAATTTTTAATTTATTTTCAAAATATTTTTCTTATCTTTATTTCAAAATTGAAACTTTACTAACAATTAATGTGATTGATTCAAAAATTTGAAGTTTGTTACTTTCTTATTAAGAAAGGTTCAATCTTTAAATTCTAGAATCATATCTTTTAGTTTCTTGTTAGTCAAGCAATCAATTTTAATTTTAAAAATTTAAATCTTTTTCAAAATATCTTTTTCAATTATATCTTTTTAAAATATCTTTTTCAAAATCAATTTTAAAATCTTTTCTAACTTCTTATCTTTTCAAAATTGATTTTCAAATCTTTTTCAACTAGCTAATTAACTTTTTGTTTGTTTCTTATCTTTTTCAAAACCACCTAACTACTTTTCCCTCTCTAATTTTTGAAAATACCTCCCTCTTTTTCAAATTTCTTTTAATTAACTAATTATTTTAAATTTTAATTTTAATTTTATTTCTTCTTTTAATTTTCGAAAATCACTAACCCTTTTTCAAAATTTATTTTCAAAATTTTCTCTCTCTCATCTCTTTTCTATTTATTTATTCATCTACTAACACTTCTTCTCTACTCAAGAATTCGAACTTATCCTCCCCTTGTGTTTGGATTCTTACCTTTTCCTTCTTCTATTCCTTCTTTCTTCTACTAACATAAAGGAATCTCTATACTGTGACATAGAGGATTCCTCTTCCTTTTCTGTTCTCTTCTTTTTCATATGAGCAGGGACAAGGAAAAAGGCATTCTTGTTGAAGCTGATCCTGAACCTGAAAGGACTCTGAAGAGGAAACTAAGAGAAGCTAAATTACAACAAGTCAGAGACAACCTTACTGAAATTTTCGAACAAGAAAAGGATATGGCAGTCGAACCCAACAATAATAATGCACAGAGGATGCTTGGTGACTATACTACACTTACTTCCAAATTTGATGGAAGAAGCATCCCAATCCCTGCCATTGGAACAAACAATTTTGAGCTGAAACCTTAACTAGTTGCTCTACTGCAACAAAACTACAAGTTCCATGGACTTCCATCAGAAGATCCCTACCAGTTTTTAACTGAGTTCTTGCAGATCTGTGAGACTGTTAAGATTAATGGAGTAGATCCTAAAGTCTACAGGCTCATGCTTTTCCCCTTTGTTGTAAGAGACAGAGCTAGAATATTGTTGGATTCACAACCTAAAGATAGCCTGGACTCTTGGGATAAACTGGTCGCGGCCTTCTTGGCTAAGTTCTTTCCTCCTCAAAAGCTGAGCAAGCTTAGAGTGGATGTTCAGACCTTCAAACAAAAAGATGGTGAATCCCTCTATGAAGCTTGGGAAAGATACAAGCAGATAACCAAAAGTTATCCTTCTAATATGCTTTCAGAGTGGACCATTTTGGATATATTCTATTATAGTCTATCTGAGTTCTCTAAGATGTCACTGGACCATTCTGCAGGTGGATCTATTCACCTAAAGAAAATGCCTACAGAAGCTCAAGAACTTATTGACATGGTTGCAAATAACTAGTTCATGTACACTTCTAAGAGGAATTACGTGAATAATGGGACACCTCAGAGGAAGAGAGTTCTTGAAATTGATGCTCTGAATGCCATATTGGCTCAGAACAAAATGTTGACTCAGCAAGTCAACATGATTTCTCAAAGTCTGAATGGATGGCAAAATGCATCCAACAGTACTAAGAGGCATCTTCTGAAGAAGAAGCTTATGATCCTGAGAACCCTGCAATGGCAGAGGTAAATTACATGGGTGAACCTTATGGAAACACCGATAATTCATCATGGAAAAATCATCAAAATTTCTCATGAAAGGATCAACAAAAGCCTCAACAAGGCTTTAATAATGGTAGAAGAAATAGGCTTAGCAATAGCAAGCCTTTTCCATCATCTTCTCAGCAACAGACAGCGAATTCTGAGTAGAGCACCTCTAGCTTAGCAAACATAGTCTCTGATCTGTCTAAAGCCACTTTAAGTTTCATGAGTGAAATGAGGTCTTCCATTAGAAATTTGGAGGCACAAGTGGGCCAGCTGAGTAAGAAAGTCACTGAAACTCCCCCTAGTACTCTCCCAAGCAATACTGAAGAGAATCCAAAAAGAGAGTGCAAGGCCATTGACATAATCAACATGGCCGAACCTAGAGAGGAAGGAAAGGACGTGAATCCCAATGGGGAAAACCTCATGAGACGTCTCTTAAGCAAGAAAGAGTTCCCTTTTGAGGACCCAAAGGAATCTGAAGGTCAAATAGAGACCATAGAGATCCTATTAAACCTCCTTCTGCCATTCATGAGCTCTGAAGACTATTCTTCCTCTGAAGAGGATGAAGATGTAACTGGAGAGCAAGTTGCTCAATATCTAGGAGCCATCATGAAACTGAATGCCAAGTTATTTGGTAATGAGACTTGGGAAGATGAACCTCCCTTGCTCATTAGTGAACTAGATACATGGGTTCAGCAAGCTCTACCTCAAAAGAAACAAGACCCTGGTAAATTCTTAATATCCTGTACCATAGGCACCAGGACATTTGAGAAGGCTCTTTGTGACCTGGGGTCAGAGATAAATCTTATGCCACTCTCTTTAATGGAGAAGCTGGGGATCATTGAGGTACAGCCTGCCACTTTTTCATTAGAGATGGCAGACAGATCACAAAGACAAGCTTATGGATTAGTAGAGTACGTGTTAGTGAAGGTTAAAGGCCTTTACATCCCTGCTGATTTCATAATCTTAGAGATAAGGGAGAATGAGGATGAATGCATCATCCTTGGAAGACCCTTTCTAGCCACAACAGGAGCTGTGATTGATGTTGACAGAGGAGAGCTAGTCCTTCAATTGAATGGGGACTACCTTGTGTTTAAAGCTCAAGGATACTCCTCTGCAACCATGCAGAGGAAGCATGAAAAGCTTCTCTCGATATAGAGTCAAACAAAGCCCCCACAATCAAACTCTAAGTTTGGTGTTGGGAGGCCACAACCAAACTCTAAGTTTGGTGTTGAACCCCCACATTCAAACTCTAAGTTTGGTGTTGGGAGTTTACAACATTGACCTAATCACCTGTGAGGCTCCATGAGAGCCCACTGTCAAGCTATTGACATTAAAGAAGCGCTTATTGGGAGGCAACCCAATTTTTATTTATCTGATTTTATTTTTATTTTATTTTATTGTTCTTTTATATTTTCTTAGGTTCATGATCATGTGAAGTCACAAAACAAATACTAAAATTAAAAATAGAAAAAAAAATAGCAGAAGAAACAGCACACCCTGGAGGAAGGGCTTACTGCGTTTAAACGCCAGTAAGGAGCATCTGGCTGGCGTTTAATGCCAGAACAGAGCATGGATCTGGCATTGAACGCCAGAAAACATGCATCAATCTGGCGTTTAAACGCCAGGATTGCACATTGAGGGAAGTTGGTGTTCAACGCCAGAAACATGCTACAGACTGGCATTGAACGCCCAAAACAAGCATAGAACTGGCGTTTAACGCCAGAAACAAGCATCAATCTGGCGTTAAACGCCAGGATTGTATGAAAAGGGCATTTCACATGCCTCATTGGTGCAGGGATGTAAATCCTTGACACCTCAGGATCTGTGGACCCTACAGGATCTCTACCTACCTCAACTTACCTTCTCTCTTCTTCACACAATTCAATAACACTCTTCCCCAAACACCCTTCACCAATCAACTCAATCTCTCTTCCCAATTACCCTTTCACCACTCACATCCATCCACTCTTCCCCATAAACCCCACCTACCTTCAAAATTCAAAATCTCTTTCCCACCCGAACCCACCCTAAATAGCCGAACCTACTCCCTCTCTCTTCACTATATAAACCCCTCCATCCCTCTTCATTTTCACACACCACAACCCTCCCTTCCTCACCTTGGCCGAAACCACACACCTCTCCCTTTCCTCTATATTTTCTTCTTCTTCTTCTTTTCTTTCTTCTTTTGCTCGAGTGCGAGTAATATTCTAAGTTTGGTGTGGTAAAAACATAGCTTTTTTTTATTTTTCCATAACCACTTATGGCACCTAAGGCCGGAGAAACCTCTAGAAAAGGGAAAGGGAAGACAAAAGCTTTCACCTCCGAGTCATGGGAGATGGAGAGATTCATCTCAAAGGTCCATCAAGACCACTTCTATGAAGTTGTGGCCAAGAAGAAGGTGATCCCTGAGGTCCCTTTCAAGCTCAAGAAAAATGAGTACCCGGAGATCCGACATGAGATCCAAATAAGAGGTTGGGAAGTTCTGACCAACCCCATTCAACAAGTCAGAATCCTAATGGTTCAAGAGTTCTATGCCAATGCATGGATCACTAGGAACCATGATCAATGTATGAACCCGAATCCAAAGAACTATCTTACAATGGTTCAGGGGAAATACTTAGATTTCAGTCCAGAAAATGTAAGGTTGGCATTCAACTTGCCTATGATGCAAGAAGATGCATGCCCCTACACTAGAAGGGTCAACTTTGATCAAAGGTTGGACCAAGTCCTTATGGACATATGTGTGGAAGGAGCTCAATGGAAAAGAGACTCAAGAGGCAAGCCAGTTCAATTGAGAAGATTGGACCTTAAGCCTGTGGCTAGAGGATGGTTAGAGTTCATCCAACACTCCATCATCCCCCACTAGCAACCGATCTGAAGTTACTGTAGATCGGGCCATCATGATCCATAGTATCATGATTGGAGAGGAAGTAAAAGTTCATGAAGTCGTCTCTCTTGAATTCTACAAAATAGCCGAAAAGTCCTCCACTATGGCAAGGCTAGCTTTTCCTCATCTTATTTGCCATCTATGCTACTCAGCTGGAGTTATCATAGAAGGAGACATCCTCATTTAAGAGGACAAGCCCATCACTAAGAAAAGGATGGAGCAAACAAGAGATGCCATCCATGGATCTCAAGAGATGCATGAGGAAGCTCATCATCAAGGAATCCTTGAGATGCCTCAAGGGATGCACTTTCCTCCTAACAACTATTGGGAACAACTCAACACTTCTCTAGAAGACTTGAGTTACAACATGGATCAATTAAGGGTGGAACATCAAGAGCACTCCATCATTCTCCATGAGATTAGAGAAGATCAAAGACCAATGAGGGAGGAGCAACAAAGGCAAGGAAGAGACATAAAAGAGCTCAAGGACATCATTGGTCCATCAAGAAGAAGACGCCACCACCACTAAGGTGGACTCATTCCTTGTTCTTATTTCTCTATTTTTTCGGTTTTTATGCTATATGTTTGTCTATGTTTGTGTCTTTACAATATGATCATTAGTATTTAGCAACTATGTCTTAAGGCTATGAATAAGTCCATGAATCATTCACCTTTCTTAAATGAAAAATGTTTTTAATACAAAAGAATAAGAAGTACATGAGTTTCGAATTCATCCTTGATATTTAGTTTAATTATATTGATGTGGTGACAATACTTTTTGTTTTCTGAATGAATGCTTGAACAGTGCATATTTTTTTATCATGTTGTTTATGAATGTTAAAATTGTTGGCTCTTGAAAGAATGATGAACAAGAGAAATGTTATTGATGATCTGAAAAATCATAAAATTGATTCTTGAAGCAAGAAAAAGCAGTGAAGAACAAAGCTTGCTAAAAAAAAAGTGGCGAAAAAAAATAGAAAGAAAAAGAAAAAGCAAGCAGAAAAAGCCAATAGCCCTTAAAACCAAAAGGCAAGGGTAAATAGGATCCAAGGCTTTGAGCATCAATGGATAGGAGGGCCCAAGAAAATAAAATCCAGGCCTAAGCGGCGAAATCAAGCTGTCCCTAACCATGTGCTTGTGGCATGCAGGTCCAAGTGAAAAGCTTGAGACTGAGTGGTTAAAGTCATGATCCAAAGCAAAAGAGTGTGCTTAAGAGCTCTGGATACCTCTAACTAGGGACTCTAGCAAAGCTGAGTCACAATCTAAAAAGGTTCACCCAGTCATGTGTCTGTGGCATTTATGTATCCGGTGGTAATACTAGAAAACAAAGTGCTTAGGGCCACGGCCAAGACTCATAAAAGTAGCTGTGTTCAAGAATCAACATACTTAACTAAGAAAATCAATAACACTATCTGAACTCTGAGTTCCTATAGATGCCAATCATTCTGAACTTCAAAGGATAAAGTGAGATGCCAAAACTGTTCAGAAGCAAAAAGCTACAAGTCCTGCTCATCTAATTAGAACTGATATTCATTGATATTTTGATATTTATAGTATATTCTCTTTTTTTATCCTATTTGATTTTCAGTTGCTTGGGGACAAGCAACAATTTAAGTTTGGTGTTGTGATGAGCGGATAATTTATACGCTTGTTGGCATTGTTTTTAGGTAGTTTTTAGTAGGATCTAGCTACTTTTAGGAATGTTTTCATTAGTTTTTATGCTAAATTCACATTTCTGGACTTTACTATGAGTTTGTGTGTTTTTTTGTGATTTCAGATATTTTCTGGCTGAAATTGAGGAACCTGAGCAAAACTCTGATAGAAGGCTGACAAAGGACTACTGATGCTGTTGGATTCTGACCTTCCTGCACTCGAAATAGGTTTTCTAGAACTACAGAACTCCAAATGGCGTGTTCTCAACTGCGTTGGCAAGTAGACATCCAGAGCTTTCCAGCAATATATAATAGTCCATACTTTATTCGAACCAAGACGACGCAAATTGGCGTTCAATGCCAGTTCCATGCTGCGTTCTGGAGTCAAGCGCCAGAAATACGTCATAAACCAGAGTTAAACGCCAAAAACACGTTACAACTTGGTGTTTAACTCCAAGAGAAGCCTCTGCATGTGTAAAGCTCAAGCTCAGCTCAAGTACACACCAAGTGGGCCCCAGAAGTGGATTTCTGCATTAATTACTTATTTTTGTAAACCCTAGTAGCCAGTCTAGTATAAATAGGACATTTTACTATTGTATTAGACATCTTGGTTTTGTATTTTATCTCACCATCCATCTTTGGACATTTAGTTCTTAGACTTTGGGGGCTGGCCATTCGGCCATGCCTGGACCTTGATCACTGATGTATTTTCAACAGTGGAGTTTCTACACACCATATATTAAGGGTGTGGAGCTCTGCTGTACCTCGAGTTTTAATGCAATTACTTCTGCCTTTTATTCAATTCAAGCATATTCTTGTTCTAAGATATCATTCGTACTTCAACCTGATGGATGTAATGATCCGTGACACTCATCATCATCCATCCTTATGAACGCGTGCCTGACAACCACCTCCGTTCTACAAGTGAGAGCTAGAGTGTGTATCTCTTAGATTCTTGATGCACGACGCATGGCTACCCTCGCCTGACAACCGAGCCTTCCATTCCGTGAGATCAGAGTCTTCGTGGTATAAGCTAGAATTATTGGCGGCCATTCTTGAGAATCCGGAAAGTCTAAACATTGTCTGTGGTATTCTGAGTAGGATTTAAGGATTGAATGACTGTGATGAGCTTCAAACTCGCGATTGTTGGGCGTGATGACAAACGCAAAAGAATCAATGGATTCTATTCCAGCATGATCGAGAATCGACAGATGATTAGCCATGCTGTGACTAGAGCATTTGGACCTTTTTCACTGAGAGGATGGGATGTAGCCATTGACAATGGTGATGCCCTACATACAGCTTGCCATGGAAAGGATTAAGAAGGATTGGATGAAAGCAGTAGGAAAGCAGAGATTCAGAAGAAACACAGCATCTCCATACACTTATCTGAAATTCCTACTAATGATTTACATAAGTAACTCTATCTTTATTTTATGCTTTATTTATTATTAATTTCGAAAATTCCATAACCATTTATTATCTGCCTAACTGAGATTTACAAGATGACCATAGCTTGCTTCATACCAAAAATCTCCGTGGGATCGACCCTTACTCACGTAAGGTTTATTACTTGGATGACCCAGTGCACTTGCTAGTTAGTTGTGCAGAGTTGTGACAATGTGTGATTCACGTTTGAGAGCGCTACCAAGTCTTTGGAGCCATTGTTGATGATCACAATTTCGTGCACCAGTGAGCATCTTTCCTACCTTTTCCTAGTGACTTTGCATTCAATTTGTTGAGTTTAATCAAGAATTAATTATCTTTTAGCCACTATGGATGTTACTTTGAGTCGTGTGCAATTCTATTTATTTTAGGTAGCATTCGACTGGATTTGATGGAGTTTCTGCAGATAAAGAGAATAAGGCGAGTGATGCTGTCATCCCTGACCTCTCTGCACTCAAACCTAAATAACTCGAGCTAAAAAGATTCAATGGATGTGATTCTAGTGGCGTTAGAACGCTAACTTCCAGAGCTTTTCAACGATATATAATAGTCTATACTTCTTCTCTAACCATACTGCCAAGGCTGCGCCTAAGTTGAGATTTCTCAATTTAGGCGCAACACATTAACAACAACACGCAACAATTGCCTTAACTCCTTAAGTAAGGCGCATCATTATTCAAGTTAGGCGCCGTTTGTGGTTCAATATGCAAGTTAGGCACAGCTCCACTTGAAGTTAGGCGCAGAGAGCAAAGGAATCTAATTCAAGTTAGGCACATGGATTCTTCAAGTAAGGCGCAGCACATGAGAACCAAGTGCGATTCCTCACTGCATGCTTCAAGTAAGGCGCAACCTTTGCCAAGTTAGGCGCAAGCTCCTTCTTCGATCAAATGATTCCCCACTCCTTCTTTTATTTATTCGGTTTAACCTTTAATTTTTATTTTAAAATAGGAAAAGATATTATTTTAGTTTTAGAAAATAGATTTTAAATTTATTAGGATTATATATAAATGAGAAAAGAAACTTCTCTTCTGGGGATTATTCCACCTCATTCCAAATTTACAGTTTACCAGAATCCTAGTTTCCACTCTCTTCCATGAGCAACTAAACCTCCACTGTTAAGGTTAGGAGCTCTGTCTATTGTATGGATTGATTCTATTATTTTTTCTATTTTAATTCATGTATTGATTCATATAATTCAAGAATTGTTTTCGTTCTTTATTTTATTAAATTCGGTGGAACGGAAGTATGACCTTCTTTCTAATTGAGTTCTTGTTTAACTTGGAAAAGCTCTTTACTTGAACAACAACTTTAAAACATATTCTCCTAAATTTCTAATTATCTGAATTTAACGGGATACGTGACATATAATCCTCTTATATTTGGGTAATTAGGATTTCTGTGGCATATAACTAGAATTAAACTTCACCCTCTTATTGGAATTAATTTACCAAGGAATTGGCGGTTGATGAATTTTAGAGGAGACTAAAAAGGTCTAAGGAATTAGGGTTTAGTCATATATAGTTTGCCAGGAATTAAATTTGCATGATTAAAATAGTTATTAAGAAAAGTCAATCTGAAAAATAAATAACTCTGAAACCTTAACTGTTTTCTCCATATATTATTCATATCAATTTATTGTTTGCTTTTCTGATTCTCTGAATTACTTTTTAATGTTTTTGAACACTCAAAACACTATTTTCTGCTTGTCTAACTAAGTAAATTAATCAACCATTGTTGCTTAGTCCATCAATCCTCGTGGGATCGACCCTCATTCACTTAAGGTACTACTTGGTACGATCCGGTGCACTTGCCGGCTAGTTTGTGAGTTATAAATTCTGCGCCAAGTTTTTGACGTCGTTGCCGGAGATTGACTATGATTGACAACCACTCGTTGTTTGATTGCTTAGATTAGATAATTTTTTAATTAATTTTTTTTAATATTATTATCTTTTGTTTTCCATTTTTTTATTTTATTTTCTTCTTTAGTTTCGTCCACACCCACCCCCAGTCTTCGTTTGTTTTATTTTACTTCCCTTTTAATTTTTTTTCTTTTATTAATTCGTGAACGTCATTAGCTTACCTTATTCATCTTATTTTCATTTACTTCCGTTGCTCTTTTTTTTTTTGTGTAATTTCGTATTACTTCGTTCTTTCCCTTGCATAAATTTTATTTTCCTATTTATTAGTTTATTTAATTCTTGATTTTAATTTTCGAATTTTTGATCAATTATTTTATTTTTTATTTCTGAAATTAAGTTTGGTGTCACCTAGTTTTTTATTTTAATTTTTTTGTTAAATCTTTTTATATAAATTTCAAAATTTCTATTCCCATGTTGTTTATAATTTTCAAAATTTTATTGCTTTAATTATGTAGTTGTTTTATTTTATTTCTTTACACAGGTTACCTCACTAGGAATTCTCTGCACTTTGACGTAGAGAGTTCCATATTTTCTTATCTTCTGTCTGTTTATGAGTAGGAACATTGACAAAGAACCTCTTTTAGACTTTGATCCTGAACCTGAAAGGACTTTTAGGCGGCGTTTACAATAAGCAAGACTGTACAAGGCTGCAGAGTTCATTATGGATCATAATAATGCTGTTAATGCGAATGTGGCAAATCCAGTTGGGAATGAGCAACCCAGAAGAGTGCTTGGCTCTTACACCTCTTCTACTACAGATCCTTATGGAAAAAGCATTGTGGTGCCTCCTATAGCTACAAACAACTTTGAGTTGAAGCCACAACTGGTCACTTTGGTGCAACAAGACTGTCAGTATCATGGACTCCCTCAGGAAGATCCCAATCAGTTTATCTCTAATTTTCTGTAGATTTGTGATACTGTGAAAACTAATTGGGTGAATCTTGAGGTGTACAAACTCATGTTCTTCCCATTTGCCTTGAAGGACAGAGCAAAGTTGTGGCTAGATTCTCAACCCAAGGAGAGTTTGGATACTTGGGACAAGGTTGTTACTGGGTTTCTTACTAAATTTTTCCCACCAAAGAAGCTGACTAAGCTTAGGGTGGAGGTTCAGACCTTCAGAGAGAAGGGTGGTGAGACCCTCTATGAAGCTTGGGAGAGGTACAAGTTACTGATTAGGCAATGCCATCTGGACATGTTCTCTAAATGGACCCAACTAGATATCTTTTATGAAGGCTTAGGTGAAATGTCCAAGTTGTGCTTAGATAATTCTGCAAGTGGTTCATTGCACATGAAGAAGACACCGAGGAAATTACTGAGCTTATTGAATTGGTTACTAGCAACCAATATTTATATTCATCTAATAGGAATCCTGTGAACTCTGAGACCCCTCAAAAGAAAGGCGTTATGGAAGTTGAAACTCTTGATGCTATCCTTGCTCAGAATAAAATTTTGAGTCAGCAGATGAGTTTAATTTCTCAATAATTGAGTAGGATGCAGGTTTCAACTGTCAACACTCAGAATGCACCTCAAGAGGTCCCTTATGACATGATAGGTAATTTTATGCAAAATGAGAATTATGATTATACTCAATTTTCTTCTGAACAGGTCAATTACATGGGGAATGCTCCTAGAAACCCCAATAATGATCCATACTCTAAGACCCATAATCAGGGGTGGAGAAACCACTCAAATTTTGGAAGGAGAGAGCAACCTCAGGGATCACAGAATTCTAACAATAATTCTCAGGGCGGTTTTCAGCAGAATAATCATAATAACCGCCAGTTTCAGTCTCATCATCAACAACCACCTCAGCAGGCAAATTCTCAGCCCATGGAGAACACTGATATGGAAGCAGTAATAAATTGTTCTATGTAAGAAACTAGAGCTTCCCTCAGAAACTTGGAGGTACAGGTAGGGCAGTTGAGCAAGCAAATACCAGAGATACCTCCAAATGCGTTTCCTAGTGATACAGTGGTGAATCCAAGAGAGGAATACAAGGCTATCACCTAGATAAGTGGACAAGTGGCATGTATGGAAGCACAAGTTAATGAGGAGCTAGTTGAAAAAGAAGCTCTAGAGGAGAAGAAGGAAGAAGTAGAGCACGTCCCTCCAAAGCATGCGGACAACCCCTTCCCAAATTCTCTTGACACTTATCCTACATTGCCAAAGGCTCCTGAGTACAAGGCTAAAATGCCATATCTTTAGAGACTTCAAAAGGAGATCAAGGACAAGCAGTTTTTGAAGTTCTTGGAAGTCATTAGAAAGTTGCAAATCAATATTCCTTTTACTGAGATTTTGGAGCAAATGTCTCTCTATGCCAAGTTCATGAAGGAGCTATTGTCAAAGAAAAAGCCATTAAAGGGAGATGAGAAAGTGGTCCCGACTAAGGAATGTAGTGCCATCATACAGAATAACTTGCCAAGGAAGATGCCAGATCCAGGGAGCTTTCAAATTCCATGCACTATTGGGAGCACAACCTTTGAGAAAGCGTTATGTGATATGGGAGCAAGCATCAATTTAATGCCCATGTCTGTGATGAAGAAGTTGCAAATCCAAGAGGCACAACCCACAAGGATAGCATTACAGATGGTAGACAAATCTATAAAGCCTGCATACGGATTAGTGGAGAATATCTTGGTCAAAGTGGGTAAGTTCTTCCTCCCAGCAGATTTTGTGATTCCTGACACAGGGGAAGATGAGAGTGCCTCTATAATTCTAGGAAGACTATTTCTAGCCACTAGGAGAGCTCTAATTGATGTAGAAGTGGGTGAATTAGTGCTTAGAGTGCATAATGAGTAACTGGTCTTTCATGTCTTCAAAAATATACATTTAGTAGGTGAAAAAGAGAGGTGCATGCAGACTAAGTTTATTAATCCAAACCTTCAAGAACCCCTTGATGATGCATGATGACAAGTCATCATATACCTATTTTTCAATGCTTTTTCATACAAGAAATTGATGATTAGTGCTTAAATATTGCATTCTTTTATGCTTAATTAGAATATTTCCTTGATCTTTTAATTTTATAAATCTTGTAGGAAATAAGAAGAAAAAGAAGCAAAGAGGCACAAAATATGCTAAAAAGGAGAAAAAAAAGAGCTTTGGGGCACACTTTGAAGTTGGAGCACACTTTGGAGCCTTAGGCCACGCTTTTAAAAGCGTGGCTCATGACCAAATCAAAGAAGGAAGCAACCAGCACGCACATTGCTCTGCTCTTGCCAAGAGCAGGGCAATATCTTGATGAAACAAAGTGAGGTTGGAAGCAAATTTTCACTAAGTTAAAATCTGGGCGCTCACAGCATGACCATGCCTCCTTCAAAGGGCTATAACTTGAGCTACAGATGTCCGATTGATGTGCTTCCAGTGGCGTTGGAAAGCTGACATTCAGAGCTTTCCAACAAAATATAGCAAACCATATTTGGCGTACAATTGAGGTATGAGTGAAAGGCATCTTTAAGGGCAAAAAATAAGCAAAAATAAACCAAAGTGCTTCCACCAATGTTCGAAGCTGGAGCCTTACTCCAAAGCAAAGTAGCGCTCATTATTCTGCTCTGCCCTCTTGGTGAGAGAAATGTCGTGCTCTCTTCATAAAAATTCAAGGAAAATTGTTTTTCCAAATACTTTCACAAGGGTTTGAACTTGGGAACTCTCCTTGGCGCACACAAGCATGAGCATGTCACGGCCCAGGGAAGCATGTCACGCACAAATTGACACGGGCAGGGAGGCAAGGCACGCACCATGACACCACTGCCCCGCTCTCCACAAGGGCAGGGCAATCCCCTGGTTCCCCTCCCACACTTGGCACGCTAATTGGATCCCCATGCAAGGCTTCACTGCTCTGCTCTCCACAAGAGCAGAGCAGCCTCCTGGGAGCAACTCCCATGGGCCAAAATTCAATTAAAATTCCCTTTGAACTCAATTCTTCACCAATTGAATCAAGGCCATCCAAGACCCATTCTCCCTCAAATCCAAAGCAAGCTAAGCCCATTATCATCTCTCAAAGGCACAAGGATCAATTAGATTAGGATTTTTATTTTAAATGTAATTTGTTTTAATTTCATTTTCATTTTCACTTTGTAAAGCCTATATAAAGGCATCAATTCCATCTTATTAAAGAGAGGCTAGCTCCACTAGGGAGCATTAGGAGTAGTAGTAGAGAGCTCTCTCTCTTAGTTTTTCTTTCTGTTCTTAAATTTTGAATTGAGATTGGAAGGAATTTTATTTTCATTCTCTATCTGCACTTCTCTTGTTCTTCTTCTGCATAATTGAGAATTGGATTTACATTTCACTTGCTGTTTGATTTACTTCTCTTCTGCTGATTATTTTCTACTTTGATCAAGGAAGGAATTGAGATCTAGACTTATTTTCTAGTCTCTTTGATTTCCTGAGATCATCATTTTGATTTTCCAATCGAGTTGAATTTAATTTCTGTTTGCTTTTTCAAGCAATTCTACTTTCTGTTTGAGATCAGTTGCAAGTTACTGCATCTTTTTACTTCTCTGTTCGATTGCCATTTACAATTTCTTGTTTGATTTATTGAATCCCATCTCCCAAAATTCTTTTATTCTTCCTGCAATTTAAATTTCTAGTTGCTTGATCTACTGCTTTCATTTAAATTCCCTGCTCCCGCTCCCTTTTATATTCAATGCAATTTATATTTCTTGTCACTTAAGTTTCTACAATTTACATTGTTTGCTCTTTAATTTTCTGCCCATTTACTTTCTGCACTTTTAATTCTTGCAATTTCCTTTCTGTTGGCTACAATTTCACTCAATTCATCAATGTTAGCTTGACTAAACTAATCACCTACTAAAGTTGCTTGATCCATCAATCCCTGTGGGATCGACCTCACTCTAAGTGAGTTATTACTACTTGATGCGACCCGGTACACTTGCCGGTTGGATTTGTGTGTTGGAAATTCGTTTTTCCACAAAAAACCATCAAGTTTTTGGCGACATTGCCGGGGATTGATTAGATCAACAATGATTAAGTGGGTGAGAAGTCTAGATCAAGCATTTTTTTGTTTTTGTTCTCTTTTCTATGTTGAAATCAAGGTGTTTGAGTTATTGCCTCACTCAGAAGTTCTTCTTTGAGACATGAACTTCAATTTTCATTGGTGTTATGTTTTACAAAATTCAAATGGAGTTCAATTCATCTGGTGATCAAACAAATTTTTTGGGATATCACCCACCATCACAAATCTCTAATGGTGGCTGGGAATATCACCAAGAATTTACAGATTCTAAGCACTCCAATCCATGGAGATGCACTTCAAAGCCACAAGATGAACAAGATAATCATATGGGATATTTCTCACAACCACAAAATGATTCAAGAATTAAAGGAGTATGAACAATCAAGTGAAATGAAACATTTTCCAGAGCCACAAAGTGACTCGTACTGTGATGGCACATATACAAATGATGTCTGGGAAGGGAAATGCAATGATTCACATTCTAATTATTTAAGAACATTATCACTTGATTGTGCTGCCAGAGCATACTCGGAAGATTGTTCCTCTCTGCCACAAAATAATCCACACTGTGATGAATTCAATGATCAAACAAATTGTGGGTGGGAGGATCAAAACCAAGCAGCATTCAACAGTTCATACTCCACTTATCAAGAGCCATCATCACTTGAGCAAACCTTCAATTCACTCATACAAAATTGCCCAACCTCACCTTCCATTTCTACATTTGACAATTCTTTATCACCTAAATATGTCTCAACACAAACTTCCACGAGCCAAAGATTCTCAGAGCTTGAGTCCATGTTCAACAGAATTGTAGAGGAACAACAATCCTGGAGAGAACGAGACATCCTTTTTCAAGAGACAGATGAGCACTTGGAGAACACAGAGAAACGCTTAGAACTACTAAGCAAGAAAAATGAAGACCAATTGATGGATGTGAAGGAGAAAGTGGAAGAGCAAGATGAAGAGGCCACTGTATCAAGTGAAATTGCAAAGAAGGAAGAGGTGGTGGAAACATTTGAACCTAAAACTGAACTTGAGATGACAAGAGAACCTGAACACTCACAACCTTCTCAAACTCCCCTGGACTAAAGATGCTCAACATTGATCGAAAAATATAAAGAGGAGATGAAGAAATGTTGGGAAGATCAACAAACCTCCTCAATGAAAAAGCTATTAAGTCAAATGTTGAGTGTAAGGGAGGAAGTGGAAGAGCAAGAAAGTGAGGAAGACACTCAAGAGAAGTCACACTCAACTGAAGCAAAGAAGTGCAAAGAGGAAGGGCTCATGGAACAACCAATTCAAAAGGCTTTTGATGAGGAGAAAAATCCAATAAACACACAGCAACCAAGTCTTGAATACAAAGGAGTGAAGGCAACTAACAAGAGCACCAATCATGTCCCTGGTCTAGCAAGCAAGGTCAATCAAGCCATGTACAAAAGGAAGCTTGCTGAAGAGAGGCCAAGACAAGGGATACTATCTAAAACTTCTCCCCCCTTGAGGTCATTCCTCTTAACAAACTGGAAGAAGAGGAAGAAAGTGAAGAACAGGAAGACAGTAGGTATATTTCTTCTCCTTGCTTTGTTTAAATTTCAATAAAATGGCATATGATTACATTCTAAGTTTGGTGTTGCCTTGCAACAATTTGTTTTCAATCCCTTTTGGATGATTGCATCAATTCTACTTGAAAGTGACACACCAAGATTCTACGTTTGGTATGCCACTTATTTTCTATGCAAATCATTCAAGCAACACTACTTGTCTGCATAATCATAATGCCTCTGTAGTTTTATTTTTTTTCTCTTCTAATTTGACACTTTCTCATCCTACTTGCTTTAGTCATTTTTCTGTTTTTAAATGCTTTCATTTAGTTTGCTTATTAACTATTTTTGTTAATACATCACCAAGACATCCTTATTCATGACAGACTCTTCATTTGGTGGTTGTATTTAACAAATAATAGTTTCTTTTGTTTAGTTTTAGTTCAAATAAATTGACATATGGTTGCATTCTAAGTTTGGTGTTGCTATGCAACAAAATTTGGTTCTAATTCTTACAAGATACTTGCATTAATTCCAAGTGAAATTGTCACACTAAGTTTGGTGTGCCACTTATCTTTTATGCAATGTATTGTGCACACCTTCTTATCTATGCAATCAAAATGTCTCTGTCTCTTGTGCCTTGATTGTTATCTTTAATTTTGCTTGCTTAAAACACATGTGCTACTAACATTTCATTGTATAAGACATTCATGATCCATCTTAGCCCCATAGCCATTGTTCTAATTGTTGCTTGAGGATGAGCAAGCATTCTGAGTTTGGCAAGGGAAAGAGGAAGAATAGAGGAAAAAGGACAACAATAATGAAGATGAACTACAAGCTTGTAGAGCTCCTTTTCTTCTCTTTTGTTTCTAGCACTTTATTTTGCATGATTGTCTTTATATTCTCTGTATGCATGTGTGGTATGAATAAGCATAGCTTGAATCTTGATTTGTAACATGTTGCTGTGACATTATGACTACCAACTTGAGTTTTGTGAATTCAAAAGCAAAAAAAAGCATCATGATCATAAACAAACAAGGAATTAAAGAAGAATTTAACATGTGCATACAAGTATTGGAAAGCTAGTATGATTGATTGTTGCTCAATTGCATTGGATTTTATTTAATTGAAGTTTTTATCTAGGACATTTTGTGAAATCTTTTGAAATCATGAAAACCTTGAAGAAGCAAATACAATTAAAGCAAGAAAAGAAAAAGGTAAAGAATGGGAAAGCTGAAGGCTCTGAGTACCAATGGCAATTTATTTGTTAAGTGCTTGTGGTGTTTATGTATCAAGCCAAATGCTTGAAAACAAAATACTTAGAAGTCAAGGCTAGGCTCAAGTGCAAAAGCACTCCCTCAAAGCTCAAGGTTATGAGCATCAA
The DNA here is from genome assembly GCF_014773155.1 of Arachis stenosperma. Lineage (NCBI taxonomy): Eukaryota > Viridiplantae > Streptophyta > Magnoliopsida > Fabales > Fabaceae > Arachis > Arachis stenosperma. Next base: position 91,289,388 of record NC_080381.1, on the reverse strand, counting down.
TGATTAGAGAGTCAAGAAAAGAAAAGAAAAATGATGAGCTTAATGAAGTCCTCTAATTAAATGCTTGTGGTGCTTATGTATCAAGTGGTAATACTTGAAAATAAAGCATTTAGAAGTCGTAGCTTTGTTATCAACTCATGGGGCAAAGCACCCAAAAGGAGAAGCTAATAAGAAAAAACAAAAGCTTGTTTCAAGGAAGAAATATAAGAGAAAGATTTCATAAATTGAGCTAGATAGAAGCATGAATTATTTACATCCCTTTTGTGATTGTAGCATGCTTAGAAAACTAGCTAACCATGAACATTGAGTTGCTATTCTTCTTACCTTGGATTGTCAATATTTATTGCATGATTCTTTTCTTGCTTGGGGACAAGAAAGGTTTAAGATTGGTGTTGTGATGACAAGTCATCATATACCTATTTTTCAATGCTTTTTCATACAAGAAATTGATGATTAGTGCTTAATTATTGCATTCTTTTGTGCTTAATTAGAATATTTCTTTGATCTTTTAATTTTATAAATTTTGTAGGAAATAAGAAGAAAAAGAAGCAAAGAGGCACAAAATAAGCTAAAAAGGAGAAAAAAAGAGCTTTGGGGCACACTTTGAAGTTGGAGCACACTTTGGAGCCTTAGGCCACGCTTTTAAAAGCGTGGCCCATGACCAAATCAAAGAAGGAAGCAACCAGCACGCACATTGCTCTGCTCTTGCCAAGAGCAGGGCAATATCTTGATGAAACAAAGTGAGGTTGGAAGCAAATTTTCGCTAAGTTAAAATCTGGCCGCTCACAGCATGACCATGCCTACTTCAAAGTGCTATAACTTGAGCTACAGATGTCCGATTGATGTGCTTCTAGTGGAGTTGGAAAGCTGACATTCAGAGCTTTCCAACGATATATAGCAATCCATATTTGGCGTACAATTGTGGTATGAGTGAAAGGCATCTTTAAGGGAAAAAAATAAACGAAAATAAACCAAAGTGCTTCCACCAAGGTTCGAAGCTGGAGCCTCACTCCAAAGCAAAGTAGCGCTCAATATTCTGCTCTGCCCTCTTGATGAGAGCAATGTGGTGCTCTCTTCATAAAAATTCAAGGAAAATTGTTACCCCAAATGCTTTCACAAGGGTTTGGACTTGGGAACTCTCCTTCGCGCACACAAGCATGAGCATGAAACGGCCCAGGGAAGCATATCACGCACAAATTGACACGGGCAGGGAGGCAAGGCACGCACCATGACACCACTGCCCCGCTCTCCACAAGGGCAGGGCAATCCCCTGGTGCCCCTCCCACACTTGGCGCGCTAATTGGATCCCCATGCAAGGCTTCATTGCTCTGCTCTCCACAAGAGCAGAGCAGCCTCCTGGGAGCAACACCCATGGGCCAAAATTCAATTAAAATTCTCTTTGAACTCAATTCTTCACCAATTGAACCAAGGCCATCCAAGACCCATTCTCCCTCAAATCCAAAGCAAGCTAAGCCCATTATCATCTCTCAAAGGCACAAGGATCAATTAGATTAGGGTTTTTATTTTAAATGTAATTTGTTTTAATTTCATTTTCATTTTCACTTTGTAAAGCCTATATAAAGGCATCAATTCCATCTCATTAAAGAGAGGCTAGCTCCACTAGGGAGCATTAGGAGTAGTTGTAGAGAGCTCTCTCTCTTAGTTTTTCTTTCTGTTCTTAAATTTTGAATTGAGATTGGAAGGAATTTTGTTTTCATTCTCTATCTGCACTTCTCTTGTTCTTCTTCTGCATAATTGAGAATTGGATTTACATTTCACTTGCTATTTGATTTACTTCTCTTCTGCTGATTATTTTCTACTTTGATCAAGGAAGGAATTGAGATCTAGACTTGTTTTCTAGTCTCTTTGATTTTCTGAGATCTTCATTTTGATTTTCCAATTGAGTTGAATTTAATTTCTGTTTGCTTCTTCAAGCAATTCTGCTTTCTGTTTGAGATCGGTTGCAAGTTACTGCATCTTTTACTTCTCTGTTCGATTGCCATTTATAATTTCTTGTTTGATTTCTTGAATCCCAGCTCCCAAAATCCTTTTATTCTTCCTACAATTTAAATTTCCAGTTGCTTGATCTACTGCTTTCATTTAAATTCCCTGCTCGTACTCCCTTTTATATTCAATGCAATTTACATTTATTGTCACTTAAGTTTCTACAATTTACATTGTTTGCTTTTTAAGTTTCTGCCCACTTACTTTCTGCACTTTTAATTCTTGCAATTTCCTTTCTATTGGCTATAATTTCACTCAATTCATCAATGTTAGCTTGACTAAACTAATCACCCACTAAAGTTGCTTGATCCATCAATCCTTGTGGGATCGACCTCACTCTAAGTGAGTTATTACTACTTGATGCGACCCGGTACACTTGCCGGTTGGATTTGTGTGTTGGAAATTCGTTTTTCCACAAAAACACCATCAATGCACAACAAAATCTGCAGCTCAAACCTTCATTAGTGACAATCAATAAAATTCCTCCTGACATCAAACCTAGGTTTGGTGTTGGGAATGCATCATCCACCAAGGAGGAGGGTCCTAAAAAGAAAGTATCCAGAGGATGGAGAAACAAAAAGATCCCCACTGAAGGTTTCTCCCCAGGAATGAAGGTGGTGTTGACTAGCAATCCAGTGTTGACTTATACAGTACACCGAATCCTCTCTTTGGAGCATATTGAGCTACTTTATGGAGACAAGGGAAAGAAGTTCAAAGTGATGGGTGAAGAGCTGAGCCCTTATGATCCTCCTCCCTAGAGGAGCTGACCATCAAGCTAGTGACGGTAAAGAAGCACTTGTTGGGAGGCAACCCGATCTTTTCGTATCCTTTAGTTTGATTTCTGTTGGTTTGATTTTGTTATTTATTTAGTTTTAGTTGAGTTTTTACTATTTTTCCTTTGTTTTACGTGTGTTTGGATCATGCAAAGTTATTGAAACAGAAACAGGTTCCAAAATACAGAGTTACAGACGCGCAGAAGAAAATTTGTCTCAGGAAGATCTGCGCCTAACTTTAGATTTTTCAAGTTAGGCACAGGGGTGAAGGCCAAGGATTCTTGGAGACTCGGGAGACTCTAAGTAAGGTGCTGTGCAAGCCCAAGTTAGGCGCAGGACAGCCCCCCTCCTTTCAAATAAGGCGTGGTCCCCCCTTCCTTTATCACCCAACCTACCTTATTACGCACCAAATCCTTCCCAATCAATTCAAAGATTTGATTCCCATCACCACTTCCTGATTCCACTTTCTTTTATTGAATTCATAAAATCCCCTTTGGCCAAATAATAAATCTATATATATGATCATACCCCCCTTTATATATTTATACTCTCAAAAAGAAAACATAAATAAATAAATCAATAAATAAACAAATAAATAAATAAATAAATAAAGAAAAAAAAGTTTTAATTTTTATCTTTTTTGTCCTTTTATTATTTTCGGCTTATTTTGCATTAATATTTGTTTTTACTCATCCATACGTTTTTTTTATATTCCTCCCTGTTTTTAGTTTTTCTTTGCATGAGGAGAAGCAAACTTTTAAGTTTGGTGTTGTCGCTTCGCTTGTGTTTTTTTATTTTAATGGCACCAAAGGGAGGCGAATTATCTTCACAGAGGAGCACAACCTAAAGAATGAGACGGCCACTAGGATAACTGAGGTGGTTGAGTTCCTTTAGTTCTATATTTCCTCCCGTTCTTATTATGTTATATTCCTGTTTTTTGCTATTTTACTTGGTTTCTGCATGATGCTTTAATATTTCAATCACTAGGTTCTAGTTTAATTTGTTATTCTTATTCGGTTATTTGTTTTTAATTCTGAAAAATGTCTCATGTATTGCTCACTAAGCTTAAATTCGAAAGAAAAAGAAAAAGATGTAGTGCATGAGAAATAAAGTTTATAACAAAGAATAGTCTTATTTACTTAAATGTGGTGGTATTCTTTGTGATTTTGAATGCATGACATGAACCGTGCATATATGAATTTGAATCAAAGGATGTTTATGTATAAGGAAAAGAAATTTAGAGAACTATTATGAATTCTCTAAAGTTAGTGAAAGCTTAATCCTTGAAGCAAAAGAAACAGCAAAAGAAAAAAAAAAGCAAGGTCCAAGGCTCTGAGCATCAATGACTAGGGATGTCAGATATGATTAAAAGCTCAAAGAGTTGTTTCCCTAGATATTTTCTTGTGATGTGAATGTGTCAAGTAACTTTTGAGACAGAGCACTAAGAGTCGAGATCAAATGCATTTAATAAAGTATGCCAAAGGCTTTGAGCACCACTGTCTGAAAGTAACTAAAAGAAAAACCAGAACAAAAAGAGAGTTTCCCAATTAAGTACTTGTGGTGTTTTTGTGTCAAGTGAAGCTTGAGACAAAACATTTAAAGTCATGACTAGGCTCAAGGTTCAAAGCACCAAAGAAAAGAGAATTAAATGAAATTTGCTGTGTTCAAGGATTAACTGAAGTATAAAATATTATAGAATTCATAATATTTATCCGAATTCTAATTTCGAATGACAGTGACATCCTTCTTATTCAAAGGAGAGTGAGATGCCAAAACTATTCAGGATTGCAGTTTCTAACCCCACTTCAAGAAGATACATGAGCTAATTGAACTCTCACTCTCATATAAATTCACATCCTAAGCCAATATTAGTTTTAGTTGCTTGAGGACAAGTGGTGCACAAAATTGTGATCTCAATGGCGCCAACAACTTGGTACGCACAATTGTAATCTCAACTCTTTTTCACAACTTCGTACAACTAACCAGCAAGTGCATTGGGTCGTCCAAGTAATAAACCTTACGTGAGTAAGGGTCGATCCCACGGAGATTGTTGGCTTGAAGCAAGCTATGGTCATCTTGTACATCTCAGTCAGGCGGATTCAAATGGTTATGGAGATTTAATAATTAAAAGATAAATAAAACGTAAAATAAAGATAGAGATACTTATGTAAATCATTGGTGGAAATTTCAGATAAGTGTATGGAGATGCTTTATCCCTTTTGAATCTCTGCTTTCCTACTGCCTTCATCCAATCCTTCATACTCCTTTCTATGGCAAGCTGTATGTAGGGCATTACCGTTGTCAATGGCTACTTCCCATCCTATCAGTGAAAAAGGTCCTCTACGGTTTCCCGCATGGCTAATCAGCTGTTGGTTCTCGATCATGTAGGAATAAGATTTACTATCCTTTTGCGTCTGTCACCACGCCATACAGTAGCGAGTTTGAAGCTCGTCACAATCATCCCATCCCGGATCCTACTCGGAATACCACAGACAAGGTTTAGACTTTCTGGATCTCAAGAATGCTGCCAATGGATTCTAGCTTATACCACAAAGACTCTGATCTCACAGAATGGAAGGCTCTGTTGTCATGAGAGGCAACCATGCGTCGTGGACTAGGAATCCAAGAGATACACACTCTAGCTTTCGCAAGTAGAACGGAGGTGTTTGTCAGGCACGCGTTCATAAGTGAGAATGGTGATGAGTGTCACGGATCATCACATTCATCAGGTTGAAGTACGAATGAATATCTTAGAATGAGAATAAGCATGAATTGAATGGAAAATAATAGTAATTGCATTAATAGTCGAGGAACAGCAGAGCTCCACACCTTATTCTATGGTGTGTAGAAACTCCACCGTTGAAAATACATAAGAACAAGGTCTAGGCATGGTCGAATGGCCAGCCTCCCAAATAGCATGTGAATTCGAAATTAGGGAAAAAGACCCCTAGTACAATAGTAAAAAGTTCTATTTATACTAAACTAGTTACTAGGGTTACAGAATTAAGTAAATGATGCAGAAATCCACTTCCGGGCCCACTTGGTGTGTGCTTGGGCTGAGCATTGAAGCTTTCACGTGTAGAGGTCTTCGTTGGAGTTAAACGCCAATTTGTAACTTGTTTTTGGCGTTTAACTCTGCTTTGCAACTTGTTTCTGGCGTTTAACACCAGAATAGGGCAGAAAGCTGGTGTTAAACACCAGTTTGCGTCGTCTAAACTCGAGCAAAGTATGGACTACTTTCCAACGCAATTGAGAGCGTGCCATTTGGAATCCTGTAGCTCCGAAAATTCCATTTCGAATGCAGGGAGGTCAGAATCCAACAGCATCAGCAGTCCTTTGTCAGCCTCTGAATCAGATTTTTGCTCAAATCCCTCAATTTCAGCCAGAAAATACCTGAAATCACAGAAAAACACAAAAAATCATAGTAAAGTCCAGAAATGTGAATTTTGCTTAAAAACTAATAAAAATATACTAAAAACTAACTAAATCATACTAAAAATTATATAAAAATAATGCCAAAAAGCGTATAAATTATCCGCTCATCACAACACCAAACTTAAATTGTTGCTTGTCCCCAAGCAACTGAAAACAAAATAGGATAAAAAGAAGAGAATATACAATGAATCTCATAATATCAATGAAACTTAGTCCCAATTAGATGAGCGGGGCTAGTAGCTTTTTGCTTCTGAATAGTTTTGGCATCTCACTTTATCCTTTGAAATTCAGAATGATTGGCATCTATAGGTGATAAACCACTATTTTATGGTTTACAATGTGTTTAATTGTGTGGTTTTATCATGATCTTTACCCACTTATTCATGTATTTATCATGTATTTATATTTCCTTCCTAAAATTATTACATGATTGAAAACATTCTTCTTTGGTCTTAATTTAGCTAATCTTAATTCTCTCTTATTACTATTCGATGCCTTGATCTGTGTGTTAAGTGTTTCAGGCTTCATAGGGCAGGAATGGATTAGAGGATGAACAGGAAGTGTGCAAAAATGGAAGGAACACAAGGAATCGAGGAGGTGACCAGCGAGAAGTCACGCGGTCGCATGGCTCACGCGACCGCGTGAAATGGAAGAAATTGGAGTGACGCGATCGCGTGCCTGACGCGACCGTGCGGATTGGAAGCTGCATATACGACGCAAATGCATGGACGACGCGGACGCGTGATACGAAAAACGCTGAGTGACGCGGTCCCGTGGACGACGCAGACGTGTGACATGCGCGATCTGCAGAATTACAAAAGTCGTTGGCAGAGATTCTGGGCCGCATTTCAACCCAATTTTTGTCCCAGAAACACAGATTAAAGTCAGGGAACTTGCAGAGACTCATCAAGCTGTCATAATTCACTTTTCATGTTTTAGATGTAGTTTTAAAGAGAGAGGTTCTCTCCTCTCTCTTAGGATTAGGATTTAGGACTTCTCTTAGTTTTAGGAGTGACTCTAAATCCCAGGTTCAATGTTCCCTTAAAGTATTTTCTACTTTTATTTATTTTATTTTATTACTCCATTTCTTATTTACATCTCAATTGGCTTATGGCTTTCATGTTATGATTTTCTTTGAATTAATATTATTTGAGGTATTTCAGTTATTATTGCTTTCTTTTATTTACATGATTATTGCTTCCCATCTGAAGGCATTTTTATTCCAGTAGCTTCAATTTCCTTTCCTTTTGGTTTTGGTTAAGAAATCAGTAACTCAGGAAGTTATCCAACTCAACACCGTAATTGATAATTGTTATCTCCTCTAATTGAATTGAACTTCAATAATCCCAATCTTTTCTTATGAATTAACTCAGATTTGAAGATCAAACTAATTAGTCACTTGACCTTCCTCTGCTTTAAGTAAGGGTTAACTGAGTGAAATTAAGATTCAATTTTTATTATCATTGATAAGGATAATTCAGTCTGGACTTCCAGTTTCTTATACCTTGCCAAAAGATTTTATTGTTATTATTTTATTTTATTTTATTTGTCATTCAACATATTCCCTCCTTACCTCCTAAACCCCAATTTACAACTCAAAACCAATAATAAGAACATACCTCCCTGCAATTCCTTGAGAAGACGACTGGTGCACGAAATTGCAATCACACTTTTGCAATCCCGCACAACTAACCAGCAAGTGCACTGGGTCGTCCAAGTAATACCTTACGTGAGTAAGGGTCGATCCCACGGAGATTGTCGGCTTGAAGCAAGCTATGGTTATCTTGTAACTCTTAGTCAGGATATCAATAATTCTCAGGTGTAATTGTGAAAAGTAAAAGAACATGAAATAAATACTTGTTTTGCAGTAATGGAGAACAGGTTGAGGTTTTGGAGATGCTCTATCTTCTGAATCTCTGCTTTCCTACTGTCTTCTTCTTCAAGCATGCAAGGCTTCTTCCATGGCAAGCTGTATGTAGGGTTTCACCGTTGTCAATGGCTACCTCCCATCCTCTCAGTGAAAATGTTCAACGCGCTCTGTCACAGCACGGCTAATCATCTGTCGGTTCTCAATCAGGTCGGAATAGAATCCAGTGATTCTTTTGTGTCTGTCACTAACGCCCAGCCTTCAGGAGTTTGAAGCTCGTCACAGTCATTCAATCCTTGAATCCTACTCAGAATACCACAGACAAGGTTTAGACCTTCCGGATTCTCTTGAATGCCGCCATCAATTCTAGCTTATACCACGAAGATTCTGATTAAGGAATCCAAGAGATATCTACTCAATCTAAGGTAGAACGGAGGTGGTTGTCAGGCACACGTTCATAGGTGAGAATGATGATGAGTGTCACGGATCATCACATTCATCAGGTTTAGGAACAAGTGATATCTTAGAATAGAAGCAAGCGTGTTTGAATGAAAAACAGTAGTAATTGCATTAATTCATCAAGACACAGCAGAGCTCCTCACCCCCAACCATGGGGTTTAGAGACTCATGCCGTAGAAGGTACAATATGAAAAGTGTAAAGTGTCATGAGGTAAAGATACAATGTCAAAAGATCCTATTAATAGTGAACTAGTAACCTAGGGTATACAGCAATGAGTAAATGACGTAAAAATCCACTTTCGGGGTACACTTGGTGAGTGCTTGGGCTGAGCATTGAAGCTTTCATGTGTAGAGACTTTTTCTGGAGTTAAACGCTAGCTTTTATGCCAGTTTGGGCGTTTAACTCCAATTTTTGTGCCAGTTCCGGCGTTAAACGCCGGGAATTCTGAAGCTGATTTGCAACGCCAGTTTGGGCCATCAAATCTCGGGCAAAGTATGGACTATTATATATTGCTGGATAGCCCATGATGTCTACTTGCTAACGTAATTGAGAGCGCGCCAATTGGGCTTCTGTAGCTCCAGAAAATCCACTTCGAGTGCAGGGAGGTCAGAATCCAACAGCATCTACAATCCCTTTCAGCCTCTGAATCAGATTTTTGCTCAGGTCCCTCAATTTCAGCCAGAAAATACCTAAAATCATAGAAAAACACACAAACTCATAGTAAAGCCCAGAAAAGTGAATTTTAAACTAAAAACTAATAAAAATGTAATGAAAACTAACTAAAATACACTAAAAACATACTAAAAACAATGCCAAAAAGCGTATAAATTATCCACTCATCACAACACCAAACTTAAATTGTTGCTTGTCCCCAAGCAACTGAAAATCAAAAAGGAATAAAAAGAAGAGAATATACTATAGACTCCAAAATATCAAAGAAACTTGGCTCCAATTAGATGAGCGGGACTAGCAGCTTTTTGCTTCTGAACAGTTTTGGCATCTCACTTTATCCTTTGAAGTTTAGAATGATTGGCATCTATAGGAACTCAGAACTCAGATAGTGTTATTGATTCTCCTAGTTAAGTATGATGATTCTTGAACATAGCTACTTTATGAGTCTTGGCTGTGGCCCAAAGCATTCTGTCTTCCAGTATTACCACCGGATACATACATGCCACAGACACATGACTGGGTGAACCTTTTCAGATTATGACTTAGCTTTGCTAGAGTCCCCAATCAGAGGTGTCCAGGGTTCTTAAGCACACTCTTTTGCTTTGGATCACAACTTTATAAATTTTTTTTTGAATTCACTGCTTTTTCTTGCCTCAAGAATCAATTTGATGATTTTTCAGATCCTCAATAACATTTCTCCTTTTCCATCATTCTTTCAAGAGCCAACAATTTTAACATTCTTAAAACAACAAATTCAAAAGACATATGCACTATTCAAGCATTCATTCAGAAAACAAAAAGTATTGTCACCACATCAAACTGATTCAACTAGTTTCAAAGATGAATTCAAAATCCTGTACTTCTTATTCTTTTGTGATTAGAGCATTTTTCATTTAAGAGAGGTGATGGATTAATAGGACATTCATAGCTTTAAGACATGAACCTTAAATTTTATTAATCATGAATTAAGAACAAGACTCAAAAATAGGTATAAGATAAGACTAATAGTAATAGGAAACAAAAATTTAAATAGACTCCTAATGATAGAGGTTATCACAGAGTTAGGACTCAACAACCTTGATTTTGAGAAGTGGATGCTCCCTCAACTTGTGGGGTATTTGACCCTTCAAGGGAGAGCTTTTGGCGCTTCAACTCCTGTAGCTCACGCCCCTGCTTCTCTTGTTCCTTCAGCAATTTGCAGAGCATGCAGTTTTGATTCTGCTGTTCTTCCTTAATTTGTTCCATAGCTTCTTGTAGCTTGGCAACAGATGCTTCTAGATGAGTCCAGTAGTCAATTTCAGGAAGTTCAGGGAGGAACTCCTGCGCCCTCCTTTTGATAGAGTTATCTTGCATTTGTCCTTCCATTGACCTCTTGGTGATTGGGTGCTCAATTGGGATGAATTCATCTACTCCCATGCTCACCCCAGCATCTTTACACAGCAAAGAGATTAAGCTTGGGTAAGCCAGTTTGGCTTCAGTGGAGTTCTTGTTTGCAATTGTGTAAATCTCACAAGCAATCAGATGATGAATCTCCACTTCTTTTCCTAGCATAATATAATGAATCATCACTGCTCTCTTGATAGTAACCTCAGAACGGTTACTAGTGGGCAAGATAGAACGCCCTATGAAGTCCAACCAGCCTCTTGCAACTGGTTTGAGATCTCCCCTCTTGAGTTGGTTTGGGACACCTTTTGAATTGGTCATCCACTTGGTTCCAGGGAGGCATATGTCCTCTAGAACTTGATCCAACCCCTTATCTACTCTCACCATTCTCCTATTAAAGGATTCAAGATCATCTTGTAGTTGAGGTAATTTGAAGACCTCTCTTATTTTGTCCAGATGGAAGTAAATAATTCTCCCTCTGACCATGGTTCTGTAGGTATGAAAAGCGGTTCCAGTCATTCTCTGCTTATCTGTCAGCCACAGATTTGAGTAGAATTCCTGAACTATATTTCGCCCAACCTTTGTCTCAGGGTTGGTTAGAACTTCCCATCCTCTGTTTCGAATTTGCTCTTAGATCTCCGGATATTCATCTTCTTTCAAATCAAATTTAACTTCTGAGATCACTGACCTTAGACCCATTATTTTGTGGTAATGGTCTGCATGTTCTTTGGTTAAGAACTTCTCTTGACTCCAAAGGTCTTTTGGAGCATTCTCTTTCTTGCCTCTTGAATTGGTTTGTTTTCCTTTGGTGGCCATGATCTTGATGAGCCTTAACTTAGTGATCACGGAAAAACACACCAAACTTAGAGGTTTTCTTGTCCTCAAGCAAAAGAAAGGAAAGAGAAGAGAGAGGAGGAGAGCAAATTCGAATGGTGGGGAAGGGGGGTGTGGCCGAACATATATTTATAAGGAAGGGAGAGAGTGTTCAAAAATTTTGAAGGAGATTTGAGAAGATATGGAAAGAAATTGAGAGATATTTGAGTTGTTTGAAGAAGATTTGGAAAGGATTTGAAAGAGATTTAAAGAATGATTTTAATTTTGAAAATTTGAAGTTGAATGATGAAAGTTTGAAATGTATTTATGTAGAAAATTATGGATCAAAACAGGAAAGTTTGAAAAAAATTGAAGTGGAAAGCAAAATCTCTGTCTCCCACCTTTCTGGCGTTAAACGCCCAGAATGATATCCATTCTGGCGTTTAATGTAACATCCCTTCTAGCAAAATACCTTGCTTAAGTCAGGGTATTTCTACTAGAAAGAACGTTACGTGACCTTTTCTAATATTAACTACTTAATTACTGAGCCTTTATATCGAGTTCGCATTTTAGTTTTAAGAAAATTCCGGAAAATTTTGTTTTTATTCATTAAAGACATGTATCAAGGATAAACATTGCAAATAATAATAACAATCACAGAGGTATTATTATTAGTAATTCTTATATATAGGAAGTCATATAAACCCAAATACAATACCTATCCCTCTGATAAAATAAAACTTCAAAGGACAAGAGCGAGGGGACTCTATGAAAGCAATTAAAACCATAAAGGAAGCCTACTAATCGCTCGCAGCTTCAAATCACATCTTCAAACCTGTGTCACTGAAAGGGTGGAAAATTTGGGGGTGAGAACCAAACCACATATTCTCAGTAGAGGTCGAAAATGCCGTGAAAGTAAAGAATAAAGCGCAAATAGTTAATTTCATTCAGATACATCTAAAAGAAAATTAACCTTCTTTAAAAGTATTAGTTAATTATTCAAAATGCCAGACCCATATTTTCTTTATAAAACTCTTAAAAGTTTCCTAAACTGTATGAATGACCAACCTGTTCCAAGCATAGGTTCATTAAGTCTATGCTGAACCAGTTTGATTTTTCATACTTTACTAGACCTTAACATAAAAGAAGTTACCTACACGGTATAAATGATCATCCTGCTCCGAGCATAGGTTCATTAAGTCTATGCTGAACCAGTCAAATACTTTATACAAAACTAGACCTCAAGCTTACCAGTCACGGCCTCAGGCCCAAACAGCTCAATCAACATCCAATCACTACATTCCAAGCAATCAGTTACAAACACAGGTAATGAGGTTCAAACACAATCAAGAGCATTTATATCAAGTATAGTAATTAGCAGTTACACAGGATTATTCATTTAGGCAAGCCAATTACAATATCCACACCCAAACAATATCACATAGATGCATATGATGAATGTCTAGTCCTAGTGCAGGCCATGAGCTCATGTGTCGGTTGGCTGCCCGCAATCCCGACATTTATCCGGTCACGAGTAATCCCGATTTCCCGAATACGATTTTCCGTTCCTAAATAAATGCGCATATAATAATAGCCGCTCATTTGAGACAGCCTCTGCTTACTGCAGGAAAATATATATATATATATACTCTGCTCTGCTCTGGGGAAGCGGAAAATGGCTGTAGGTAACTTAGTTTCCCTACAGAAACTCTGGGTTGCATTAAGCAACTAATATATATTAAATATAGCTCTGGGTTGCATCAAGCAACTAATATATATTAAATATAGCTCTGGGTTGCATCAAGCAACTAATATATATATATATATATATAGCTCTGGGTTGCATCTAGCAACTAAAATATATACATAAATATCTCTTTATTATATTACTCTTCTCTTTCTTTCTCTTTACTCTGTTCTAGTTTCTCTTTCCTCTGTATCTCTTTACTTTCTTTGAATACTCAACGATCTCGTATACCAAATAATCTCTTCTTAAAAGAATCATTGAAGTTTCTATCATTAAATAAGCCTTAAATATTTATTTTGATTAAGTCCTTATACTTTTATAAAAATTCGGACATAACCTCCTCTGAAAATAAGACTTAACCACCCTTACGGGTTCAAACCAAACAATTCACTTTATTCTTTTCAACCTTTCCAGCATCACATCAAGTCAGAATCAAGCAAAATTCCACATTGAATCAGCCATATAGCACTAAGGTTCATCTTTAGTTTTATAAACTCATAACTGTCACTAGGACATCCTCAACACTCTATCTTCTTTTCTGTTTTTAATATAGCAAATGAACTCGGAATTGCGCAAACTTTATGTCCAGGCGTTCGTCTTGAAATAAGCTTTCTAACAAACCAAAGATCATAATTTTCTGGTTTCTCTAGCCTTAGGAATAAAGGAAAAACCGAGACTGCTCTGCAGTGCGTAAAACCAGAAAAACAGCAGCAGCATGTGACATTCAAAATTCAATTTAAAATCCACGTTAAATCCAATGACTTTGAAAATTAATACAGTTCAACTTCACTCATCCAAGTTTCTTTTGCAATTGGTTTCAGGTCAATCTCATTTTTAATGAAGAAGTTATATAACCTAGAAGTTGACTAATTTGCTGCAGAATTCTGCTTTAAAAGTTAATGAACTTATCTTCTTCCAAGTCCCATAACTTACTCATTAAAACATGGATAGCCCTGAAATTTAAGTCACATATGCTAAACATACTTAATTTTCACCTCCAATTGGTTGCATCTCAATATCTATCCAGGATCAAAAATTATAAATTCTCAAAGTTACTGATTTAAGAAAACAGAATCTGGTTTTTTCTGCATAATGCGTGATCTTTCAAAAATTCATATCTTTAAAACTACGAGTCCAATTGTTCTGAAATTTTATGGCATTAAAATAGTAGGAATAAAATTTCATTTAAAATTGGTTTCGCTTCAAAATTCAATTCAGAACATTCATAGCAGAGCTAACAAGTTACCACTGTTCCAACAATTCTGCAGTAAAAATCAGATCCCACAACCATTATTCAAAAATTCACCATAAATCTTATATTTAATGAAAAGGTCTCAAACTCTCCAATTCAGTCCAAGTTATTCCCAAGTTTAACCAGGACTTGGTTCAACGCAATTCCGATCATCACAGACTTAGTTACAGTCTTTCAAAGTTACTGTTTTCACTTAAAGGTAATGCAGAAATTCAGTTTTTAAGGCTTAACTTTGAAAAAAAATCATAACTAAATCTTCAGTTAATACAAAACCTTCAAATTTAAATCCTAACAACTACACTTGTTAAAGTTTACTCAGATTTTAATCTCATACCATTCCGATCACTAGCAAATTACTAGGCCGTCATCAAAGTAACCATTCTATTTTAAAAACCAGATTCTTAATAATAGTTCAGTCTTTTAGGCCCTAATTCTTCAACAATTCTCAATCCAGTATCAAATATATCGAATGGCTATCTTAGTCTCAACCATTTATACATAATCAGTCAAAACCACAATCCTCTACTAATCTCAAGTCACTTTCACAGCCATAGCAATATACCAAACAACCATTTCAACAACCAACAATCAATAATTCAATCATCTACCATACCTAATTACAATCAATTCTACCACAGCACCAAGCACAATTGCAATCACAATCCAACATTCATGTAATCAATTAATTACTCACAGCTATTAATACTATTTGCAGTTATTCAGTAAACCTTGTTGGCATTCCTAAATTAAAATCATTTTAAACCCCCTACCTCAATGTCGAAACTCGTAAGATTAAACGCTGTGAGCGGCTTTTCCTTTTTACTCACAGCAGTGGCAATTCCCACGCAAATCCGAATCTGGCACTGTCTCTAATCATGCTCGCAACGGCGACAATTCCACAACAGTAATGATAGTTACAGCGAAACAAGGAATTCAAATTGGATGGGAATAAAGAACAATTACAGCCCTGGGGATTTCAAGACAAGACATATACCAGAATCAATTCAGAACCAGCATGGCAATGATAATAAAACGTGTAAATGGGTCTTATTTAAGAAAAAGGTCGAACCAGAGTCAAAGTGGCAGTTTCAGTCTCAACACAGCAAATTCAGCAGCGGCAGAGTAACTAACTGGCTGTGTGACAAGTGGGTGGTGGCTCCAGGCAGAATCGATGACAACGATAGGGCCTTGGCCTTCAGCGGCAACGACAACAACGCTTGGTGATAGCAGCAGCGACAGAGGCCCAGCGTCACCCTTCACTCGCGGTTTCTCCCCCTCTGTTCGAACTTTATGCTTCCAGCCGCGACAACGATGGTGACGGGGTGGCAGCAACAGCTGCGCGGCGACGGAGTGGCGGCACTGTCCTTCGCGCACGAGCTCTCCTTCTCCTCGCGTTTGTCCTCTCCCTTGCAAGCGTTCTCTCTCTGTCCTCTGGCTCTGGCGATAGCGACGGTAACCGGCGCATGGAGCAGCACGGCGCAGCGATCCTCCTGCCTCTCTTCTTCTTCTGTTCCCTCACCCTCTCCTCTCCCTCTGTTCTTCGTTTCCTTCTTTCTTCCCTTCTGTTTCCCCCTCAAGCTCCCCGTTCCCTTTCTTTCCCTTTCTGATTGTAGATTTAGGGATTTAGTATACAAATTAGGGATTTATGGTATTAGGATTAAAATTAAGATTTTATAAAAGAATATGGATAGATATGAATAGATATTTTGATAAAATTGAAGAGTAGAGTAATTTTAAAATCAAATATACTCTCTTAAAAATATATAAGAACATTATTTATCAACATATTGCTAAGTTCAATTAATTATTTGTAGTGTAAATTATAAAATAAGCATATTAATCACATTTTTATAAAATATAGTTTAAACTCAATACCAATTATTCAAATTAAATGATATAACCTTTTAGTATTTTTCTATCACCGAAACTTTAATTTCAATTTACAAAATATCTAATTATAATAAAATTACTTAAACTTTAAGTATTTATAAAAATCCATTTAATCATTCCTAATAAATAAATCTCCTAGAGCTCAAAGTAATAAAATAAACCATAATTTATTCATAATAGAAATTACTTAAATTAAATTATATAATACTTCCATCACTAAATTTTATTTCCAAAACATATGAAATAACCAATTATAAAAATTACATAAGAATATTGATTAACTTAAACTCCAAATATCAATAAAACTAATTTAATTACTCTTAATTGATTAATTTATAAAATAAGATATCAAATTAATAAAATAAATAGTAACCTTTTCAGAATAAAAGTTACTTGAATTAAATTATACAATCCTTTCTAATTTTTCAATTACTAAAATTATACAAAATATTCCATTATAGAAAATTACTTAAGAATCTTATTTGATTTAAAACGAAATTATCTCTGAATCTATTTAATTATCTCTAATAAAATAATTTCTAAAATTATAAAGTTTAAACTCAATAAGGTAAAATCACAATTTATTTATATTTAGATTTTTTCAAAAATGCGGGATGTTACATTCTATCCAACTTACAAAAATTTTCGCCCTCGAAAATTGATATAAAATGAAGAAAAGATTTATATTCACATCCCCTTTTGAATATTTTAAAGGCTCCAAGAAAATCATATCACGTAAACATAGAAGAAAATATACTAGGTAATGCTAGAGTTGATAAAATAACTTAACATAAGAAAAATTTTAAAATCCAAAATCAAATAGGCACATATTCGTTCACAACTTTTAACAAAGCATGATTACTTCCTCTCGTCGCCTCAAAACTCCATAACTCCTTATAACTTCATAGACTAACCAGATTCACTTTCCGTACGCACAAATCGTGTCCCTAAGAACTAGCGCATATAAGGAATTACGAAACATGAGAAGAGAAAGACAAACGGCACGAAAGGTTTATGCGAGAAATTGGAAGAATACTCAAGTTCTCAGTTGAACAAGATGGTATTTCGCCAGGATTTGAAGGAATACGTGAAATCATCAACAAACAAGGATATATAAACAATGAAATGGAGCATAAAGGGAATTAATTCAAGGCTTAGGAAGAAATTTTGTATCGAACAGTTTCAATATGAACATCATAGGAAAAATAGTACAACAATTTTGAACAACTTCAATTTGAAATAGAAGGAATTAGTTTATCTTTTTCAAAAGAATATATATAAATCTAACATTCTTCAATGTACTAAACTTCGTATAAACAATATGTTATACTGATTTAATTTCAAATCAAAACATATCATGCATGGTTTGTAAACTAAAGCTTGGAAGATACTTATGTGCATAGCTATAGAATTATAGTAAAGATGGCAGAAAATCAACTTCTATTTAAAGAATAAATTCTGAAATAAAATTTTCTATAAATCAATAGAAGATAAGTGGTATGTCACAGATAAACAAGTTTAAACTACTTAAAGAAGCTTCAGAGTTTATGTAAGAAAGTCTAAACTGAATTAAAAACAATCCCATCAAAATTTAAGCAAGGGTTGTGGATACAGTCAAGTAAGAAAAGATTTGAATTGAAATTTTTCTCAAAGAAAATCTGAAATAAATACTCATAAAGGAAATTACAAGAAATGGTATGTTACACTGAAATGAATCCAAGTTCAGGACACGGAGCATAGAATTTGTAAGGTGAGAATAAATGTTTCAAAAGATTCAAGCAACAACCAGATACAGAATCAAGCAAGGACATGCACGAATGATAATACAAGGTTAGCAAGAAAGAGATCAGAAACTAGAAATTCCAATACAAATAGTAGAGAAAGAGATAACACTAGGCACGAATAGAGAGCATACGTCGAAACGGAACTATTTTCTAGAATTTAGTTTCTAACGTCCCCAAAACCTCGTAATTCGCGTTAACCTATCACTTCTATTTCGCCTATGATAACCCATTAGTATTTCCATATACATAAATCATTAGTATTAAGTTGGCCAAACTTGATACCATGAGGTATGCAATGGTAAACTAATAGCGTTAATCACTAGACAGCCATGCATATAAAACATAAAATCTTGTCATCAGAACAAGTTAGAAAGCATGACAGACACTCAGAGTATGCAATGAAGCATAGTCAGTCCACTCCCAAGGCTCTACAGGAAGGACTGCTCTGATACCATATTGTAACATCCCTTCTAGCAAAATACCTTGCTTAAGTCAGGGTATTTCTACTAGAAAGAACGTTACGTGACCTTTTCTAATATTAACTACTTAATTACTGAGCCTTTATATCGAGTTCGCATTTTAGTTTTAAGAAAATTCCGGAAAATTTTGTTTTTATTCATTAAAGACATGTATCAAGGATAAACATTGCAAATAATAATAACAATCACAGAGGTATTATTATTAGTAATTCTTATACATAGGAAGTCATATAAACCCAAATACAATACCTATCCCTCTGATAAAATAAAACTTCAAAGGACAAGAGCGAGGGGACTCTATGAAAGCAATTAAAACCATAAAGGAAGCCTACTAATCGCTCGCAGCTTCAAATCACATCTTCAAACCTGTGTCACTGAAAGGGTGGAAAATTTGGGGGTGAGAACCAAACCACATGTTCTCAGTAGAGGTCGAGAATACCGTGAAAGTAAAGAATAAAGCGCAAATAGTTAATTTCATTCAGATACATCTAAAAGAAAATTAACCTTCTTTAAAAGTATTAGTTAATTATTCAAAATGCCAGACCCATATTTTCTTTATAAAACTCTTAAAAGTTTCCTAAACTGTATGAATGACCAACCTGTTCCAAGCATAGGTTCATTAAGTCTATGCTGAACCAGTTTGATTTTTCATACTTTACTAGACCTTAACATAAAAGAAGTTACCTACACGGTATAAATGATCATCCTGCTCCGAGCATAGGTTCATTAAGTCTATGCTGAACCAGTCAGATACTTTATACAAAACTAGACCTCAAGCTTACCAGTCACGGCCTCAGGCCCAAACAGCTCAATCAACATCCAATCACTACATTCCAAGCAATCAGTTACAAACACAGGTAATGAGGTTCAAACACAATCAAGAGCATTTATATCAAGTATAGCAATTAGCAGTTACACAGGATTATTCATTTAGGCAAGCCAATTACAATATCCACACCCAAACAATATCACATAGATGCATATGATGAATGTCTAGTCCTAGTGCAGGCCATGAGCTCATGTGTCGGTTG
This sequence comes from Arachis stenosperma, assembly GCF_014773155.1. Lineage (NCBI taxonomy): Eukaryota > Viridiplantae > Streptophyta > Magnoliopsida > Fabales > Fabaceae > Arachis > Arachis stenosperma. Next base: position 91,269,798 of record NC_080381.1, on the reverse strand, counting down.
GCTGCCCGCAATCCCGACATTTATCCGGTCACGAGTAATCCCGATTTCCCGAATACGATTTTCCGTTCCTAAATAAATGCGCATATAATAATAGCCGCTCATTTGAGACAGCCTCTGCTTACTGCAGGAAAATATATATATATATATACTCTGCTCTGCTCTGGGGAAGCGGAAAATGGCTGTAGGTAACTTAGTTTCCCTACAGAAACTCTGGGTTGCATCAAGCAACTAATATATATTAAATATAGCTCTGGGTTGCATCAAGCAACTAATATATATTAAATATAGCTCTGGGTTGCATCAAGCAACTAATATATATATATATATATATATATATATATAGCTCTGGGTTGCATCTAGCAACTAAAATATATACATAAATATCTCTTTATTATATTACTCTTCTCTTTCTTTCTCTTTACTCTGTTCTAGTTTCTCTTTCCTCTGTATCTCTTTACTTTCTTTGAATACTCAACGATCTCGTATACCAAATAATCTCTTCTTAAAAGAATCATTGAAGTTTCTATCATTAAATAAGCCTTAAATATTTATTTTGATTAAGTCCTTATACTTTTATAAAAATTCGGACATAACCTCCTCTGAAAATAGGACTTAACCACCCTTACGGGTTCAAACCAAACAATTCACTTTATTCTTTTCAACCTTTCCAGCATCACATCAAGTCAGAATCAAGCAAAATTCCACATTGAATCAGCCATATAGCACTAAGGTTCATCTTTAGTTTTATAAACTCATAACTGTCACTAGGACATCCTCAACACTCTATCTTCTTTTCTGTTTTTAATATAGCAAATGAACTCGGAATTGCGCAAACTTTATGTCCAGGCGTTCGTCTTGAAATAAGCTTTCTAACAAACCAAAGATCATAATTTTCTGGTTTCTCTAGCCTTAGGAATAAAGGAAAAACCGAGACTGCTCTGCAGTGCGTAAAACCAGAAAAACAGCAGCAGCATGTGACATTCAAAATTCAATTTAAAATCCACGTTAAATCCAATGACTTTGAAAATTAATACAGTTCAACTTCACTCATCCAAGTTTCTTTTGCAATTGGTTTCAGGTCAATCTCATTTTTAATGAAGAAGTTATATAACCTAGAAGTTGACTAATTTGCTGCAGAATTCTGCTTTAAAAGTTAATGAACTTATCTTCTTCCAAGTCCCATAACTTACTCATTAAAACATGGATAGCCCTGAAATTTAAGTCACATATGCTAAACATACTTAATTTTCACCTCCAATTGGTTGCATCTCAATATCTATCCAGGATCAAAAATTATAAATTCTCAAAGTTACTGATTTAAGAAAACAGAATCTGGTTTTTTCTGCATAATGCGTGATCTTTCAAAAATTCATATCTTTAAAACTACGAGTCCAATTGTTCTGAAATTTTATGGCATTAAAATAGTAGGAATAAAATTTCATTTAAAATTGGTTTCGCTTCAAAATTCAATTCAGAACATTCATAGCAGAGCTAACAAGTTACCACTGTTCCAACAATTCTGCAGTAAAAATCAGATCCCACAACCATTATTCAAAAATTCACCATAAATCTTATATTTAATGAAAAGGTCTCAAACTCTCCAATTCAGTCCAAGTTATTCCCAAGTTTAACCAGGACTTGGTTCAACGCAATTCCGATCATCACAGACTTAGTTACAGTCTTTCAAAGTTACTGTTTTCACTTAAAGGTAATGCAGAAATTCAGTTTTTAAGGCTTAACTTTGAAAAAAAATCATAACTAAATCTTCAGTTAATACAAAACCTTCAAATTTAAATCCTAACAACTACACTTGTTAAAGTTTACTCAGATTTTAATCTCATACCATTCCGATCACTAGCAAATTACTAGGCCGTCATCAAAGTAACCATTCTATTTTAAAAACCAGATTCTTAATAATAGTTCAGTCTTTTAGGCCCTAATTCTTCAACAATTCTCAATCCAGTATCAAATATATCGAATGGCTATCTTAGTCTCAACCATTTATACATAATCAGTCAAAACCACAATCCTCTACTAATCTCAAGTCACTTTCACAGCCATAGCAATATACCAAACAACCATTTCAACAACCAACAATCAATAATTCAATCATCTACCATACCTAATTACAATCAATTCTACCACAGCACCAAGCACAATTGCAATCACAATCCAACATTCATGTAATCAATTAATTACTCACAGCTATTAATACTATTTGCAGTTATTCAGTAAACCTTGTTGGCATTCCTAAATTAAAATCATTTTAAACCCCCTACCTCAATGTCGAAACTCGTAAGATTAAACGCTGTGAGCGGCTTTTCCTTCTTACTCACAGCAGTGGCAATTCCCACGCAAATCCAAATCTGGCACTGTCTCTAATCATGCTCGCAACGGCGACAATTCCACAACAGTAATGATAGTTACAGCGAAACAAGGAATTCAAATTGGATGGGAATAAAGAACAATTACAGCCCTGGGGATTTCAAGACAAGACATATACCAGAATCAATTCAGAACCAGCATGGCAATGATAATAAAACGTGTAAATGGGTCTTATTTAAGAAAAAGGTCGAACCAGAGTCAAAGTGGCAGTTTCAGTCTCAACACAGCAAATTCAGCAGCGGCAGAGTAACTAACTGGCTGTGTGACAAGTGGGTGGTGGCTCCAGGCAGAATCGATGACAACGATAGGGCCTTGGCCTTCAGCGGCAACGACAACAACGCTTGGTGATAGCAGCAGCGACAGAGGCCCAGCGTCACCCTTCACCTCGCGGTTTCTCCCCCTCTGTTCGAACTTTATGCTTCCAGCCGCGACAACGATGGTGACGGGGTGGCAGCAACAGCTGCGCGGCGACGGAGTGGCGGCACTGTCCTTCGCGCACGAGCTCTCCTTCTCCTCGCGTTTGTCCTCTCCCTTGCAAGCGTTCTCTTTCTGTCCTCTGGCTCTGGCGATAGCGACGGTAACCGGCGCATGGAGCAGCACGGCGCAGCGATCCTCCTGCCTCTCTTCTTCTTCTGTTCCCTCACCCTCTCCCTCTGTTCTTCGTTTCCTTCTTTCTTCCCTTCTGTTTCCCCCTCAAGCTCCCCGTTCCCTTTCTTTCCCTTTCTGATTGTAGATTTAGGGATTTAGTATACAAATTAGGGATTTATGGTATTAGGATTAAAATTAAGATTTTATAAAAGAATATGGATAGATATGAATAGATATTTTGATAAAATTGAAGAGTAGAGTAATTTTAAAATCAAATATACTCTCTTAAAAATATATAAGAACATTATTTATCAACATATTGCTAAGTTCAATTAATTATTTGTAGTGTAAATTATAAAATAAGCATATTAATCACATTTTTATAAAATATAGTTTAAACTCAATACCAATTATTCAAATTAAATGATATAACTTTTTAGTATTTTTCTATCACCGAAACTTTAATTTCAATTTACAAAATATCTAATTATAATAAAATTACTTAAACTTTAAGTATTTATAAAAATCTATTTAATTATTCCTAATAAATAAATCTCTTAGAGCTCAAAGTAATAAAATAAACCATAATTTATTCATAATAGAAATTACTTAAATTAAATTATATAATACTTCCATCACTAAATTTTATTTCCAAAACATATGAAATAACCAATTATAAAAATTACATAAGAATATTGATTAACTTAAACTCCAAATATCAATAAAACTAATTTAATTACTCTTAATTGATTAATTTATAAAATAAGATATCAAATTAATAAAATAAATAGTAACATTTTCAGAATAAAAGTTACTTGAATTAAATTATACAATCCTTTCTAATTTTTCAATTACTAAAATTATACAAAATATTCCATTATAGAAAATTACTTAAGAATCTTATTTGATTTAAAACGAAATTATCTCTGAATCTATTTAATTATCTCTAATAAAATAATTTCTAAAATTATAAAGTTTAAACTCAATAAGGTAAAATCACAATTTATTTATATTTAGATTTTTTCAAAAATGCGGGATGTTACATTTAACGCCCAAATGTTGGCCAATTTGGGCGTTTAACTCCCAGCCAGGTACCCTGGCTGGCGTTAAACGCCAGAAACCCCTTCATCACTGGCGTTTTGCTAAACGCCCAGGATGCTGCACACCTGGCGTTAAACACCCAGAATGGTGCCCATTCTGGCGTTTAACGCCCAAAATGGCACCTTCACTGGCGTTAAACGCCCAGAATGGTGCCCATTCTGGCGTTTAACGCCCAAAGTACCCCTTACTGGCGTTTTTTTGCCAGCAAGCTCCTTTTCTCTGCTTTTTGCACTGAATCCTTCTGTAACTCTGTGAATTCCTTCAATTTTGATAATTGCCCTTTGAGAATATGCATCAAACTTTGATTAAACAAAACAGATAACTTTCTAATGACTGGGTTGCCTCCCAACAAGCGCTTCTTTATTGTCTTTAGCTGGACTTTCACTGAGAATCATTCAAGCCTCAGTTTTGAGCATTCTTGCTCAAAATTGCTTTCAAGATAATGCTTGATCCTCTGTCCATTAACAATGAACTTTTTGTCAGAATCAGTATCCTGAAGCTCAACATATCCATATGGTGAAACTCCTTAATCACATACGGACCCCTCCACCGGGATTTAAGTTTTTCTGGGAACAGTCTGAGCCTAGAGTTGAAGAACAGAACTTTTTGTCCTGGCTCAAAGACTCTGGATGACAACTTCTTGTCATGCCACTTCTTTGCCTTTTCCTTATAAATTTTTGCATTTTCAAAGGCATTGAGTCTAAATTCATCTAGCTCATTTAGCTGGAGTAATCTTTTTTCACCAGCTAACTTAGCATCCAGGTTTAGGAATCTGGTTGCCCAGTAGGCTTTATGTTCCAGTTCCACGGGCAGATGACAGGCCTTGCCATACACAAGTTGGTATGGAGAGGTTCCTATCGGAGTCTTGAATGCTGTTCTGTATGCCCACAGAGCATCATCCAAGCTCTTCGCCCAATCCTTTCTACGGGCAATTACAGTCCGTTCTAGGTTTCTTTTTAGCTCTCTGTTAGAGACTTTAGCTTGCCTATTTGTCTGTGGATGATACGGAGTTGCTACTTTGTGGCTAATTCCATATCGGACAATAGCAGAGTATAGCTGTTTGTTACAGAAATGAGTGCCTCCATCACTGATTAGGACTCTTGGAACACCAAATCTGCTGAAGATGTGTTTCTGGAGGAATTTCAGCACGGTCTTAGTATCATTAGTGGGTGTAGCAATTGCTTCTACCCATTTAGATACATAGTCCACTGCCACCAGAATGTAAGTGTTTGAGTATGATGGTGGGAATGGACCCATGAAGTCAATACCCCATACATCAAACAATTCAATCTCTAAGATCCCTTGTTGAGGCATGGCGTATCCATGAGGCAAGTTACCAGCTCTTTGGCAACTGTCACAGTTACGCACAAACTCTCAGGCATCTCTATAGAGAGTAGGCCAGTAGAAGCCACACTGGAGGACCTTAGTGGCTGTTCGCTCACTTCCGAAATGTCCCCCATACTGTGATCCATGGCAGTGCCATAGGATCCTTTGTGCTTCCTCTCTGGGTACACATCTGCGGATCATTCCGTCTGCACATCTCTTAAAGAGATATGGCTCATCGCATAGGTAGTACTTGGCATCTGAAATTAATTTCTTTCTTTGCACCCTGTTGTACTCCTGGGGTATGAACCTCACAGCTTTGTAATTTGCAATATCTGCAAACCATGGAGCTTCCTGAATGGCAAAAAGTTGCTCATCTGGGAAGGTCTCGGAGATCTCAGTAGAAGGGAGGGACGCCCCAGCTATTGGCTCTATTCGGGACAGATGATCAGCTACTTGGTTCTCTGTCCCTTTTCTGTCTCTTATTTCTATATCAAACTCTTGCAAAAGCAACACCCATCTTACGAGCCTGGGTTTTGAATCATGCTTTGTGAGTAAGTACTTAAGAGCAGCATGGTCAGTGTATACAATCACCTTTGGTCCTACTAGATAGGATCTAAACTTGTCAATGGCATAGACCACTGTAAGTAACTCTTTTTCTGTGGTTGTGTAATTCTTCTGTGCATCATTTAGAACACAGCTGGCATAATAAATGACGTGCAGAAGCTTGTTATGCCTCTGTCCCAACACTGCACCAATGGCATGGTCACTGGCATCACACATTAGTTCGAATGGCAATGTCCAGTCTGGTGCAGAGATGACTGGTGCTGTGACCAGCTTGACTTTCAGGGTCTCAAATGCCTGCAGACACTGTGTGTCAAACACAAATGGTGTGTGATGGTGTTTTTGCGGAAAAACGAATTTCCAAAACACAAATCCAACCGGCAAGTGTACCGGGTCGCATCAAGTAGTAATAACTCACAAGAGTGAGGTCAATCCCACAGGGATTGATGGATCAAGCAACTTTAGTGGGTGATTAGTTTAGTCAAGCTAACATTGAGTAAATTGTGTGAAGTGTAGCCAACAGAAAGTAAATGGCAGAAATCTTAAAGATGCAGAAAGTAAATTGGGCAGAAAACTTAAAGAGCAAGAAAGTAAAAGAGCTGAAACTTAAATTGCAAGAAAATTAAATTGCAGTGAATATAAAGGGGGTTGGGTGCAGGGAATTTAAAATCCAACAAGAAAATGTAAAGAGCAATCAAGCAGAGAAGTAAAAGATGAAATAAGTGCAGCAGATTTAAACAGAAATGGAAAATTGCTTGAAGAAGCAACGCAGAATGTAACTCAGCTTGATTTTGAAATTTAAAGAGACAAGATCTCAGGGAATCAATGAGACTAGAAAATAAGTCTAGATCTCACTCCCTTCCTTGATTCAACAGCAAACAGATTGAAGAAGAAATAGAGATGGAAGCAGTAAAGAGAGCCTTGATTTAAATCAAAATTCCTTGAATTATGCAGAAGAACAAAGCATGGATTTCAGATCAAAGATTGGAACAGAATTCCTCCAACCTCAATTCAAAATTTCAAAACAAGAGAAAGACTAAAGAGAGAGCTCTCTAATGGAGCAAGCCTCTTTTCTATTTCTAATCCAGCTCCCCCTTTTTGAAAATGAGAGTGATGCCTTTATATAGGCTTTTTACAAAATGAAAATAAAATGAAATTGAAACAAATTACATTAAAAATAAAAATCCTAATCTAATTGATCCATGTGCCTTTGAGTCATGATGTGGGCTTTGCTTGCTTTGGATTTGAGGAGAAATGGGTTTGGTTGGCTTTGATTCAATTTGGTGAGGAATTGAATTAAATTGAATTTTGACCCATATGTTGCTCCCAGGAGGCTGCCCTGCCCTTGTGGAGGGCAGGGCAGAATTTGATGCATGCGGCCTTGGTGCGAGCGTGGCGTGGGAGCTTGGTGCGCAGGATGCTGCCCTGCCCTCGCGAAGGGCAGGGCAGAATTTTCTGGTGCGCCATTTTGGTGCCTGTGTGCGCTGCTGGTGCTGCCGAATGATGCCCTTGGTGCGCCAGGTTGGTGCGCTGGCCGTGCCACAACAAAATGCTGCCCTGCCCTCGCAGAGGGCAGGGCAATGTTTCCAACTTGAAGCCCCGTGTTCGAAACTTGGCCGATGCACACGCTACCCATTTTCCTTGGCTTTCTTGGCACCATAATGAGACCTAGTTCCTTGCTTCCTTATTGTGCCGTGTTCGATTTCTTGGCCTAAGCCTCCAAGGTGTGCTCCAACTTCAAAGTATGCTCCAAAGCTCTTTTTTTCCTCTTTTTTTGTGCTTCTTTGCTTCTTTTTCTTCTTATTTCCTTCAAGATTTATAAAATTAAAAGGTCAAGGAAATCTTCCAATTAAGCACAAAAGAATGAAATATTTAAGCACTAATCATCAATTTCTTGTATGAAAAAGCATAGAAAAATAGGTATATGATGACATGTCATCACAACACCAAACTTAAACCTTGCTTGTCCCCAAGCAAGAAAAGAATCATGCAATAAAGATTGACAATCCAAGGTAAGAAGAATAGCAACTCAATGTTCATGGTAAGCTAGTTTTCTAAGCATGCTTCAATCACAAAAGAAATGTAAATGATTGATGCTTCTATCTAGCTCATTTTATGAAATCTTTTCCTTATAATTCTTCCTTGAAACGAGCTTTTGATTTTTTTTTTTAAGCTTCTCCTTTTGGGTGCTTTGCCCCATGAGTTAATAACAAAGCTACGACTTCTAAATGCTTTGTTTTCAAGTATTACCACTTGATACATAAGCACCACAAGCATTTAATTAGAGGACTTCATTAAGCTCATTTTTCTTTTCTTTTCTTGACTCTCTAATCATTGATGCTCAGAACCTTGAGCTTTGAGGGAGTGCTTTTGCACTTGAGCCTAGCCTTGACTTCTAAGTGTTTTGTTTTCAAGCATTTGGCTTGATACATAAACACCACAAGCACTTAGCAAATAAATTGCCATTGGTACTCAGAGCCTTCAGCTTTCTCATTCTTTCCCTTTTTCTTTTCTTGCTTTAATTGTATTTGCTTCTTCAAGGTTTTCATGATTTCAAAAGATTTCACAAAATGTACTAGATGAAAAACTTCAATTAAATAAAATCCAATGCAATTGAGCAACAATCAATCATACTAGCTTTCCAATACTTGTATGCACATGCTAAATTCTTCTTTAATTCCTTGTTTGCTTATGATCATGATACTTTACTGCTTTTGAACTCAAAGAATTCAAGTTGGTAGTTATAATGCCACAGCAACATATTACAAATCAAGATTCAAGCTATGCTTTATTCATATACACATGTAAACAGAGAAGATAATAAGACAATCATGCAATTCAAGTGCTGGAAACAAATTAGAAGAAAAGGAACTCAACAACCTTGTAGTCCATCTTCTCTATTGTTGTCCTTTTTCCTCTATTCTTCCTCTTTCCCTTGCCAAACTCAGAATGCTTGCTCATCCTCAAGCAACAATTAGAACAATGGCTATGGGGATAAGATGGATCATGAATGTCTTACACAATGAAAAGTTAGTAGTACATGTGTTCTAAACAAGCAAAATTGAGGATAACAATCAAGGCACGGAGAAACAAAAACACTATGATTGCAAACATAAGATGGTGTGCATGATACATTGCATAAAAAAAAATATAAGTGGCACACCAAACTTAGTGTGACACTTTCACTTGGAATTGATGCAAGTATCTTGTAAGGATTGGAACCAAATTTTGTTGCATAGCAACACCAAACTTAGAATGTAACCATATGCCCATTTATTGAATTTAAACAAAGTAAGGAACGAAAATAAAGCAGAGAAGAAATGTTACCTACGGTTGGGTTACCTCCCAACAAGTGCTCTTTTAGTGTCATTAGCTTGACATGTTGTTATTCACTTTCTTTCTCTTCTTCCAATTGGTTAAGAGGAATGACTTCAAGGGGGGAGAAGTTTCAGCTTTTGTCCCCTTTCTTGGTTTCCTCTCAGCAAGCTTCCTTTTGTAAATGGCTTGATTGACCTTGCTTGCTGGACCAGGGACAGGATTGGTGCTCTTGTTAGTTGCCTTCACTCTTTTGGATTTAATACTTGGTGATTGTGTGATTGTTGGAGTGATTTCTTCATTAGGAGCCTCTTGCATTAGTGGTTTCATGAGCTCTTCCTCTATGTACTTTTCTGCTTCAGTTGAGTGTGACTTCTCTTGAGTGTCTTCCTCCCTTTCTTCTTCATGATTTTCCATTAATGCCTCTGGGAGGGAATCTTTATGTTTCATTGTCACCTCAAGTAGCTTTTGTGATTGTAAAATCCTTGGCTCATGTCCCTCATCCTTTATTGCAATTTTACTTGCAACAGAGACCTTTTGTTCTTATTTTTCCACTTCCTCACTCACTAATTGGTCTTCATCCTCACTGTTTGATGGTTCTAAGTTCCCCCTTGTTTGCTCTAAGGGCCCATTCATCTTCTTGAGGATGATTTCTTTCCAGGATTGGGGTTGTGTGTATCTTTCCACGAGTTTTCTATGTATTTCAGTGGCTTGAAGGTAATCCTCATCTGCTGGTTCAAGAGATGAAGGTAGAGAGTAATTTTGGTGACATGGATGTGTTGTGGTGAAGTTGTGTTGAGGGGTGTGGAATGAGTTGTGTGATTGATGGGATGACTTGTATGGATTTTGGAGGAAACTTTGTGTTGAGGCATAATCAAGTGATGAAGAATTTTCAAATGAGAAACCGGGACGTGAGGTCGGACATTCTCTCATGTGACTTGACTGCTCAGAATTTGCAGTTTCTTGGTAATACTCCCAGCCACCATTAGAATAATGACTTGTATCATTTTGTGGTGGAGGAAAATATCCCATATGATTTTCTTTCTCATCTTGTGTTTCTGAAGCATTTCTCCATGGATTAGAGTGCTCAGAATCTTTGATTTCTTGGTGATATTCCCAACCACTATTAGAGATTGGTGATGGTGGGTGATATCCCATAAAATTTTGTTTGACCATAAGATGAGTTGAACTCCATTTGTATTTTGTAAACATCAATGAAATTTGAAATTCATGTCACAGAGAAAGAATTTCTTAGTGAGGCAATAACTCAAACACCTTGCTATCAATTTAAAACAGAGAACAAAAATAAAAAAATGCTTGATCTAGACTTCTCACCCACTTAATCAATGTTGATTTAATCAATCCCCGGCAACGGCGCCAAAAACTTGATGGTGTTTTTGCGGAAAAACGAATTTCCAAAACACAAATCCAACCGGCAAGTGTACCGGGTCGCATCAAGTAGTAATAACTCACAAGAGTGAGGTCGATCCCACAGGGATTGATGGATCAAGCAACTTTAGTGGATGATTAGTTTAGTCAAGCTAACATTGAGTAAATTGTGTGAAGTGTAGCCAACAGAAAGTAAATGGCAGAAATCTTAAAGATGCAGAAAGTAAGTTGGGCAGAAAACTTAAAGAGCAAGAAAGTAAAAGAGCTGAAACTTAAATTGCAAGAAAATTAAATTGCAGTAAATATAAAGGGGGTTGGGTGCAGGGAATTTAAAATCCAACAAGAAAATGTAAAGAGCAATCAAGCAGAGAAGTAAAAGATGAAATAAGTGCAGCAGATTTAAACAGAAATGGAAAATTGCTTGAAGAAGCAACGCAGAATGTAACTCAGCTTGATTTTGAAATTTAAAGAGACAAGATCTCAGGGAATCAATGAGACTAGAAAACAAGTCTAGATCTCACTCCCTTCCTTGATTCAACAGCAAACAGATTGAAGAAGAAATAGAGATGGAAGCAGTAAAAAGAGCCTTGATTTAAATCAAAATTCCTTGAATTATGCAGAAGAACAAAGCATGGATTTCAGATCAAAGATTGGAACAGAATTCCTCCAACCTCAATTCAAAATTTCAAAACAAGAGAAAGACTAAAGAGAGAGCTCTCTAATGGAGCAAGCCTCTTTTCTATTTCTAATCCAGCTCCCCCTTTTTGAAAATGAGAGTGATGCCTTTATATAGGCTTTTTACAAAATGAAAATAAAATGAAATTGAAACAAATTACATTAAAAATAAAAATCCTAATCTAATTGATCCATGTGCCTTTGAGTCATGATGTGGGCTTTGCTTGCTTTGGATTTGAGGAGAAATGGGTTTGGTTGGCTTTGATTCGATTTGGTGAGGAATTGAATTAAATTGAATTTTGACCCATATGTTGCTCCCAAGAGGCTGCCCTGCCCTTGTGGAGGGCAGGGCAGAATTTGATGCATGCGGCCTTGGTGCGAGCGTGGCATGGGAGCTTGGTGCGCAGGATGCTGCCCTGCCCTCGCGAAGGGCAGGGCAGAATTTTCTGGTGCGCCATTTTGGTGCCTGTGTGCGCTGCTGGTGCTGCCGAATGATGCCCTTGGTGCGCCAGGTTGGTGCACTGGCCGTGCCACAACAAAATGCTGCCCTGCCCTCGCAGAGGGTAGGGCAATGTTTCCAACTTGAAGCCCCGTGTTCGAAACTTGGCCGATGCACACGCTACCCATTTTCCTTGGCTTTCTTGGCACCATAATGAGACCTAGTTCCTTGCTTCCTTATTGTGCCGTGTTAGATTCTTGTGGCAAGCAATTGGGGGAGCAATTTTCCTTGATTTTCCATGAAGAGCACGACATTGCCCTGCTCTCCAAGAGGGCAGGGCAGAAAATTGAGCGCTACTTGCTTTGGGGTGAGGCTCCAGCTTCGAGCCTTGGTGGAAGCACATTGGTTTATTTTTGCTTATTTTTTGCACTTAAAGATGCCTTTCGTTCCTGCCTCAATTGTACGCCAAATATGGATTGCTATATATCGTGGAAAGCTCTGAATGTCAGCTTTCCAACGCAATTGGAAGCACATCAATCGGACGTCTGTAGCTCAAGTTATAGCCCTTTGAAGTAGGCATGGTCATGCTGTGAGCGGCCAGATTTTAACTTAGCGAAAATTTGCTCCAACCTCACTTTGTTTCATCATGATTCTGCCCTGCCCTTGGCAAGGGCAGGGCAGTGTGCGTGCTGGTTGTTTTCTTCATTAATTTGGTCATGGGCCACACTTTTAAAAGCGTGGCCTAAGCCTCCATGGTGTGCTCCAACTTCAAAGTATGCTCCAAAGCTCTTTTTTTCCTCTTTTTTTGTGCTTCTTTGCTTCTTTTTCTTCTTATTTCCTACAAGATTTATAAAATTAAAAGGTCAAGGAAATCTTCCAATTAAGCACAAAAGAATGAAATATTTAAGCACTAATCATCAATTTCTTGTATGAAAAAGCATAGAAAAATAGGTATATGATGACATGTCATCACAACACCAAACTTAAACCTTGCTTGTCCCCAAGCAAGAAAAGAATCATGCAATAAAGATTGACAATCCAAGGTAAGAAGAATAGCAACTCAATGTTCATGGTAAGCTAGTTTTCTAAGCATGCTTCAATCACAAAAGAAATGTAAATGATTGATGCTTCTATCTAGCTCATTTTATGAAATCTTTTCCTTATAATTCTTCCTTGAAACGAGCTTTTGATTTTTTTTTTTTTAAGCTTCTCCTTTTGGGTGCTTTGCCCCATGAGTTAATAACAAAGCTACGACTTCTAAATGCTTTGTTTTCAAGTATTACCACTTGATACATAAGCACCACAAGCATTTAATTAGAGGACTTCATTAAGCTCATTTTTCTTTTCTTTTCTTGACTCTCTAATCATTGATGCTCAGAACCTTGAGCTTTGAGGGAGTGCTTTTGCACTTGAGCCTAGCCTTGACTTCTAAGTGTTTTGTTTTCAAGCATTTGGCTTGATACATAAACACCACAAGCACTTAGCAAATAAATTGCCATTGGTACTCAGAGCCTTCAGCTTTCTCATTCTTTCCCTTTTTCTTTTCTTGCTTTAATTGTATTTGCTTCTTCAAGGTTTTCATGATTTCAAAAGATTTCACAAAATGTACTAGATGAAAAACTTCAATTAAATAAAATCCAATGTAATTGAGCAACAATCAATCATACTAGCTTTCCAATACTTGTATGCACATGCTAAATTCTTCTTTAATTCCTTGTTTGTTTATGATCATGATACTTTACTGCTTTTGAACTCAAAGAATTCAAGTTGGTAGTTATAATGCCACAGCAACATATTACAAATCAAGATTCAAGCTATGCTTTATTCATACACACATGTAAACAGAGAAGATAATAAGACAATCATGCAATTCAAGTGCTGGAAACAAATTAGAAGAAAAGGAACTTAACAACCTTGTAGTCCATCTTCTCTATTGTTGTCCTTTTTCCTCTATTCTTCCTCTTTCCCTTGCCAAACTCAGAATGCTTGCTCATCCTCAAGCAACAATTAGAACAATGGCTATGGGGATAAGATGGATCATGAATGTCTTACACAATGAAAAGTTAGTAGTACATGTGTTCTAAACAAGCAAAATTGAGGATAACAATCAAGGCACGGAGAAACAAAAACACTATGATTGTAAACATAAGATGGTGTGCATGATACATTGCATAAAAAAAATATAAGTGGCACACCAAACTTAGTGTGACACTTTCACTTGGAATTGATGCAAGTATCTTGTAAGGATTGGAACCAAATTTTGTTGCATAGCAACACCAAACTTAGAATGTAACCATATGCCCATTTATTGAATTTAAACAAAGTAAGGAACGAAAACAAAGCAGAGAAGAAATGTTACCTACGGTTGGGTTACCTCCCAACAAGTGCTCTTTTAGTGTCATTAGCTTGACATGTTGTTATTCACTTTCTTCCTCTTCTTCCAATTGGTTAAGAGGAATGACTTCAAGGGGGGAGAAGTTTCAGCTTTTGTCCCCTTTCTTGGTTTCCTCTCAGCAAGCTTCATTTTGTAAATGGCTTGATTGACCTTGCTTGCTGGACCAGGGACAGGATTGGTGCTCTTGTTAGTTGCCTTCACTCTTTTGGATTTAATACTTGGTGATTGTGTGATTGTTGGAGTGATTTCTTCATTAGGAGCCTCTTGCATTAGTGGTTTCATGAGCTCTTCCTCTATGTACTTTTCTGCTTCAGTTGAGTGTGACTTCTCTTGAGTGTCTTCCTCCCTTTCTTCTTCATGATTTTCCATTAATGCCTCTGGGAGGGAATCTTTATGTTTCATTGTCACCTCAAGTAGCTTTTGTGATTGTAAAATCCTTGGCTCATGTCCCTCATCCTTTATTGCAATTTTACTTGCAACAGAGACCTTTTGTTCTTATTTTTCCACTTCCTCACTCACTAATTGGTCTTCATCCTCACTGTTTGATGGTTCTAAGTTCCCCCTTGTTTGCTCTAAGGGCCCATTCATCTTCTTGAGGATGATTTCTTTCCAGGATTGGGGTTGTGTGTATCTTTCCATGAGTTTTCTATGTATTTCAGTGGTTTGAAGGTAATCCTCATCTGCTGGTTCAAGAGATGAAGGTAGAGAGTAATTTTGGTGACATGGATGTGTTGTGGTGAAGTTGTGTTGAGGGGTGTGGAATGAGTTGTGTGATTGATGGGATGACTTGTATGGATTTTGGAGGAAACTTTGTGTTGAGGCATAATCAAGTGATGAAGAATTTTCAAATGAGAAACCGGGACGTGAGGTCGGACATTCTCTCATGTGACTTGACTGCTCAGAATTTGCAGTTTCTTGGTAATACTCCCAGCCACCGTTAGAATAATGACTTGTATCATTTTGTGGTGGAGGAAAATATCCCATATGATTTTCTTTCTCATCTTGTGTTTCTGAAGCATTTCTCCATGGATTGGAGTGCTCAGAATCTTTGATTTCTTGGTGATATTCCCAACCACCATTAGAGATTGGTGATGGTGGGTGATTGATGAGCGGATAATTTATACGCTTTTTGGCATTGTTTTTAAGTAGTTTTTAGTAAGTTCAAGCTACTTTTAGGGATGTTTTCCTTAGTTTTTATGTTAAATTCACATTTCTGGACTTTACTATGAGTTTGTGTGTTTTTCTGTGATTTCAGGTAAATTCTGGCTGAAATTGAGGGATTTGAGCAAAACTCTGAAAAAGGCTGACAAAAGGACTGCTGATGCTGTTGGATTCTGACCTCCCTGCACTCGAAATGGATTTTCTGGAGCTACAGAACTCCAATTGGCGCGCTCTTAACGGCGTTGGAAAGTAGACATCCAGAGCTTTCCAGCAATATATAATAGTCCATACTTTATTCGGAAATTGACGACGTAACTTGGCGTTGAACGCCAAGTACATGCTGCTGTCTGGAGTTAAACGCCAGAAAAACGTCATGATCCGGAGTTGAACGCCCAAAACACGTCATAACTCGGAGTTCAACTCCAAGAGAAGCCTCAGCTCGTGGATAGATCAAGCTCAGCCCAAACATACACCAAGTGGGCCCCGGAAGTGGATTTATGCATCAAATACTTACTCATGTAAACCCTAGTAGCTAGTCTAGTATATATAGGACATTTATCTATTGTATTAGACATCTTTTGACAGTTTAATCTCTTTGAATATTCGGTCACTTGATCATGGAGAGGGCTGGCCATTCGGCCATGCCTGAACCTCTTTTACTTATGTATTTTCAACGGTGGAGTTTCTGCACACCATAGATTAAGGGTGTGGAGCTCTGCTGTACCTCAAGTATTAATGCAATTCTATTTTCTTCTATTCAATTCTCTTTTATTCTTATTCCAAGATATTCATTCATACACAAGAACATGATGAATGTGATGAGTTAGATAACCCTCATTATTATTCTCACTTATGAACGCGCGTGATTGACAACCACTTCCGTTCTACATGCAACCAAGCTTGAACGTGTATCTCTTAGATTCCCCAACAGAATCTTCGTGGTATAAGCTAGATAGATGGCGGCATTTATGAGGATCCGGAAAGTCTCACCTTGTCTGTGGTATTCCGAGTAGGATCCTGGGAATCCGGAAAGTCTAACCTTGTCTGTGGTATTCCGAGTAGGATTCCGGTAATGAATGACTGTGACGTGCTTCAAACTTGCAAGTGCTGGGCGTTAGTGACAGACGCAAAAGAATCAAGGGATTCTATTCCAGTAGGCGCGGGAACCAACCAGTGATTAGCCGTACTGTGACAGAGTGCGTGAGCATTAGTTTTCACTGCGAGGATGGGATGTAGCCATCAACCATGGGTGATGCCTCCAGACGATTAGCGTGCGAGTGACAGCCGCATAGGATCATTTTCTCGAGAGGATTGAAAGTAGCCACCGCTGATGGTGAACCCCTATACACAGCTTGCCATGGAAAGGAGTAAGAAGGATTGAGTAGAAGCAGTAGGAGAGCAGGCGTCCTTGAGCCATACAGCATCTCCATCCACTTATCTGAAATTCTCACCAATGAATCGGCATAAGTATTCTATCCCTTTTATTATTTTCTTATTATTAATTTCCGAAATCTTGAACAATTTTAATCTGCCTAACTGAGATTTGCAAGGTGACCATAGCTTGCTTCATACCAACAATCTCTGTGGGATCGACCCTTACTCACGTAAGGTTTATTACTTGGACGACCCAGTACACTTGCTGGTTAGTTGAACGGAGTTGTGAATTTAACCAAGAGCCACAATAGTTTTTGTGTACATACTAAGAGCCAATATTGATGATCACAATTTCGTCCACCAAGTTTTTGGCGCCGTTGCCGGGGATTGTTCGAGTATGGACAACTGACGGTTCATCTTGTTGCTCAGATTAGGTAATTTTCTTTTCAAAAATCTTTTTCAAAATTTTTTTCTTTTATTTTTCGTTTTTCTAAACTTTATTTTCGAAAAAATTAATAAAAATTCAAAAAATTCATAAAATCATAAAAATCAAAAATATTTTGTGTTTCTTGTTTGAGTCTTGAGTCAATTTTTAAGTTTGGTGTCAATTGCATGCTTTAAAAATTTTCTTGCATTTTTCGAAAATCCCATGCATTCATAGCGTTCTTCATGATCTTCAAGTTGTTCTTGATAAGTCCTCTTGTTTGATCTTGATGATTTCTTGTTTTGTGTCTTATGTTATTTTTCATATGCATTTTTTGTTTGTTAGAGTCCATGCATTAAAGATTTCTAAGTTTGGTGTCTTGCATATTTTCTTTGCATCAAAAATTTTTCAAAAATATGTTCTTGATGTTCATCATGATCTTCAAAGTGTTCTTGGTGTTCATCTTGACATTCATGGCATTCTTGCATGCATTCATGATTTTGATCTAAAAATTTCATGCATTGAGTATTTTTGTTGTTTTTCTCTCTCATATTTAAAAAAAATTCAAAAAGCAAAAAAATATCTTTTCCTTATTTCCCTCCAAATTTTCGAAATTTTGGGTTGACTTGGTCAAAAAATTTTCAAAATTAGTTGTTTCTTACAAGTCAAGTCAAAATTTCAAATTTTAAAAATCTTATCTTTTCAAAATCTTTTTCAAAAATCATATCTTTTTCAATTTTTTTTATAATTTTCGAAAATTTCAAAAATATTTTTCAAAATATTTTCAAAATCTTTTTCTTATCTTTACATCTAATTTTCGAAAATTAGCTAACAATTAATGTGATTGGTTCAAAAATTTGAAGTTTGTTACTTTCTTGTTAAGAAAGGTTCAATCTTTAAGTTCTAGAATCTTATCTTGTAGTTTCTTGTTAGTCAAGTCATCTTAAAAATTAAATCTTTTTCAAAATATCTTTTTATTAAAATTTTTATTTTATCTTTTTATCTTATCCTTCTCAAAACTTTATCTTTTTCAAAATTTGATTTCAAAATATCTCATCTAACTTCTTATCTTCTTATCTTTTTAAATTTTGATTTCAAATCTTTTTCAATCAACTAACTAACTTTTTGTTTGTTTCTTATCTTTTTCAAAACCACCTAACTACTTTTCCCTCTCTAATTTTCGAAAATATCTCTCTCTTTTTCAAAAATTCTTTTTAATTAATTAATTGTTTTAAATTTTAATTTCAATTATATTTTATTTTGAATTTTCGAAAATTACTAACCTCTTTTTCAAAATTATTTTCGAAATTTCTCTTCTCTTTTCTTCTTCTATTTAATTATTTAATTACTAACACTTCTCTTCACCTCGCTTCATCCAAAAATCCGAACCTCTTCTTCATTCTTCTACTCCCTTCTTTTTCTACTAACATAAAGGAATCTCTATACTGTGACATAGAGGATTCCTCTTTCTTTTCTTGTTTTCTTCTCTTTCATATGAGCAGGAACAAGGATAAAGGCACTCTTGTTGAAATAGATCCAGAACCTGAAAGGACTCTGAAGAGAAAATTAAGAGAAGCTAAATTACAACAATCCAGAAGAAACCTTCTAGAAATTTTCGAACAAGAGAAAGAGATGGCAGCTGAAAATAATAATAACAATGCAAGGAGAATGCTTGGTGACTTCACTAAGCCAACATCCAAGTTTGATGGAAGAAGCATCTCCATTCCTGCCATTGGAGCCAATAACTTTGAGCTTAAGCCTCAACTAGTTGCTTTAATGCAACAAAACTGCAAGTTTTATGGACTTCCATCTGAAGATCCTTATCAGTTTTTAACTGAATTCTTGCAGATCTGTGAGACTGTAAAGACGAATGGAGTTGATCCTGAAGTCTACAGACTCATGCTTTTCCCTTTTGCTATAAGAGACAGAGCTAGAATATGGTTGGATTCACAACCCAAGGATAGCCTGGACTCATGGGATAAGCTGGTCACTGCCTTCTTGGATAAATTCTTTCCTCCTCAAAAGCTGAGCAAGCTGAGAGTGGATGTTCAAACCTTCAAACAAAAAGATGGTGAATCCCTCTATGAAGCTTGGGAAAGATATAAGCAGCTGACCAAAAGATGTCCATCTGACATGTTCTCAGAATGGACCATATTAGACATATTCTATTATGGTCTCTCTGAATTTTCGAAAATGTCATTGGACCATTCTGCAGGTGGATCTATTCACCTGAAGAAAATGCCTGAAGAGGCTCAAGAACTCATTAACATGGTTGCAAACAACCAGTTCATGTATACCTCTGAGAGGAATTCCGTGAATAATGGGGTACCTCAGAAAAAAGGAGTTCTTGAAATTGATGCTCTGAATGCCATATTGGCTCAGAACAAAATGTTGACTCAACAGGTCAACATAATCTCTCAAAATCTGAATGGATTGCAACATGCATCCAACAGTACTAGAGAGGCAGCTTCTGAAGAAGCTTATGATCCTGAGAACCCTGCCATGGCAGAGGTTAATTACATGGGTGAACCTTATGGAAACACCTATAACTCATCATGGAGAAATCATCCAAATTTCTCCTGGAAGGATCAACAAAAGCCTCAACAAGGCTTTAACAATGGTGGACGCAATAGGCTAAACAATAGTAAGCCATATCCATCATCTTCTCAGCAACAGACAGAGAACTCTGAACAAAACAATTCTAATTTAGCCAATATAGTCTCTGATCTGTCAAAGGCCACTTTCAGTTTCATGAATGAAACAAGATCCTCCATTAGAAATCTGGAGGCACAAGTGGGCCAGCTGAGTAAGAAAGTTATTGAAACTCCTCCCAGTGTTCTCCCAAGCAATACAGAAGAAAATCCAAAAGGAGAGTGCAAGGCCATTGACATAGTCAATATGGCCGAATGCACAATGGAGGAGGAGGACGAAAATCCTAGTGAGGAAGACCTCCTGGGACGTTCCTCAAGCAAGAAGGAGTTTCCTATTAAGGATCCTGAGGAATCTGAGGCTCATCTAAAGACCATAGAGATTCCTTTAAATCTCCTTCTGCCATTCATGAGCTCTGAAGAATATTCATCTTCTGAAGAGAATGAAGATGTGACTGGAGAGCAAGTTGCTCAATACTTAGGAGCTATCATGAAACTGAATGCCAAGCTATTTGGTAATGAGACTTGGGAAAGTGAACCCCCCTTGCTCATTAGTGAACTAGATACTTGGATTCAGAGAACTCTACCTCAAAAGAAACAAGATCCTAGCAAGTTCTAAATACCTTGCACCATTGGCACCATGAGCTTTGAAAAAGCTCTATGTGATCTTGGGTCAGGGATAAATCTTATGCCACTCTCTGTAATGGAGAAGCTGGGGATCATTGAGGTACAACCTGCCTTGTTCTCATTACAATTGGCAGATAAGTCCATAAGACAAGCTTATGGAGTAGTGGAGGACGTGCTAGTAAGGGTTGAAGGCCTTTACATCCCTACTGATTTCATAATCCTAGACACTAGGAAGGAAGATGATGAATGCATCATCCTAGGAAGACCTTTCCTAGCCACAGCAGGAGCTGTGATAGATGTCAACAGAGGTGAATTAGTCCTTCAATTGAATGGGGACTACCTTGTGTTTCAGGCACATGGCCATCCCTCTGTGACAAAAGAGAGTAAGCATGAAGAGCTTCTCTCAGTTTAGAGTCAAGAAGAGCCCACACAGTCAAACTCTAAGTTTGGTGTTGTGAGGCCACAACCAAACTCTAAGTTTGGTGTTCAAACCCCATATCCAAGCTCTAAGTTTGGTGTTGGGACTACACACTAAATTGACCTGATCACCATGTGGCTCCATGAGAGCCACTGTCAAGCTATTGACATTAAAGAAGCGCTTGTTGGGAGGCAACCCAATTTTATTTATCTAATTTTATTTTATTTTGTTTCCTTGTTATTTTTGTGTTTTATTAGGTACATGATCATGAGGAGTCACGAAAAAAATCAAAAAAATTAAAAACAGAGTCAAAAACAGAAGAAAAAAATTTTCACCCTGGAGGTAGCGCAGACTGGCGTTCAACGCCAGTAAGGTGCATCTGGCCGGCATTCAACGCCAGAACAGAGCACCATTCTGGCGCTGAACGCCCAAAACAAGCAACAACCTGGCGTTAAACGCCAGGATGGTGCACAGAGAGGACAAACTGGCGCTGAACGCCAGGAACAAGCATGAAACTGGCGTTCAACGCCAAAAACATGCATTACATGGGCGTTGAACGCCCAGAACATGCACCAATGAGCGTTTGAACGCCAGAATGATGCATGAAGGCAATTTACATGCCTATATGGTGAAGGAATGGTATTTGTTTTCACCTCAGGATCTGTGGACCCCACAGGATCCCCACCTACCATATTCCCACCTTACCTTTTAATCCTAATCACACTCTCCTAATCCAAATCTCATTTCACTCTTCCCCATATCACACTTCCCAAAAACCTTCACCAATCACCTCAAGTCCTCTTCCCAATTACCCCATTCACCATTCACATCAACCTCCCCTTCCCCATAAACCCCACCTACCCTCATAAAATTCAAATTCAATTTCCCACCCATTCCCACCCAAAATGGCCGAACTCCCACCCTCCCTCTCCCTCTCCCTATAAATAACCTCCCATTCTTCTTCATTTTCACACAACACAAACCCCTTCTTCTCCCATATAGCCGAACCTACTTCTCTCCCTCTCTACCATATTCTCTTCTTCTTCTTCTACTATTCTTTTCTTTCTTGCTCGAGGATGAGCAGATTTTAAGTTTGGTGTGGTAAAAGCATAAGCTTTTTTCTGTTTTTCCATTACCAATGGCACCTAAGGCCGGAGTTTCCTCTAGAAAAGGGAAAGGGAAGGCAAAAGCTTCCACCTCCGAGTCATGGGAGAAGGAGAGATTCATCTCCAAAAGCCACCAAGACCACTTCTATGATGTTGTGGCAAGAAAGAAGGTGATCCCCGAGGTCCCTTTCAAGCTCAAAAAGAATGAGTATCCAGAAATCCGACATGAAATTCAAAGAAGAGGGTGGGAAGTCATAACCAACCCCATGCAACAAGTTGGAATATTGATGGTTCAAGAGTTCTATGCCAATGCATGGATCACTAGGAACCATGATCAAAGTATGAACCCGAATCCAAAGAACTATCTCACAATGGTTCGGGGGAAATACTTAGATTTCAGTCCGGAAAATGTGAGGTTGGCGTTTCACTTACCCATGATGCAAGGTGATGAACGCCCCTACACAAGAAGGGTCAACTTTAATCAAAGGTTGGACCAAGTCCTAATGGACATTTGTGTGGAAGGCACCCAATGGAGAATAGACTTCAAAGGCAAGCCAGTCCAACTAAGAAGACTGGACCTCAAGCCTGTAGCTAGAGGATGGTTGGAGTTCATCCAAAGATCCATCATCCCTACAAGCAACCGATCTGAAGTTACTGTGGATCGGGCCATCATGATTCATAGCATCATGATTGAAGAGGAAGTAGAAGTTCATGAAGTCATCTCCAATGAACTCTACAAAATAGCCGACAAGCCTTCACACATGGCACGGCTAGCCTTCCCCCACCTTATATGCCATCTATGTTACTCAGCTGGAGTTATCATAGATGGAGATGTCTCCATTGAAGAAGACAAGCCCATCACCAAGAAAAGGATGGAGCAAACAAGAGAAGTTCCTCACGGCCCTCAAGAAGAACATGAGGAAGTTCATCATCAACAAATGCCTCAAGGAATGCACTTTCCTCCAAACAACTATTGGGAGCAACTCAATACCTCCCTAGAAGATTTGAGCCATAATGTTGAACAACTAAGGGTGGAACATCATGAACACTCCATAAGAGAAGATCAAAGAGCAATGAGGGAGGAGCAACAAAGGCAAGAAAGGGACATAGAAGAGTTGAAGAACATCACTGGTCCTTCAAGAAGAAGACGCCACTAAAGGTGGATTCATTCCTTGTTCTTTATTTCTTTCTGTTTTTCAGTTTTTAATATTGTGTTTATCTATGTTTTGTGTCTTTATTTCATGATCATTAGTATGTAACCATGCCTTAAAGCTATGAATAAATTCCATTAATCCTTCACCTCTCTTAAAAGAAAAATGCTTTAATTCAAAAGAACAAGAAGTACATGAATTTCGAATTTATCCTTGAATTTAATTTAATTATATTGATGTGGTGACAATACTTTTTGTTTTCTGAATGAATGCTTGAACAGTGCATATATCTTTTGATCTTGTTGTTTATGAATGTTAAAATTGTTGGCTCTTGAAAGAATGATGAACAAAGAGAAATGTTATTGAGGATCTGAAAAATCATGAAATTGATTCTTGAAGCAAGAAAAAGCAGTCAATAGCAAAAGCTTGCGAAAAAAAAAGAGAAAAAAAATGGCGAAAAAAAAAGGGGGGCTAAAAAGAGTATATAGAAAAAGAAGGAGCAGTAGAAAAAGCCAATAGCCCTTAAAAACCAAAAGGCAAGGGTAAAAAGGATCCAAGGCTTTGAGCATCAATGGATAGGAGGGCCCAAGGAAATTAAATCCAGGCCTAAGCGGCTAAATCAAGCTGTCCCTAACCATGTGCTTGTGTCATGAAGGTCCAAGTGAAAAGCTTGAGACCGAGTGGTTAAAGTCGTGATCCAAAGCAAAAGAGTGTGCTTAAGAGCTCTGGACACCACTAACTGGGGACTCTAGCAAAGCTGAGTCACAATCTGAAAAGGTTCACCCAGTTATGTGTCTGTGGCATTTATGTATCCGGTGGTAATACTGGAAAACAAAATGTTTAGGGCCACGGCCAAGACTCATAAGTAGCTGTGTTCAAGAATCAACATGCTTAACTAGGAAAGTCAATAACATCATCCGAAATTCTAAGTTCCTAGAGAAGCTAATCATTCTAAACTTCAAAGGAAAAAGTGAGATGCCAAAACTGTTCAGAAGCAAAAAGCTACAAGTCCCGCTCATCTAATTATAATTAATATTCATTGATATTCTGGAATTTATAGTATATTCTCTTCTTTTTATCCTATTTGATTTTCAGTTGCTTGGGGACAAGCAACAATTTAAGTTTGGTGTTGTGATGAGCGGATAATTTATACGCTTTTTGGCATTGTTTTTAAGTAGTTTTTAGTAAGTTCAAGCTACTTTTAGGGATGTTTTCCTTAGTTTTTATGTTAAATTCACATTTCTGGACTTACTATGGAGTTTGTGTGTTTTTCTGTGATTTCAGGTAAATTCTGGCTGAAATTGAGGGATTTGAGCAAAACTCTGAAAAAGGCTGACAAAAGGACTGCTGATGCTGTTGGATTCTGACCTCCCTGCACTCGAAATGGATTTTCTGGAGCTACAGAACTCCAATTGGCGTTGGAAAGTAGACATCCAGAGCTTTCCAGCAATATATAATAGTCCATACTTTATTCGGAAATTGACGACGTAACTTGGCGTTGAACGCCAAGTATATGCTGCTGTCTGGAGTTAAACGCCAGAAAAACGTCATGATCCGGAGTTGAGCGCCCAAAACATGTCATAACTCGGAGTTCAACTCAAAGAGAAGCCTCAGCTCGTGGATAGATCAAGCTCAGCCCAAACATACACCAAGTGGGCCCCGGAAGTGGATTTATGCATCAAATACTTACTCATGTAAACCCTAGTAGCTAGTCTAGTATATATAGGACA
Organism: Arachis stenosperma; assembly: GCF_014773155.1. Taxonomy (NCBI): domain Eukaryota; kingdom Viridiplantae; phylum Streptophyta; class Magnoliopsida; order Fabales; family Fabaceae; genus Arachis; species Arachis stenosperma. The sequence continues at coordinate 91,244,985 of NC_080381.1, read as the reverse complement.
TTTATCTATTGTATTAGACATCTTTTGACAGTTTAATCACTTTGAATATTCGGTCACTTGATCATGGAGAGGGCTGGCCATTCGGCCATGCCTGAACCTCTTTTACTTATGTATTTTCAACGGTGGAGTTTCTGCACACCATAGATTAAGGGTGTGGAGCTCTGCTGTACCTCAAGTATTAATGCAATTCTATTTTCTTCTATTCAATTCTCTTTTATTCTTATTCCAAGATATTCATTCGTACACAAGAACATGATGAATGTGATGAGTTAGATAACCCTCATTATTATTCTCACTTATGAACGCGCGTGATTGACAACCACTTCCGTTCTACATGCAACCAAGCTTGAACGTGTATCTCTTAGATTCCCCAACAGAATCTTCGTGGTATAAGCTAGATAGATGGTGGCATTTATGATGATCACAATTTCGTCCACCAGTGATATCCCATAAAATTTTGTTTGACCATAAGATGAGTTGAACTCCATTTGTATTTTGTAAACATCAATGAAATTTGAAATTCATGTCACAGAGAAAGAATTTCTTAGTGAGGCAATAACTCAAACACCTTGCTATCAATTTAAAACAGAGAACAAAAACAAAAAAATGCTTGATCTAGACTTCTCACCCATTTAATCATTGTTGATTTAATCAATCCCCGGCAACGGCGCCAAAAACTTGATGGTGTTTTTGCGGAAAAACGAATTTCCAAAACACAAATCCAACCGGCAAGTGTACCGGGTCGCATCAAGTAGTAATAACTCACAAGAGTGAGGTGTATCCCACAGGGATTGATGGATCAAGCAACTTTAGTGGGTGATTAGTTTAGTCAAGCTAACATTGAGTAAATTGTGTGAAGTGTAGCCAACAGAAAGTAAATGGCAGAAATCTTAAAGATGCAGAAAGTAAATTGGGCAGAAAACTTAAAGAGCAAGAAAGTAAAAGAGCTGAAACTTAAATTGCAAGAAAATTAAATTGCAGTAAATATAAAGGGGGTTGGGTGCAGGGAATTTAAAATCCAACAAGAAAATGTAAAGAGCAATCAAGCAGAGAAGTAAAAGATGAAATAAGTGCAGCAGATTTAAACAGAAATGGAAAATTGCTTGAAGAAGCAACGCAGAATGTAACTCAGCTTGATTTTGAAATTTAAAGAGACAAGATCTCAGGGAATCAATGAGACTAGAAAACAAGTCTAGATCTCACTCCCTTCCTTGATTCAACAGCAAACAGATTGAAGAAGAAATAGAGATGGAAGCAGTAAAGAGAGCCTTGATTTAAATCAAATTCCTTGAATTATGCAGAAGAACAAAGCATGGATTTCAGATCAAAGATTGGAATAGAATTCCTCCAACCTCATTCAAAATTTCAAAACAAGAGAAAGACTAAAGAGAGAGCTCTCTAATGGAGCAAGCCTCTTTTCTATTTCTAGTCCAGCTCCCCCTTTTTGAAATGAGAGTGATGCCTTTATATAGGCTTTTTACAAAATGAAAATAAAATGAAATTGAAACAAATTACATTAAAATAAAATCCTAATCTAATTGATCCATGTGCCTTTGAGTCATGATGTGGGCTTTGCTTGCTTTGGATTTGAGGAGAAATAGGTTTGGTTGGCTTTGATTCAATTTGGTGAGGAATTGAATTAAATTGAATTTTGACCCATATGTTGCTCCCAGGAGGCTGCCCTGCCCTTGTGGAGGGCAGGGCAGAATTTGATGCATGCGGCCTTGGTGCGAGCGTGGCGTGCGAGCTTGGTGCGCAGGATGCTGCCCTGCCCTCGCGAAGGGCAGGGCAGAATTTTCTGGTGCGCCATTTTGGTGCCTGTGTGCGCTGCTGGTGCTGCCGAATGATGCCCTTGGTGCGCCAGGTTGGTGCGCTAGCCGTGCCACAACAAAATGCTGCCCTGCCCTCGCAGAGGGGAGGGCAATGTTTCCAACTTGAAGCCTCGTGTTCGAAACTTGGCCGATGCACACGCTACCCATTTTCCTTGGCTTTCTTGGCACCATAATGAGACCTAGTTCCTTGCTTCCTTATTGTGCCGTGTTCGATTCTTGTGGCAAGCAATTGGGGGAGCAATTTTCCTTGATTTTCCATGAAGAGCATGACATTGCCCTGCTCTCCAAGAGGGCAGGGCAGAAAATTGAGCTCTACTTGCTTTGGGGTGAGGCTCCAGCTTCGAGCCTTGGTGGAAGCACATTGGTTTATTTTTGCTTATTTTTTGCACTTAAAGATGCCTTTCGTTCCTGCCTCAATTTTACGCAAAATATGGATTGCTATATATTGTTGGAAATCTCTGAATGTCAGCTTTCCAACGCAACTGGAAGCACATCAATCGGACGTCTGTAGCTCAAGTTATAGCCCTTTGAAGTAGGCATGGTCATGCTGTGAGCGGCCAGATTTTAACTTAGCGAAAATTTGCTCCAACCTCACTTTGTTTCATCAGGATTCTGCCCTGCCCTTGGCAAGGGCAGGGCAGTGTGCGTGCTGGTTGTTTTCTTCATTAATTTGGTCATGGGCCACGTTTTTAAAAGCGTGGCCTAAGCCTCCAAGGTGTGCTCCAACTTCAAAGTATGCTCCAAAGCTCTTTTTTTCCTCTTTTTTTGTGCTTCTTTGCTTCTTTTTCTTCTTATTTCCTACAAGATTTATAAAATTAAAAGGTCAAGGAAATCTTCCAATTAAGCACAAAAGAATGCAATATCTAAGCACTAATCATCAATTTCTTGTATGAAAAAGCATAGAAAAATAGGTATATGATGACATGTCATCAGTGTGTCAGCAGCTAGCAGGTTGTTCAGAGGTTTTGCAATTTTCGAAAAATCCTTTATAAACCTTCTGTAGAATCCTGCAAGCCCCAGAAAGCTTCTAATTGCCTTAACATTGGCAGGTGGTGGTAATTTTTCAATTACCTCTACCTTTGCCTTATCCACCTCTATTCCCTTGCTTGAAATTTTGTGTCCAAGGACAATTCCTTCAGTCACCATAAAGTGACATTTCTCCCACTTTAAAATCAGGTTAGTCTCTTGGCACCTTTTCAGGACAAGTGCTAGGTGGTTAAGACAGGAGCTGAATGAGTCTCCATATACTGAGAGGTCATCCATGAAGACTTCCAGGAATTTCTCCACCATATCAGAGAAGATGGATAGCATGCATCTCTGAAAAGTTGCAGGAGCATTACACAGAGCAAAAGGCATTCTCCTGTAGGCAAACACGCCAGAAGGGCAAGTGAATGCTGTTTTCTCTTGGTCCTAAAGATCTACTGCAATTTGGTTGTAACCTGAATAGCTATCCAAAAAGCAGTAATAATCATGACCAGCTAGTCTTTCTAGCATTTGGTCTATGAATGGTAAAGAAAAATGATCCTTTCTGGTGGCTGTATTGAGCCTTCTGTAGTCAATACACAAACGCCACCCTGTAACTGTTCTTGTAGGGACCAGTTCATTTTCTTCATTATGAACCACTATCATGCCTCCCTTCTTGGGGACAACTTGGACAGGGCTCACCCAGGGGCTATCAGAAATAGGATAAATAATCCTAGCCTCTAGTAATTTAGTGACCTCTTTCTGCACCACCTCCTTCATGGTCGGATTTAGCCGCCTTTGTGGTTGAACCACTGGTTTGGCATTATCCTCCAATAGGATCTTGTGCATGCATCTTGCTGGACTAATGCCCTTAAGATCACTTATGGACCACCCAAGAGATGTCTTGTGTGTCCTTAGCACTTCAATCAGTGCTTCCTCTTCCTGTGGATTTAAAGCAGAGCTTATGATCACTGGAAAAGTGTCACCCTCTCCCAGAAATGCATACTTCAGGGATGGTGGTAGTGGTTTGAGCTCAAGTTTGGGAGGCTTATCCTCTTCCAGAGGAATTTTCAAAAATTCTTTTGTTTCCTCTGGTTCTTCTTGATCAGGCTGAACATCCTTGAAGATGTCCTCTAGCTCTGATTCTAGACTTTCAGTCATATTGATCTCTTCCACCAAAGAGTCAATAATGTCAGCACTCATGCAGTCATCTGGTGTGTCTGGATGCTGCATAGCTTTTACAGCATTCAACTTGAACTCATCCTCATTGACTCTCAGGGTTACTTCCCCTTTTTGTACATCAATAAGAGTTCGTCCAGTTGCTAGGAAAGGTCTTCCTAGAATGAGAGTTGCACTCTTGTGCTCCTCCATTTCCAGCACTACAAAGTCAGTTGGGAAGGCAAATGGCCCAACCTTGACAATCATGTCCTCAATTATGCCTGATGGATATTTAATGGAGCCATCAGCAAGTTGGAGACATATCCGGGTTGGTTTGACTTCTTCAGTCAACCCAAGCTTTCTGATAGTGGATGCAGGTATTAGATTGATACTTGCTCCAAGGTCACACAGGGCTGTCTTGGTGCAAGCACCTTCTAATGTGAATGGTATCATAAAGCTTCCTGGATCTTGAAGCTTTTCTAGTAAGCTTTTCAGAATAACTGCACTGCATTCTTCAGTGAGAAACACTTTTTCAGTTTCTCTCCAATCCTTCTTATGACTTAAGATCTCTTTCATGAACTTAGCATAAGAAGGATTTACTCAAGTGCCTCTGCAAACGGAATCTTTATTTCAAGAGTCCTTAGATAGTCTGCAAAGCGGGCAAATTGCTTATCCTGTTCCGCTTGGCGGAGTTTCTGAGGATAAGGCATCTTGGCTTTATATTCTTCAACCTTAGTTGCTGCAGGTTTATTCCTTACAGAGGTGGTTGGAGAAGCCTTTTTAGAGGGGTTACTACCAGCACTCTCAGGTGTCTAATTCCCCATTGGCGTTTGAACGCCAGGATTGGGTGAAGAATGGGCGTTTAACGCCAACTTTTCCCCCTTTTCTGGCGTTTGAACGCCAGAACTGGGCAAGGAATGGGCGTTTAATGCCAGCTTTTCCCCCCTTTCTGGCGTTTGAACGCCAAGAGTATTCCTCTCTGGGCTCTTACTGTCCTCAGAGGGATTTTGGACAGTGGTTTGGTTATCCTCTGTCAATTGTTCCTTTATTGACTTTTTGCTACTTTGAGAAGTGTTATTTAATGTCTTCCCACTCCTCAGTTGAACTGCTTGGCATTCTTCTGTTATCTGTTTAGATAACTACTATTTTGCCTGATTCAACTGTGATTCTATGTTCTTGTTAGCAATTTTAGTTTCTTGGAGCATCTCTTTAAATTCTGCTAACTATTTTGTCATCAGGTGTAATTGCTGATTAAGCTCAACCATCTGTTCTTGAAGATTAGGATCAGTGGCTACTGCCATAACTTCTTCTTTTGTAGAGGACTCATTGCTAGAGTACAAATGTTGATTTCTAGCAACAGTATCTATAAGCTCTTGAGCCTCTTCAATCGTCTTCCTCATTTGTATAGATCCACCAGCTGAGTGGTCTAGAGACATCTGAGCTTTTTCTGTAAGCCCATAGTAGAAGATGTCTAACTGTACCCACTTTGAAAATATTTCAGAGGGGCATTTTCTTAGCATACCTCTATACCTCTCCCAGGCATTATAAAGGGATTCATTATCCTCTTGTTTAAAGCCTTGGATGTCCAGCCTTAGCTGTGTCATCCTTTTTGGAGGGTAAAATTGATTCAGGAATTTGTCTGATAACTGTCTCCATGCTTTTATGCTTGTTGTGGGTTGGTTATTCAACCACCTCTTAGCTTGATCTTTTACAGCAAATGGAAATAGTAATAATCTGTAGACATCCTGATCTACCTCTTTATCACGTACTGTGTCAGCAATTTGTAAGAATTGTGTCAGAAACTCAGTAGGTTCTTCCTGTGGAAGACCGAAATATTGGCAATTTTGCTGCACCATGATAATGAGTTGAGGATTTAGCTCAAAGCTGCTTGCTTTAATGGGAGGTATACAGATGCTACTCCCATATGCAGCTGTAATGGGGTTAGCATATGACCCCAGAGTCCTTCTGGACTGCTCAATTCCACTTAGGTCCATGATGGAGAAAGGGAATATGATATGGATTCACAAGTAAAGTAAATTTTTTTCTTTTTTTTTTTAGGTGACCGAAAAATTTTTAAAATAAAATAAAATAAAATTTCGAAAACTAAAAAAAAATAAGATCAAAACAAATTGAAAACTAAATCAATTAGTAAAAAAAAGATTTTGGAATTAGCAATTGAAAAGATATGATTGAAAATTATTTTGAAAAAGATTCAATTTTTGAAATGAGGAAAGAGAAAAACCACAAAATGACACCAAACTTAAAATTTTTAGAAAATCAGACACAAATTTTCGAAAACTTGAAGGAAAAAAAAAACAAAGAAGACACCAAACTTAGAATTTTTAAGGATCAAGAAAGGACTAAGGATATGCAAATTCGAAAAATAAAAGAAAAGAAAAGCATGCAATTGACACCAAACTTAAAATATGAAACTAAACTCAAATAAAAGACTCTAAACCAACAAAAATAAAACAGTCCTAATCTAAGCAACAAGATAAACCGTCAGTTGTCCAAACTCGAACAATCCCCGGCAACGGCGCCAAAAACTTGGTGCACGAAATTGCAATCACACTTTTGCAATCCCGCACAACTAACCAGCAAGTGCACTGGGTAGTCCAAGTAATACCTTACGTGAGTAAGGGTCAATCCCACGGAGATTGTCGGCTTGAAGCAAGCTATGGTTATCTTGTAACTCTTAGTCAGGATATCAATAATTCTCAGGTTTAATTGTGAAAAGTAAAAGAACATGAAATAAATACTTGTTTTGCAGTAATGGAGAACAGGTTGAGGTTTTGGAGATACTCTATCTTCTGAATCTCTGCTTTCCTACTGTCTTCTTCTTCAAGCACGCAAGGCTCCTTCCATGGCAAGCTGTATGTAGGGTTTCACCGTTGTCAATGGCTACCTCCCATCCTCTCAGTGAAAATGTTCAACGCGCTCTGTCACAGCACGGCTAATCATCTGTCGGTTCTCAATCAGGTCAGAATAGAATCCAGTGATTCTTTTGCGCCTGTCACTAATGCCCAGCCTTCAGGAGTTTGAAGCTCGTCATAGTCATTCAATCCTTGAATCCTACTCAGAATACCACAGACAAGGTTTAGACCTTCCGGATTTTCTTGAATGCCGCCATCAATTCTAGCTTATACCACAAAGATTCTGATTAAGGAATCCAAGAGATATCTACTCAATCTAAGGTAGAACAGAGGTGGTTGTCAGGCACACGTTCATAGGTGAGAATGATGATGAGTGTCACGGATCATCCCATTCATCAGGTTTAGGAACACGTGACATCTTAGAATAGAAGCAAGCGTGTTTGAATGAAAAACAGTAGTAATTGCATTAATTCATCAAGACACAGCAGAGCTCCTCACCCCCAACCATGGGGTTTAGAGACTCATGCCGTAGATGGTACAATATGAAACGTGTAAAGTGTCATGAGGTAAAGATACAATGTCAAAAGATCATATTAATAGTGAACTAGTAACATAGGGTATACAGCAATGAGTAAATGACGTAAAAATCCACTTCCAGGGTCCACTTGGTGAGTGCTTGGGCTGAGCATTGAAGCTTTCATGTGTAGAGACTTTTTCTGGAGTTAAACGCCAGCTTTTATGCCAGTTTGGGCGTTTAACTCCAATTTTTGTGCCAGTTCCGTCGTTAAACGCCGGGAATTCTGAAGCTGATTTGCAACGCCGGTTTGGGCCATCAAATCTCAGGCAAAGTATGAACTATTATACATTGATGGAAAGCCCATGATGTCTACTTTCCAACGCAATTGAGAGCGTGCCAATTGGGTTTCTGTAGCTCCAGAAAATCTACTTCGAGTCCAGGGAGGTCAGAATCCAACAGCATCTGCAGTCCTTTTCAGCCTCTGAATCAGATTTTTGCTCAGGTCCCTCAATTTCAGCCAGAAAATACCTGAAATCACAGAAAAACACACAAACTCATAGTAAATCCCAGAAAAGTGAATTTTAAACTAAAAACTAATAAAAATGTAATGAAAACTAACTAAAATACACTAAAAACATACTAAAAACAATGCCAAAAAGCGTATAAATTATCCGCTCATCAACGACCCGAGGTTTAAATACTCGGTTAACAATTTTTAAGGGGTTTGTTACTTGTGACAACCAAAATGTTTGTACGAAGGGATTTCTGTCGGTTTAGAGACTATATCTACAACGCGACTATTTTTATGAAATTCTTTACTGGCAAAAATCCCAACGTCAATAGGAACTCAGAATTTTAGATAGTGTTATTGATTCTCCAAGTTAAGTATGTTGATTCTTGAACACAGCTACTTTATGAGTCTTGGCCGTGGCCCTAAGCACTTTGTTTTCCAATATTACCATCGGATACATAAATACCACAGACACATAACTGTGTGAACCTTTTCAGATTGTGACTCAGCTTTGCTAAAGTCCCCAGTTAGAGGTGTCCAGAGCTCTTAAGCACACTCTTTTGCTTTGGATCACAACTTTAACCACTCAGTCTCAAGCTTTTCACTTGGACCTTCATGACACAAGCACATGGTTAGGGACAGCTTTATTTAGCCGCTTAGGCCTGGATTTTATTTCCTTGGGCCCTCCTATCCATTAACGCTCAAAGCCTTCGATCCTTTTTACCCTTGCCTTTTGGTTTAAAGGGCTATTGGCTTTTCTTGCTTGCTTTTTCTTTTTCTTTCTCTTTTTTCTTCGCCACTTTTTTTTTCACTGCTTTTTCTTGCTTCAAGAATCAATTTCATGATATTTCAGATTATCAATAACATTTCTCTTTGTTCATCATTCTTTCAAGAGCCAACAATTTTAACATTCATAAACAACAAGATAAAAAGCATTCATTCAGAAAACAAAAAGTATTGCCACCACATCAAAATAATTAAACTAATTTCAAGATAAAATTTGAAATCCAAGTACTTCTTGTTCTTTTGTAATTAAGCACATTTTTCATTTAAGAGAGGTGAAGGATTCATGGAATTATTCATAGCTTTAAGACATAGACACTTGACACTAATGATCATGTAATGAAGACACAAACATAGACAAACATGATAAGCATAAAAACTGAAAATAGAAAAATAAATAGACAAGGAGATTAAGGAATGAGTCCACCTTAGTGAGGGTGGCGTCTTCCTCTTGAAGAACCAATGGAGCGCCTAAGCTCCTATATGTCTCTTCCTTGCCTTTGTTGCTCCTCCCTCACAGCTCTTTGATCTTCTCTAATCTCATGGAGAATGATGGGGTGCTCTTGGTGCTCCACCCTTAGTTGGTCTATGTTGTAACTCAAGCCTTCCGAGGAGGTGTTGAGTTGTTCCCAATAGTTGTGTAGAGGAAATTGCATCCCTTGAGGCATCTCAGGGAATTCTTGATGAGGATCTTCCTCATGCTCTTGTTGAGAACCATGAATGGGCTCTCTTGTTTGCTCTATCCTTTTTTTAGTGATGGGCTTGTCCTCTTCAATGAGGATGTCTCCTTCTATGTCAATCCCAGTTAAATTGCATATATGACAAATGAGATGAGGAAAGGCTAACCTTGCCAAAGTGGATGACTTGTCAGCCACCTTGTAGAGTTCTAGAGGTATGATCTCATGAACTTCTACTTCCTCCCTAATCATGATACGATGGATCATGATGGCCCGATCCACAGTCACTTCAGATCGGTTGCTAGTAGGAATGATAGAGCGTTGGATGAACTCCAACCATCCTCTAGCCATAGGCTTAAGGTCCGGTCTTTTCAATTGAACCGGATTATCTCTTGAGTCTCTTTTCCATTGAGCTCCTTCCACACATATGTCCATGAGGACTTGGTCCAACCTTTGATCAAAGTTGACCCTTCTAGTGTAAGGACGTGCATTTTCTTGCATAATTGGCAAATGGAATACCATCCTTACATTTTCCGGAATGAAATCTAAGTATTTCCCTCGAACCATTGTAAGCCAATTCCTTGGATTCGGGTTCATACTTTGATCATGGTTCCTAGTGATCCATGCATTGGCATAGAACTCTTGAACCATTAAGATTCTGACTTGTTGAATGGGGTTGGTGAGAACTTCCCAACCTCTTCTTCGAATCTCATGTCAGATCTCTGGATACTCATTTTTCTTGAGCATGAAAGGAACCTCAGGGATCACTTTTTTTTTTGCTACAACTTCATAGAAGTGGTCTTGATGGACCTTTGAGATGAATCTCTCCATCTCCCATGACTCGGAGGTAGAAGCTTTGGTCTTCCCTTTCCTCTTTCTAGAGGTTTCTTCGGCCTTAGGTGCCATAAATGGTTATGAAAAAACAAAAAGCAATGCTTTTACCACACCAAACTTAAAAAATTTGCTCGTCCTCGAGAAAAAAAAAGAAAAAAAGAAGTAGGAGAAGAAGAAAATGGAGGAGATGGAGGGAGATAGTGGTTCGGCCAAGATGGGGGAAAAGTGTCTGTGTTGTGTGAATATGAAGGAGTAGTGAGGGGTTTATATAGGGGTGAGGGGAGGGTTGGGTTTCAGTCATTAGGGTTAGGTTTGGGGGGGGGGAATGTTTGAATTTGAAAGAGAGGTAGGTGGAGTTTTTGGGGAAGAGATATGAAGGTGATTGGGGAAGAGAATATAGGGAAGAGGATATGATTTGATTGGTGAGTGAGAGAGAGAGGGGGTAGGGTAGGTGGGGATCCTACGGGGTCCACAGATCCTGAGGGGTCAAGGATGTATCATCCCTGCTCCTATTAGGTGTGTAAATGCCCTTACTGTGCAATCCTGGCGTTTAACGCCAGACTGCTGCTTGTTTCTGGCGTTAAACGCCAGCTTTTATTCCATTCCTGGCATTAAACGCCGGGCTGCAACCTGTTTCTGGCATTTAACGCCAGATTGTTGCTTCTTTCTGGCGTTTAACACCAGTCTGGTGCTTGTTTTTGGTGTTTAACACCCAGAATGGTGCCAGACTGGGCGTTAAACACCCATTCTGCTACCCTTATTGGCGTTTAAACGCTAGTAAATTCCTCCTCCAGGGTGTGCTATTTTTAATGCTGTTTTTTATTTTTCTTTAATTTTTGCATTTGTTTTTGTGACTCCACATGATCATCAACCTAAAAAAAAGAAAATAACATGAAATAACATAGATAAATAAAAATTGGCTTGCCTCCCAATAAGTGCTTCTTTAATGTCAATAGCTTGACAGTGGGCTCTCATGGAGCCTCACGGATATTCAGAGCAATGTTGGGACCTCCCAACACCAAACTTAAAGTTTGAATGTAGGGGTTCAACACCAAACTTAGAGTTTGGTTGTGGCCTCCCAACACCAAACTTAGAGTTTGGCTGTGGGGGCTTTGTTTGACTCTGTATTGAGAGAAGCTTGTCATGCTTCCTCTCCATGGTTGCAGAGGGAGGTCCTTGCGTTTTAAACACAAGGTAGTCCTCATTCAATTGAAGGACCAACTCTCTTCTGTCCACATCAATCACAGCCTTTGCTGTGGTTAGGAAGGGTCTTCCAAGGATAATGGAATCATCCTCATCCTTCCCAGTGTCTAGGATTATGAAATCAGCAGGGATGTAAAGGCCTTTGACCTTTACTAGCACGTCCTCTACCTATCCATAAGCCTTTTTTATGGATTTGTCTGCCATCTCTAATGCGAATGTGGCAGCCTGCACCTCAAAGATTCACAGTTTCTCCATTACATAGAGTGGCATTATATTTATGCCTGACCCCAAGTCACACAGAGCCTTCTCAAAGGTCTTGGTGCCTATGGTACAGGGAATTAAGAATTTACCAGGATCCTGTTTATTTTGAGGTAAAGTGTGCTGAACCCAGGTATTCAGTTCATTAATGAGCAATGGAGGCTCATCCTCCGAAGTCTCATTACTAAATAGCTTGGTATTCAGCTTCATGATTGCTCCTAAATACTGGGCAACTTGCCCTTCAACAATGCCTTCATCTTCTTCAGAAGATAAATAGTCATCAGAGCTTATGAATGGTAAAAGAAGTCATCAGACCATCATAGAATATATCCAGGATGGTCCATTCCGAAAGCATGTCAGAAGGACACTTTTTGGTCAGTTACTTGTATCTCTCCCAAGCTTCATAGAGGGATTCACCTTCTTTCTGCCTGAAGGTTTGAACATCCATTCTAAGCTTACTCAGCTTTTGAGGAGGAAAGAACTTGGCCAAGAAGGTCGTGACCAGCTTATCCTAAGAGTTCAAGCTATCTTTAGGTTAAGAGTCCAACCATACTCTAGCTCTGTCTCTTACAGCAAAAGGGAAAAGCATAAGCCTGTAGACCTTGGGATCAACCCAATTGGTCTTAACAGTATCACAGATATGCAAGAATTCAGTTAAGAACTGAAAAGGGTCTTCTGATGGAAGTCCATGAAACTTGCAATTCTGTTGCATCAGAGAAACTAATTGAGGCTTTAGCTCAAAATTGTTTGCTCCAATGGCAGGGATTGAGATGCTTCTACCATGAAAATTGGAATTTGGTGCAGTGAAGTCACCAAGCATCTTCCTTGCATTGTTGTTGGGTTCGGCCATGTCTCCTTCTTTTTTGATATTCTCTGTAAGGTTTTCTCTGGATTGTTGTGCTTTAGCTTCTCTTAGCTTCCTCTTCAGAGTCCTTTCAGGTTCAGGATCTGCTTCAACAAGAATGTCCTTGTCCTTGCTCCTGCTCGTATGAAAAAGAAGAGAACAGAAAAGAAGAAGAATCCTCTATGTCATAGTGTAGAGATTCCTTTATGTGAGTAGAAGAAGAAAAGAATAGAAGAAAGAGAAGAGAAAAATCGAACACAGACGAGAAGAGAGGAGGGTTCGAATTTTGAGTAGAAGAGAAGTGTTAGTAAATAAATAAATCAATAGAAGGAGATGAGAGGGAGATAATTTTGAAAATCTTTTTAAAAAAATTGGTTAGTGATTTTCAAAAATTAAGTGAAGAAATAAAATTAAAATTAAAATTTGAAACAATTAGTTAAATAAAAAGATCTTTGAAAAAGAAGGTGATTTTCGAAAATTAGAGAGAGAAAAGTAGTTAGGTGGTTTTGAAAAAGATAAGAAATAGTAAACAAACAAAAAAAGTCAATTAGTTAGTTGAAAGAGATTTGAAAATCAATTTTGAAAATATAAGAAGTTAGAAAAGATTTTGAAAAAGATATGATTTGAAAAAGATATGGTTAAAAGGATATGATTGAAAAGATATCTTGAAAAAGATTTGAAAAGGAAATTAAAAAGATTTGATTTTTAAAATTAAAATTGATTACTTGACTAACAAGAAACAAAAAGATATGATTCTAGAATTTAAAGATTGAACCTTTCTTAACAAGAAAGTAACAAAATTCAAATTTTTGAATCAATCACATTAATTGTTAGTAAAGTTTTGAAAAATTTGAAAAAAAGATAAGAAAAAGATTTTGAAAATCAATTTTAAAGAATTTTCGAAAATAATAAAAGGAAAAAGAAAAGATTTGATTTCAAAAAGATTTTGAAAAGATAGGATTTTTGAAATTGAAATCTTGACTTGACTAACAAGAAACAACTTATTTTAAAAATTTTGACTAAGTCAACCCAAAGATTTCGAAAATTATGAGTAAAATAAGGAAAATATATTTTTTTATTTTTTGAATTTAATGAGGAAAGAGAAAAAACATAAAAATGACTTAAAACATAAAAATTTTGGATTAAAACAAATAATGCATGCAAGAACACTATGAATGTCAAGATGAACACCAAGAACACTTTGAAGATCAAGATGAATATCAAGACTTATTTTTTTTAAAAATTTTCAAGAAAAGAAAAACATGCAAGGCACCAAACTTAGAGATTTTTCATGTTTAGACACTAATAATTCAAAAATGCATATGAAAAACAAGAAAAGACACAAAACAAGAAAATACGAAGATCAAACAAGAAGAGTTGTCAAGAACAACTTGAAGATCATGAAGAATGCAATGCATGAATTTTTCGAAAAAAATGCACAAATTTTAAAAACATGCAATTGACACCAAACTCAAACAAGAAACACAAAATATTTTTGGTTTTTATTTTTTTTGGATTTTTCAAAAATTGTTTTGGAAAAAAGAAAAAGAAGAAAAATTTTTTGAAAAATTTTTGAAAACTTTTTGAAAATAAAATAAAGGTTAAAAAAAGAAGAAAATTACCTAATCTGAGCAACAAGATGAACCGTCAGTTGTCCAAACTCGAACAATCCCCGGCAACGGCGCCAAAAACTTGGTGCACGAAATTCTGATCTCAATGGCGCCAACAACTTGGTACGCACTATTGTAATATCACTCTTTTTCACAACTTCGCACAACTAAACAGCAAATGCACTAGGTCATCCAAGTGATAAACCTTACGTGAGTAAGGGTCGATTCAAATGGTTATAGAGTTTTGATAATTAAATGATAAATAGAACATAAAATAAAGATAGAGATACTTATGTAAATCATTGGTGGGAATTTCAAATAAGTGTATGGAGATGCTTTATCCCTCTTGAATCTCTGCTTTCCTACTGCCTTCATCCAATCCTTCATACTCCTTTCTATGGCAAGCTGTATGTAAGGCATCACCGTTGTCAATGGCTACTTCCCATCCTCTCAGTGAAAAAGGTCCTCTACGGTTTCCCGCATGGCTAATCAGCTGTTGGTTCTCGATCATGTAGGAATAGGATTTACTATCCTTTTGCATCTGTCACCACGCCCTACAGTCGCGAGTTTGAAGCTCGTCACAGTCATCCCATCCTAGATCCTACTCGGAATACCACAGACAAGGTTTAGACTTTTCGGATCTCAAGAATGCTACCAATGGATTCTAGCTTATACCACGAAGATTCTGATCTCAGACCCAGATGCCCCATTATCAGAGGGGAGTTGATGTGAATCGTTGATTAGAAACCCAAGAGATATACATTCAAGCTTGTTTTCATGTAGAACGGAAGTGGTTGTCAATCATGTGTTCATAAGTGAGAATGGTGATGAGTGTCACATAATCATCACATTCATCATGTTTTTGTGTGCGAATGAATATCTTAGAATAAGAATAAGCATGAATTAAATAGAAGAAAAATAGTACTTGGCATTAATACTCGAGGAACAGCAGAGCTCCACACCTTAATCTATGGTGTGTAGAAACTCCACCGTTGAAAATACATAAGAACAAGGTCTAGGCATGGCCGAATGGCCAGCCTCCGCAAATGGCATATGAATTCAAAAATAGAGAAAAAGACCTCATCCCCATATTAAGGATGATCAAAAGATCCGAATACAATAGTAAAAAGTTCTATTTATACTAAACTAGTTACTAGGGTTTACAAAAATAAGTAAATGATGCAGAAATCCACTTCTGGGCCCACTTGGTGTGTGCTTGGGCTGAGCATTAAAGCTTTCATGTGTAGAGATCTTCCTTGGAGTTAAACGCCAGTTTGTAACCAGTTTTGGGCTTTTAACTATAGCTTGTAACTTGTTTCTGGCGTTTAACACCAGAATAGGGCAGAAAGCTGGCGTTGAACGCCAGTTTGAGTCATCTAAACTCGATCAAAGTATAAACAATTATATATTGCTGGAAAGTCCTGTATGTCTACTTTCCAACGCAATTAAGTGCGCACCATTTGAGTTTTTTTTGCTCCAAAAATTCTATTTCGAGTGCAGGGAGGTCAGAATCCAACAACATCAGCAATCCTTTTTCAGCCTCTGAATAAGATATTTGCTCAGGTCCCTCAATCTCAGCCAGAAAATACCTGAAATCACAGAAAAACACACAAACTCATAGTAAAGTCCAGAAATGTGAATTTTGCATAAAAACTAATAAAAATATACTAAAAAGTAGCTAAATCATACTAAAAACTACCTAAAAACAATTCCAAAAAGCGTATAAATTAACCGCTCATCACAACACCAAAGCTAGTTTGGTGTTGTGATGCGTGAGCATCTTTCCTATCTTTTCCTAGTGAATTTGCATTCAATTTATTGAGTTTAATCAAGAATTAATTATCTTTTAGCCACTATGGATGCTACTTTGAGTCATGTGCAATTCTGTTTATTTTAGGTAGCATTTGACTGGATTTAATGGAGTTTCTGCAGAAAAAAAGAAGAAGGCGAGTGATCCTGTCAACCCTGAACTCTCTGCACTCAAACCTAAATAACGCAAGCTACAGAGATCCAATGGACGTGATTCTAGTAACGTTGGAAAGCTAACTTTCAGAGCTTTCCAATGATATATAATAGTTCATACTTCTTCTCTAACCATACTACCAAGGCTGCGCCTAACTTGAGATTTCTCAGGTTAGGCGCAAGACATTAACAACAACATGCAACAATTGCCTTGACTGCTCAAGTAAAGCGCACCATTATTCAAGTTAGGCGCCGTTTGTGGTTCAATATGCAAGTTAGGCGCAACTCCACTTGAAGTTAGGCGCAGAGAGCAAAGGAATCTAATTCAAGTTAGGCACATGGATTCTTCAAGTAAGGCACAGCACATGAGAACCAAGTGCAATTCCTCACTGCATCCTTCAAGTGAGGCGCAACCTTTGCCAAGTTAGTGGCAAGCTCTTTCTTTGATCAAGTGGTCCCCACTCCTCTTCAACAGGCTACGCGAGATCTATTATTTATTCTGATTAAAGTTTAATTTTTATTTTAAAATAGGAAAAGATATTATTTTAGTTTTAGAAAAAAAATTTTAAATTTAATAGGATTAGATATAAAAGAGAAAAGAAACTTCTCTTCTGGGGATTATTCCACCTCATTCTAAATTTACAGTTTACCAGAATCCTAGTTTCCACTCTTTTCCATGAGCAACTAAACCTGCACTGTTAAGGTTAGGAGCCCTGTCTATTGTATGGATTGATTCTATTATTTTTTCTATTTTAATTCATCTATTGATTCATATAATTCAAGAATTGTTTTCTTTCTTTATTTTATGATATTGGGTGGAACGGAAGTATGACCCTCTTTCTAATTGAGTTCTTGTATAACATGGAAACAGTGTTGTCAGAACCGGACCGAACCGGCTGGTCGGACAGAAAACTCCGTGAACAGGTGACCTAATCGGTCCGGGTGAGCTTCCTGACCGGACAAGGAAGCAAACCGAAATAACCCGATTTGAACCAGTCGGGACCAAAACCGGTGAATCGGCGAGTTTCATTTAACCCGGACCAGTTTGACTTCTTTTTTTTTTAAATTCCCTTGAAACGACGTTGTTTCCTTAAAAATTAAAAAAAATTAGGTAAAGAGCTGCTCAAGTGCTAAACTGATTACTGAAACCCTAGCTGCCTCCATCGTCCCCTTTCCCTGTTCTGTTTCCCTTCCCAAATCCCAAACCTTTTGGCAATGACTCCATGAGAGACCACCTTCCACCTGAGATAGAGAGTGTGAGAGAGACCCATTCAGCCACCTCACCTGGCTCACCGTCGTCGCAGGAGGCAACCATCACAGTGCGCCACCCACAACAGTCCAGAAGCACCTCCATCAAAGATTGAAGTCGCGTACTACTCAACGGCTCCTGCTCGTCAGTCGACGCCCCCTGCTCGTGAGTCGTCGCCACCGGTCTCCCTCAGTCCCGCTTCTGATCTTCTTTGCTCGTCTCCTCCTGCTCGTGAGTCATCGCCGCCGGTCTCCCTCAGTCCCACTTCTGATCTTCTCTGCTCGTCACCTGCTGCTCGTGAGTCGTCGCCGCCGGTCCGCTTCTAATCATTTTTGCTCGTCGCCTCCTGCTCGTCAGTCGTCTTCTCTGCTCGTCCCTCCAGGTATTTATTTTTTTGTTTTTATTTTTTTTAAGTTATTCTAGGTTGTTGATTAATGATTATGTATGTTGATTAATTGATTAATGATTGATTATCTATGTTGATTTCTGTTTGATTTTTGTTAGAATTTAGATTGTTGATTATTCTGTTTGAGTTTGATCTCTCTTGGTTGTTGGTTTATGTTTAATTTCTGTTCAATTTATTGATTATCCATTGTTGATTATGGTTTTGAAGTAGTTTGGCATTGTTCAATTTGTTGATTATCCATTATTGATTATCCATTTCTGTTTGATTTTAAAGTTATATATGATTGTTGATTAATGATTATTGACGAGAGGATTTTTGCTAGTAAAGAATTCACAAAAATAACCACGTTGCTAGTATAGCTTCTAAACCAGCAAAGAATACTTTCGTACAAAAACTTGTTTGTCAATAAAGCAAACCCAATAAAAATTAATAACCGAAGTATTCAAACCTCGGGTCGTCTCTCAAGGAATTGTAGGGAGGTTTGTTATTATCGGTTATGAGAAAAGTATCTTTTTGGGTTTTTGAAAGGTTTGAACAAGGAATGTAAATGACAAGGAAGTAAACTAATTATCCTGAAAACCCTTGCAAGGTATAAGAACTGCACGCCCTATCCAAGTTATCCTTATTAATTATGATGAGAATTGGCTTTTGCTCCCACTTGGTCAACCTCTAACTATGAAGTTATGATAAGTGGATAAATCAATTTGATTCCTCAGGTCCTAGTCAATTCATAAGAAAAGACTAGAGTTAGGGGAATTCAAATCAATCAGCAAAGAATTCCAATTTTCAATCAACAAGGAGTTTGATAACTCAAGTGTCTCCAATTACTCAACACAAGCTAAGAATGTAAAAAGCTAAATTAAAATAAAAAATATGAAATACCTCAAATTGCATTAAATAAAGAAATCAAATCTAACATGGAGTTCATAAACAAATAGAAGAGAAACTAAATTAAAAAAACATTGAGCCTGGAATTGAGAAGAAGAAGAAATCCTAATCCTAAAGGAATCCTAAATCCTAAAACCTAAGAGAGAGGAGAGAGCCTCTCTCTCTAAAACTACATCTAAACCTAAAATTGTGTGAATGAAAGTTGTATGAATGTCTCCTTGATTCCCCTACTTTATAGCCTCTAATCTGTGTTTTCTGGGCCGAAAACTGGGTCAAAACACGGCCCGAAATCGCCCCCAGCGTTTTCTGTAACTTTCTGCACGTGGCGTCTGTCACGCGTGCGCGTGGGTCACACGTGCGCATCATTTGGCATTTTTGTCTTGTCACGCGTACGCGTCAGTCAGTACGCTGGTGTTTTGCGCTTGTCACGCGCCTGCGTCGTCCATGCGTGAGCGTCGCTGCAATTTTCTTCAAAACTTCATTTTTGTGCGTTCCTTCCACTTTTGCATGTTTACTTTCTGCCTTCTAAGCCATTCCTGCCCTCAATTGAGTACAAGATAAACTATAAAATAGTGGTTTATCAATTATGTATTTTGATTAATTGATTAATTATTGATTATGTATGTTGATTTCTGTTTGATTTCTGTTAGAATTTAGATTGTTGATTATTCTATTTGATTTCTGTTTGATTTTAATCTCTTTTGGTTGTTGATTTATGTTTGATTTCTGTTCAATTTGTTGATAATCCATTGTTGTTAGATTGATGATGAGTCATTTAGTCATTAGTCCTGGTTGATTAGGAATTTAGGATGGCTTCATCAAATACACCATCAGAAACACCAACTTCTCAGGAACAAGGATCAACTCCTGATCAACTCCTTATGTGGGACCGGGTTAACCTGTTTAACCAGTGACCCAGTAGCTTGACCGGTTCGATCACCGGTTCGGTTCTAACAACTATGCTTGGAAAAGCTCTTTACTTGAACAACAGCTTGAAAACATATTCTCCTAAATTTATAATTATCTGAATTTAACGAGATACATGACATATAATCCTCTTATATTTGGGTAATTCGGATTTCTGTGGCATATAACTAGAATTAAACTTCACCCTCTAATTGGAATTAATTGACCAAGGAATTGGCGGTTGATGAATTTTAGAGGAGACTAAAAAGGTCTAAGGAATTAGGGTTTAGTCATATATAGTTTGCCAGGAATTAAATCTTGCATGATTAAAATAGTTAGTAAGAAAAGTCAATCCGGAAAATAGATAACTCTGAAATCTTAACTATTTTCTCCATATATTATTCACATCAATTTACTATTTGCTTTTCTGATTCTCTGAATTATTGTTTAATGATTTTGAACACTTAAAACACTATTTTCTTCTTGTCTAACTAAGTAAATTAATCAACCATTGTTGCTTAGTCCATCAATCCTCGTGGGATCGACCCTCATTCACTTGAGGTACTACTTGGTACGACCCAGTGCACTTACCGGTTAGTTTGTGGGTTATAAATTTTGCACCACAAATCTTTGCAAGGAGGTCCAAGACAACAGAAATTTCAAGGAAGAGGTGAGGGGTAGTATAAAAAGTCGAGGAGAAATTATTAAGAAGCTCGAGTCTCAAGTAGAACACCTCTCACAGTAGATTCCTAAGTCCACTGGTACCTTCCCAAGTGACACTGAGAAAAATCTAAGAGGGAAAACGAAGAAGGTGTAATGGGAAGAATGTAAGGCAATTACTCTTACGAATGAAGAAATCCAGGAGGAAGACATTAGCAAGCCAACAGAGCATAGCCAAGGAGATTCACAAGAAAACTTGATTCCAGGGCATCTTAGGCTAGTTTCACTAGCATTTTTCTTTGTTTTTAGTAGGTTTTATGCACTTTTTTGAGTTATAAGTAAGAAAATTAGGTATAAATTCATGTATGCCTAGATTCATTCAATCATGATTGATTTGATGTAATTTCATGAGAATTTTGCTATAATTATTTGTGTGCTAAGAATGATGAGAATTCTCATGACATTAGCAAGGCTTTGATGTATATATTGGTTGATGACAGGTGAACAAAGGCATGGAAAGAGTTGAAGAAGGAGCAGAGAAAAGATGTAGAAGGAGCAACGTTGGTGGCCAAGTTGGACCACCAACGTTGGAAGAGAAGCAGAACAAATCTCTGCATAGTTGCTGATTGCTCACGTTGGAGGGAGCGTTGGACATCCAACATTACCCCCAACGTTGTGAAAAACTGATCAATTTTGGAGCTGAAGAATTTTTAAGTGACACGTACGCGTCTATGGCGCATACGCGTCTATGGTGCGTACGAGTGAAAAAGCAAAATTTTCAGAGCCACGCGCAAGCGTGAGTCACGCACACGCGTGGAATGGCAAAATTGACCATCCACGCGTACGCGTGGGTCATGCGTACGCGTCACAAAGCGAACGTTGGAGGTCCAACGTTGCCTCAAATGCTATCTCCAATGTTCGCGATGCCAAGCCCGAAAATTGGAGTTGGGAATTTTGGATCAACGCATACACGTCAGTGACGTGTACGCGTGGATAGAGAAAAAGGGCAATGCACGCGTAAGCGTGGCGTACGCGTACGCGTGAATAAGTAAAATCTCAGATTTCACGCTCATGTGTGATGCACGTACGCGTGGGTAAGTAGAACATTGGCCCTCCAATGTTTAGTCAAACGCCAATGATAATAGAGTATCTGGTTTTTCTGGTTTCATTCTTAAATGGCGTTTGAGTCATCGTTGGCCATCAAACATTGACTCCAACGTGAAGCATCAGAATTCATAATTCAAACAGATCTTCCCAACAGTAAAGGAATCCAATTGGAGCA
Organism: Arachis stenosperma; assembly: GCF_014773155.1. Taxonomy (NCBI): domain Eukaryota; kingdom Viridiplantae; phylum Streptophyta; class Magnoliopsida; order Fabales; family Fabaceae; genus Arachis; species Arachis stenosperma. The sequence continues at coordinate 91,223,569 of NC_080381.1, read as the reverse complement.
ACTTCAACCCAATTCCATCAAGGCCAAAAGCCCAACTCAGAAATTGAAGATTAATGGAAGAAAGTGTATAAATAGTTTAGAAGTTAAGTTAAAAAGGACCTTTTCCCAGTTTTCAAATTTTTACACTTACTGCACTTTTCATTTTGGAATTCTGAATGTATCTTTTAATTCCAATTCCCTTTCATTGGGTTAGGAAGCTCTATTGTAATTCAATGGATTAATAGTAGTTTTCATCTTCTTCTTCTTTTTTTTTCTCTTGATTTTTGTTAGAAAGCTTTCGGTCTTATTTCAATTGGATAATTGTCTTGAGAGAGAAGCTATCCATAATTGGAATTCTTCGGATCCTTGAGAAAGGGATGAAGAATTCATGCTAGAATTGCTTTCTCACATTGGATTAGATTGGGGGTTGGATGGATATAGTGACATGCAAACCTACCAATACTTTGATCTATGAATTTGTGTGGTATAGTGGTACACGAAATTATAATCATCAACAATGGCGCCAAAAACTTGGTAGCGCTCTCAAACGTGAATCACACTTTGTCACAACTCCGCACAACTAACCAGCAAGTGCACTGGGTCGTCCAAGTAATACCTTACGTGAGTAAAGGTCGATCCCACAGAGATTGTTGGTATGAAGCAAGCTATGGCCAACTTGTAAATCTCAGTTAGGCGGATAATAAAAAGTTATGGAGTTTTCGAATAATAATAATAAATAAATAGAAAATAAAGATAGAAATACTTATGTAAATCATTGGTGAGAATTTCAGACAAGTGTTTGGAGGTGCTTGTCCCTGTTGAATCTTTGCTTTCCTACTGCTTTCATCCAATCCTTCTTAATCCTTTCCATGGCAAGCTGTATGTAGGGCATCACTGTTGTTAATGGCTACATCCCATCCTCTCAGTGAAAATGGTCCAAATGCTCTGTCACAGCACGGCTAATCATCTGTCGGTTCTCGATCATGTTGGAATAGAATCCCTTGATTCTTTTGCGTTTGTCATCACGCCCAGCAATCGCGAGTTTGAAGCTCGTCACAGTCATTCAATCCCAGAATCCTACTCAGAATACCACAGACAAGGTTTAGACTTTCCGAATTCCCATGAATGCCGCCATCAATTCTAGCTTATACCACGAAGATTCTGATTAAGGAATCCAAGAGATATGCGCCTGGTCTAAGGTAGAACGGAAGTGGTTGTCAGTCACGCGCGTTCATAGGTGAGAATGATGATGAGTGTCACGGATCATTACATTCATCAAGTTGAAGTGCAACGAATATCTTAGAACAAAAATAAGTCGAATTGAATAAAAAATAAAAGTACTTGCATTAAAACTCCAGGTACAGCAGAGCTCCACACCCTTAATCTATGGTGTGTAGAAAATCTACCGTTGAAAATACATAAGTGATGAAGGTCCAGGCATGGCCGAGAGGCTAGCCCCCAAAACGTGATCACAGGATCAAAAATACAATCCAGGATGAAAATATAATAGTAAAAAGTCCTATTTATAGTAGACTAGCTACTAGGGTTTACAGAAGTAAGTAATTGATGCAGAAATCCACTTCCAGGGCCCACTTGGTGTGTGCTTGGGCTGAGCTTGAACTTTACACGAGCTAATGCTTCTATTGGAGTTGAACGCCAAGTTGTAACGTGTTTTTGGCGTTCAACTCTAGTTAGTGACGTGTTTCTGGCGTTTAACTCGAGAATGCAGTGTAGAACTGGCGTTGAGCGCCAGTTTGCGTCGTCTAATCTCGAATAAAGTGTGGACTATTATATATTGCTGGAAAGCTCTGGATGTCTACCACACCAAGTGGGCCCTGGAAGTGGATTTCTGCATCAATTACTTACTTCTGTAAACCCTAGTAGCTAGTCTAGTATAAATAGGACTTTTTACTATTATATTTTCATCCTGGATTGTATTTTTGATCCTGTGATCACGTTTTGGGGGCTGGCCTCACGGCCATGCCTAGACCTTGTTCTTATGCATTTTCAATGGTGGAGTTTCTACACACCATAGATTAAGGTGTGGAGCTCTGCTGTACCTCGAGTATTAATGCAATTACTATTGTTCTTCTATTCAATTCAGCTTGTTCTTATTCCAAGATATTCATTCGTACTCAAGAACTGGATGAATGTGATGATTATGTGACGCTCATCATCATTCTCACTTATGAATGCGTGCCTGACAACCACTCCCGTTCTACAAGCAAACAAGGCTTGAATGTTTATCTCTTGGATCCCTTAATCGGAATCTTCGTGGTATAAGATAGAATTGATGGTGGCATTCAAGAGAATCCGGAAGGTCTAAACCTTGTCTGTGGTATTCTGAGTAGGATTCAATGATTGAATGACTGTGATGAGCTTTAAACTCCTGAAGGCTAGGCGTTAGTGACAGACGCAAAAGAATCAATGGATTCTACTCCAACCTGATTGAGAACCGACAGATGATTAGCCGTGCCGTGACAGGGTGCGTTGAACATTTTCACTGAGAGGACGGGACTGTAGCCACTGACAACGGTGATGCCCAACATACAGCTTGCCATGGAAAGGAGTAAGAAGGATTGGATGAAGACAGTAGGAAAGTAGAGAGACAGAAGGGACAAAGCAACTCCATTCGCTTATCTGAAATTCTCACCAATGAAATACATAAGTATCTCTATCTTTATGTTTTACTCATATATCATCCATAACCATTTGAATCTGCCTGACTGAGATTTACAAGATGACCATAGCTTGCTTCATACCAACAATCTCCGTGGGATCGACCCATACTCGCGTAAGGTTTATTACTTGGACGACCCAGTGCACTTGCTGGTTAGTTGTGCGAAGTTGTGAAATTATGTTTAGACCATGGTATTGAGCACCAAGTTTTTGGAGCTATCACCGGGGACTGTTGAGTTGTGAAAAGAATGAATCACAATTTCGTGCACCATGTTTTTGGCACCGTTGCCGGGGATTGTTTTGAGTATGGACAACTGACGGTTCATCTTGTTGCTTAGATTAGGTATTTATCTTTAGAGTTCTTAAGAATGAATTCTAGTGTTTCAAGGTGATGTTCTTATCATCACCAAAGCTGATTGATTCTCATCAATTTAGCTCTTGAATGCAATGTCTTGCTGAAGCTTGGCTAGCCATGTCTAATTTCTTTAGACTAAAGCTTTAGACTAACATTGCATGATTCCTGGAATTCTCATTAAGAATTTTGATATCTTTATTTTCTTTTCCACTTACTTTTTGAAAAATCCAAAAAAAAAATTTTAAAATCATAAAAACCAAAAATATTGTATGTTTCTTGTTGAGTCTAGAGTCTCATGTTAAGTTTGGTGTCAATTGCATGTTTCTGTTCTTCTTGCATTCATTCATGTGTCTTAAGTGATCTTCAAGATGTTCTTGATGATTTCACTGCTCAGATCTTTAAATTCTCTTGACTTGAGTGTTTTGTTGTTTCTCATATGCATTCTCATTTTGTTAGTGTCAATAGTATACAAACTTCTAAAGTTTGGTGTCTTGCATGCATTGTTATTTGATTTTAGTTGCATTTTGATTATTCCTCATCATTAAAAATCCAAAAATATTTTTAGTTTGTGTCTTTTCAAGTCAATAATACAGAGAATTGAAGATTCAGAACATACAGCAGAGGAATTACACAGAAAAAGCTGGGCGTTCAAAATGCCCAGTGAGGAAGGCAAACTGGCGTTTAAACGCCAGCCAGGGTGCCTGGCTGGGCGTTTAACGCCCAAAAGGGTAGTGCTTTGGGCGTTAAAGAATGTGCACCACTCTGGGCGTTTAATGCCAGGATGGCACAAAAGGGAAGATTCTGTTTTCAATTCAGATTTTTTTCAAGTTTTCAAAATTTTTCAAAATCAAATCTTTTTCAAATCATATATTTTCAATCAAATCTTTTTCAAAATCAATTCCTTTCCATTTTCAAAAATACTTGCTATCAATTAATGATTTGATTCAACATTTCAAGTATGTTGCCTTTTCTGTTGAGAAAGGTTTAATGTCTGAATCATATCTTTCTTGTTAGGCAGGTTATTAATTTTTTAAAATCAAATCTTTTTAAATTGTTTTTCAATTTATATCTTTTCAATCATATCTTTTTAAAAACCATAACTTTTCAATCATATCCTTTTAATCACATCTTTTTCAAAATAGTTTTCAATCATATCTTTTTAATTTCTAATTTCAAAATCTTTTTCAAAAATTACTTGATTTCTTTTCCACTCTTGGTTTTTAAAATCTTTTACTTAATTTTTGAAAATTTCTTCCCCTCTTCTCACATCCTTCTATTTATGGACTAACACTATTCCTCAATGAACAATTCGAACTCCATCTCTCTTGATAAGTTCGAATTCTTCTACTTCTTCCTTCTATTTTTCTTTTCTTCTGACACCTCAAGGAATCCCTATACTGTGACATAGAGGATTCCATATTTTCTTGTTCTCTTCTCTTTCATATGAGCAGGAGCAAAGAAAAAAGCATTCTTGTTGAGGCTGATCCTGAACCTGAAAGGACCTTGAAGCAAAAGCTAAGAGAAGCTAAGGCACAACTCTCTATAGAGGACCTAACAGAAATCTTCAAAGAAGAAGAACCCATGGCAGCCGAAAACAACAACAATGCCAACAATGCAAGGAAGGTGCTGGGTGACTTTACTGCACCTACTCCCGACTTCTTTAGGAGAAGCATCTCTATCCCTGCCATTGGAGCAAACAACTTTGAGCTTAAGCCTCAATTAGTTTCTCTAATGCAACAGAATTGCAAGTTCCATGGACTTCCATTGGAAGATCCTCATCAGTTTTTAGCTGAATTCTTGTAAATCTGTGACACTGTCAAGACTAATGGAGTTGACCCTGAGGTCTACAGACTTATGCTATTCCCTTTTGCTGTAAGAGACAGAGCTAGGATATGGTTGGACTCACACCCTAAAGAAAGCCTAAACTCTTGGGAAAAGCTAGTCAATGCCTTCTTGGCAAAGTTCTTTCCACCTCAAAAATTGAGTAAGCTTAGAGTGAAAGTCCAAACCTTCAGATAGAAGGAAGGAGAATCCCTCTATGAAGCTTGGGAAAGATACAAACAATTGATCAGAAAGTGTCCCTCTGATATACTTTCTGAAAGGAGCATCATAAGTATTTTCTATGATGGTCTCTCTGAACTATCCAAGATGTCATTGGATAGCTCTGTTGGAGGATCTCTTCATCTGAAGAAGACGCCTGCAGAAGCTCAAGAACTAATTGAAATGGTTGCAAATAACCAATTCATGTATACTTCTGAAAGGAATCCTGTGAACAATGGGACAAATCAGAAGAAAGGAGTTCTTGAGATTGATACTCTGAATGCCATATTGGCTCAGAACAAGATATTGACTCAGTAAGTCAATTTGATTTCTCAAAGTCTGTCTGGAATACAAGCTGCACCAGGCAGTACTAAGGATGCTTCATCTGAAGAAGAAGCTTATGATCCTGAGAACCCTTCAATGGAAGAGGTGAATTACATGGGAGAACCCTATGGAAACACCTATAATTCTTCATGGAGAAATCATCTAAATCTCTCATGGAAGGATCAACAGAGACCTCAACAAGGTTTCAACAACAATAATGGTGGAAGAAACAGGTTTAGCAATGGCAAGCCTTTTCCATCATCTTTTTAGCAACAGACAGAGAGTTCTAAGCAGAACCACTCTGACTTAGCAACCATGGTCTCTGATCTAATCAAAACCACTCAAAGTTTCATGACTGAAACAAGGTCCTCCATTAGGAATTTGGAGGCACAAGTGGGACAGCTGAGCAAGAAAATTACTGAACTCCCTCCTAGTACTCTTCCAAGCAATACAGAAGAGAATCAAAAAGGAGAGTGTAAGGCCATCAACATGGCCGAATTTGGAGAGGAGGAAGAGGCAGTGAACGCCACTGAGGAAGACCTCAATGGGCGTCCACTGGCCTCCAATGAGTTCCCTAATGAGGAACCTTGGGAATCTGAGGCTCACACTGAGACCATAGAAATTCCATTGGATTTTTTTTACTTCTGCCATTCATGAGCTCTGATGAGTATTCTTCCTCTGAAGAGGATGAGTATGTCACTGAAGAGCAAGTTGCTAAATACCTTGGAGCAATCATGAAACTAAATGACAAGTTATTTGGTAATGAGACTTGGGAGAACGAACCTCCTTTGCTCACCAAAGAACTGTATGACTTGTCTAGGCAGAAATTACCTCAAAAGAGACAAGACCCTGGGAAGTTTTCAATACCTTGTACCATAGGCACCATGACCTTTAAGAAGGCTCTGTGTGACTTAGGGTCAAGTGTAAACCTCATGCCTCTCTCTGTAATGGAGAAGCTAGGGATCTTTGAGGTACAAGCTGCAAGAATCTCACTAAAGATGGCAGATAACTCAAGAAAACAAGCTTATGGACTTGTAGAGGATGTTTTGGTAAAAGTTGAAAACCATTACATCCCTGCTAATTTCATAGTCCTAGAGACTGGGAAGTGCATGGATGAATCCATCATCCTTGGCAGACCTTTCCTAGCCACAGCAAAGGCTGTGATTGATGTGGACAGAGGAGAATTGATCATTCAAGTGAATGAAGAATCCTTTCTGTTTAAGACTCAAGGATATCCCTCTGTCACCATGGAGAGGAAGCATGAAGAGCTTCTCTCAAAACAGAGTCAAATAGAGCCCCCACAGTCAAACTCTAAGTTTGGTGTTGGGAGGCCACAACCAAATTCTAAGTTTGGTGTTGAACCCCCACATTCAAACTCTAAGTTTGGTGTTGGGAGGTTCCAACATTGCTCTGAGTATATGTGAGGCTCCATGAGAGCCCACTGTCAAGCTACTGACATTAAAGAAGCGCTTGTTGGGAGGTAACCCAATGTTATATTTTATCTATTTTCCTTTGTTATTTTATGTTTTCTGCAGGTTGATGATCATGGGAAGTCACAAAATCAATTGAAAAAGCAAAAACAGAATGAAAAATAGAAAGAAAAACATCACACCCTGGAGTAGAACTTGCTGGCGTTTAAACGCCAGTGAAGCTAGCAAATGAGCGTTTAATGCCCAGTCTGGCACCATTCTGGGCGTTTAACGCCAGAAAGGGGCACCAGACTGGCGTTAAACGCCAGAAAAAGGCAAGAAGTTGGCGTTAAACGCAAGAAATGGGCACCAGCCCGGCGTTTAACGCCAGAATTGGCACAGAGAGCATTTTTGCTCGCCACTTGGTGCAGGGATGACTTTTCCTTGACACCTCAAGATCTGTGGACCCCACAGGATCCCCACCTACCCCACCACCCTCTCTCTTCTTCTTCACCCATTCACCAATCACCTCAACACCTCTTCCCTAAAAACCCTTCATCTATCAAATCCCACTATTCTCTTTACCACTCACATCCATCTTTCATAAAACCCCACCTACCTCACCATTCAAATTCAAACCACTTTCCCTCCCAAACCCACCCTCCCATAGCCGAACCCTACCCATCTTCACCCCCTCATTTTCACACAACCTAAACACTACTTCTCCCTTGGGCCGAATAACAAAGCCATCTCCATCTCCTTCATTTCTTCTTCTTCTACTCTCTTCTTTCTTCTTTTGCTCGAGGATGAGCAAACCTTCTAAGTTTGGTGTGGTAAAAGCATTGCTTTTTGTTTTTCCATAACCATTTATGGCACCTAAGGCCGGAGAAACCTCTAGAAAGAGGAAAGGGAAGGCAAAAGCTTCCACCTCCGAGTCATGGGAGATGGAGAGATTCATCTCAAGGGTGCATCAAGACCACTTCTATGAAGTTGTGGCCTTGAAGAAGGTGATCCCCGAGGTCCATTTCAAACTCAAAAAGAGTGAATATCTGGAGATCCGACATGAGATCCGAAGAAGAGGATGGAAAGTTCTTACCAATCCTATTCAACAAGTCGGAATCTTAATGGTTCAAGAGTTCTATGCCAATGCATGGATCACCAAGAACCATGATCAAAGTGTGAACCCGGACCCAAAGAATTGGCTTACAATGGTTCGGGGGAAATACTTAGATTTTAGTCCGGAAAAAGTAAGGTTGGCATTCAACTTGCCCATGATGCAAGGAGATGAACACCCTTACACTAGAAGGGTCAACTTTGATCAAAGGTTGGACCAAGTCCTCACAATCATTTATGAAGAGGGCACCCAATGGAAGAGAGATTCAAGAGGGAAGCCGGTTCAATTGAGAAGGCATGACCTCAAGCCCGTAGCTAGGGGATAGTTGGAGTTTATCCAATGCTCAATCATTCCCACTAGCAACCGGTCTGAAGTTACTCTAAACCGAGCCATCATGATTCATAGCATCATGATTGGAGAAGAAGTAGAAGTTCATGAGGTTATAGCCCAAGAACTTTATAAGGTGGCGGACAAGTCCTCTACCTTGGCAAGGTTAGCCTTTCCTCATCTCATTTGTCACCTCTGTTATTCAGTTGGAGTTGACATAGAGGGAGACATCCCCATTGATGAGGACAAGCCCATCACTAAGAAAAGGATGGAGCAAACAAGAGATCCCACTCATCATGAAATCCCTGAGATGCCTCAAGGGATGCACTTTCCTCCACAAAACTGTTGGGAGCAAATCAACACCTCCCTAGGAGAATTGAGTTTCAACATGGGACAACTAAGGGTGGAGCACCAAGAACATTCCATTCTCCTCCATGAAATTAGAGAAGATCAAAGAATCATGAGAGAGGAGCAACAAAGACAAGGAAGAGACATTGAGGAGCTCAAGCACTCCATAAGATCTTCAAGAGGAAGAACAAGCCACCATCACTAAGGTTGACCCGTTCTTTAATTTCCTTGTTCTTTATTTTTCTGTTTTTCAAAAAATCATGCTTATGTTTATCTATGGTTGTGTCTTGTGATCATTAGTGTCTTAGTGTCTATGCCTTAAAGTTATGAATGTCCTATGAATCCATCACCTTTCTTAAATGAAAAATGTTCTTAATTGAAAAAGAGAAGAATTGCATGAATTTTAAATTTTATAACAGATTAATTATTTTGATGTGGTGGCAATACTTTTGTTTTCTGAATGTATTCTTAAACAATGCATATGTCTTTTGAATTTGTTGTTCATGATTGGTTGGCTCTTGAAAGAATGATGAAAAAGGAGACATGTTACTGAGGATCTGAAAAATCATAAAAATGATTCTTGAAGTAAGAAAAAGCAGTGAATACAAAAAAAAAAGAGAAGCGAAAAAAAAACGAAAAAAAAGGGGAGAAAAAGAAAAAGAAAGAAATAAAGTTGTGATCCAAGGCAAAAAGAGTGTGCTTAAGAACCCTGGACACCTCTAATTGGGGACTCTAGCAAAGCTGAGTCACAATCTGAAAAGGTTCACCCAATTATGTGTCCGTGGCATGTATTTATCCGGTGGTAATACTGGAAGACAGAATGCTTTGGGCCACGGCCAAGACTCATAAAGTAACTGTGTTCAAGAATCATCATACTTAACTAGGAGAATCAATGACACTATCTGGATTCTGAGTTCCTATAGAAGCCAATCATTCTGAATTTCAAAGGATAGAGTGAAATGCCAAAACTATTCAGAGGCAAAAAGCTAAAAGCCCCGCTCATCTAATTAATACTGATCTTCATGGATGTTTTTGGAATTCATTGAATATTCTCTTCTTTTTATCTTATTTGATTTTCAGTTGCTTGAGGACAAGCAACAATTTAAGTTTGGTGTTGTGATGAGCGGATAATTTATACGCTTTTTGGCATTGTTTTTAGTATGTTTTTAGTATGTTTTTATTAGTTTTTAGTTAAAATTCACTTTTCTGGACTTTACTATGAGTTTGTGTATTTTTCTGTGATTTCAAGTTTTTTCTGGCTGAAATTGAGGGACTTGAGCAAAAATCTGATTCAGAGACTGAAAAGGACTGCAGATACTGTTGGATTCTGACCTCCCTGCACTCGAAGTGGATTTTCTGGAGCTACAGAAGCCCAATTGGCGCGCTCTTAACGGCGTTGGAAAGTAGACATCCTGGGCTTTCCAGCAATGTATAATAGTCCATACTTTGTGTAACATCCCGCATTTTTGAAAAAATCTAAATATAAATAAATTGTGATATTACCTTATTGAGTTTAAACTTTATAATTTTAGAAATTATTTTAACTAATCAAATAGATTCGGAGATAGTTTATTTTGAATTAATTAATATTCTTAAGTAATTTTATTATAATGGAATATTTTGTATAATTTTAGTAATTGAAAAATAAGAAAGAATTGTATGATTTAATTCAAGTAACTTTTATTCTGAAAGGATTACGATTTATTTTATTAATTTGATATCTTATTTCATAAATTAGTTAATTAAGAATAATTAAATTAGTTTTATTAATATTTGGAGTTTAAGTTAATCAATATTCTTATGTAATTTTTATAATTGGTTATTTCATATGTTTTGGAAATAAAATTTAGTGATGGAAGTATTATATAATTTAATTTAAGTAATTTCTATTATGAATAAATTATGGTTTATTTTATTACTTTGAGCTCTAGGAGATTTATTTATTAGGAATGATTAAATGGATTTTTATAACTACTTAAAGTTTAAGTAATTTTATTATAATTAGATATTTTGTAAATTGAAATTAAAGTTTCGTAATAGAAAAATAATAAAAGGTTATATCATTTAATTTGAATAATTAGTATTGAGTCTAAACTATATTTTATAAAAATATGATTAATATGCTTATTTTATAATTTACACTATAAATAATTAATTGAACTTAACAATATGTTGATAAATAATATTCTTATATATTTTTAAGAGAGTATATTTGATTTTAAAATTACTCTACTCTTCAATTTTATCAAAATATCTATTCATATCTATCCATATTCTTTTATAAAATCCTAATTTCTAACCCTAATTCCCAAAATCAAACTCAGAAACCCTAATTTCCCAAATTGAGAAACCCTAACCCTAATGTTTCTCTTTCCTCAGCCACTGAACGCAGCCTCTACCCCCTTTTCTTCCTAAACACCACACACACACAAAAGAAGAAAGAAACGCAGAGAGAGAGAAGAGAGAGGGAAGAGCTCTTGCCCCGCCGCCGCCGTGACCGTCGCACTGCCACCGTTCAACTCCGCTCGCGCTGCCGCGCGTTCTGTCATCATCAGAGTCATCGTCGTCGTTTGTGGAGCCGCGAGGAGCTCGCCGTCGAGCTGCTTTGCAGCGCCGTCCCGTCCATAGAGCCGAGCCCGAGCCTGCTTCGTCACTGCCGTCGGGGTCTTCATCGTCGCTGGTGCGGTCGGAGCCGCCGTCGTTGGAGAGAGAGCAAGCGCGAATCTGAGAAAGGGAGAGAGAGAGAGAGATACGACGCAACAGAGGAGGAAAGGAGAAGTCTTCTGTCATCAACGCCACGCCTCTTCACCACTGCCGCCGCCGGAATTTCTGGTTGCCGCCATGATTAATGGTGAGTTAGTTAAACCCTAGCCATGAGAACCACCATCTTTGAACCTTTACTGCTCTGTAAATACCCAGTATCTACCCCTGATGCTCTTGACTATGTTATGTTTGTTGGAGCTTGTCTCCATGGAGCCACTGGCGGGGTGTTGCTGCTGCCGGAACCACCGCGTGGTGCTGCTAGGAATCGCTGCTGCCCTGCTTCCGCTATACTTAGGTTCAACATCCATTGGCCTGGGTTAGCCTTTTCCCCTTATTTCTGCTCCAATTGCACGCTCTATTCTGCCGATTTCTTATTAAACTGCTTGTTCTGGTTTTAATTCAAATTTGGCTTGTGCTCTGTTTTAAATTTCCAGAGCCGCTTCTGCTTTCGATTCTATTGAATTTGAAATCTTTGCTTCGTTGCAACCATGATCACTGTTGTGGGAGCTAACGCCGCTGCTATCTTGATTGAGACTGTTGCATAGCTAGTATTGGTCCAGCCAGCTGCCTCGCTATAATCCAGCCTCCGGGTTCTTTTAATCGCGACATCGAGGTAGGGGGTTTAATTAAACGGTTTTAATTTTAGAATGCCCGCAAGGTTTATTGAGTAATCTACAAATAGTCTTAATTGTTGCGAGTGATTAATTGATGATATGAATGCTAAATTGTGTTTGTGAAGTGTAATTGGAATTATTGATAGTGATATTGATTGGTTGTGTGGATGTTGAATTGTGGCTGTGAATTTATTGAAATTGAGGATTTTGTGGAATTGATTGATCATGGGTGGAATATGAAATGTTGAAGAGTGATTGATGAAAATTCTGAATTTTGATGGATTATGTTGGAATTGTTGCTGTTGAGCTGGTTTTATAATTATTCCATCAGTGATGGATTTAGTTGATGATTGACTGGAATTGGGTTTAGAGAATGTCTAAAGGATTGAATTTGAGATGTTGAATTGCTTGCTGAACAAGCTGAGCTTTGAAATTAAACGGCAACTTTGAAAGTGAATCAGTGACTCTATAGTGACTGAAATGATAAGAATTTAAGTGCTAAGTAAATTATATTAAGCATAATTGTGAAAACTCAATTTTTAAGGTTTCATATCAACTAGAGAATTAGTTATGATTTTTCAAAGTTGAACTCTAAAATCTGATTTTCTGCATAATTTTAAACGAAGTCAGAAACTTTGACAAAGCTATAACTACTTACGTAATGATCGGAATTGCATGAAACTAAGCCTGGGTTAAACTTGGGGATATAAGGAACTAAACTGGTAAATTTGAGACTTTTTCATTAAGTTTATGATTTATGATGAATTTTTGAATTGGGGATGTCAAATCTGGTTTTTACTGCAGAACATTTAACACAGCAGCAACTTGATTCCTTTAATAGAAATTCTGCACTTTGAATTTTGAAATGGAACCAATTTTAAATGAAACTTTGGTCCTAATACTTTAATTTCATAAAAATTTAGAATTGTTAGAGTTGTGGTTTTAAAGATTTGGATTTTCAAAGAAAGATGTATTATGCAGTAAAAGTCAGGCTTTGTTTTCTAAGTCAGTAACTTTGAGGCTTTATAATTTTTGAATCTGGAATGATATTAAGATGCAACCAATTGGGAGTGAAAACTAAGTATGTTTAGCATATGTGACTTAAATTTCAGGGCTATCCATGTTTTAATGAGTAAGTTATGGGACTTGGAAGAAGATAATTAACTTTTAAAGCAGAATTCTGCAGAAAATTAGTCAACTTCTAGGTTATATAACTTCTTCATTAAAAATGATATTGACCTGAAACCAATTGGAAAAGAAACTTGGATGGGTGAAGTTGAACTGTATTAATTTTCAAAGTCATTGGATTTAACTTGGAATTTATATTGAATTTTGAATATCACATGCTGCTGCTGTTTTTCTGGTTTTACGCACTGCAGAGCAGTCTTGGTTTTTCCTTTATTCCTAAGGCTAGAGAAACCAGAAAATTATGATCTTTGGTTTGTTAGAAAGCTTATTTCAAGATGAACGTCTGGACATAAAGTTTGCGCAATTCCGAGTTCATTTGCTATATTAAAAACAGAAAAGAAGATAGGGTGTTGGGAATGCTTGAGTGAGAGTTATGAGTTCATAAAATTAAAGATGAACCTTAGTGTTATATGGCTGTTTCAATGTTGGAATTTGCTTGTTTCTGAATTGAATTGATATTGGAAAGGTTGAAAAGAGTTTGGTGGATTGTTTGGTTGGGACCCGCAAGGGTGGCTAAGTCCTATTTTTAAAGGAGATTATGTCCGAATTTTTATAAAAGTATAAGGACTTAATCAAAATCAATATTTAAGGTTTATTTAATGATAATAACTTCCATGATTCTTTTAAGAAAAGATTATTTGGTATATGAGATTGTTGGCAAGGGCATGGGTCTTGTCCCGCTTGCGTATTTGCAATTATGAAAGAAAAAGGAAAGAGTAATGTACTTATTGTATGATTATCTGTTGCTTGAAGCAACCCAAGAGATGTTTGTTTGTTGCTTGAAGCAACCCAAGAGATGTCTGTTTGTTGCTTGAGGCAACCCAAGAGATATTGTTTGCTTATTTGTTGCTTAATGCAACCCAAGAGATATCATATATATATTTGTTGCTTAATGCAACCCAAGAGATATTATTTATTTATTTGTTGCTTAATGCAACCCAAGAAATATTGTGTATTTATCTGTTGCCCTGAGGCAACCCAAGAGTAATTTTCCGTTCCCAAGAGTATATTTCCTGCGAGTAGAAAGCAGAGGCTGTCTCAATAGAGCTGCTAATAATTATATGCGCATTTATTTGAACGGAAAATCGTATCCGGGAAATCGTGAACTCGTGACCGGATAAATGTCGGGAATGCAGGTGCTAACCGACACATGAGCTCATGGCCTGTACTAGGACTAGACATTCATCATATGCATCTATGTGACATTATTTGGGTGTGTATATTGTAATTGGTTTGCCTAAGTGAATAATTCAGTTTAACTGCTAATTACTATATTTGATGTAATTGCTCTTGATTGTGTTTGAACCTCATTACCTGTGTTTGTAACTGATTGTTTGGATTGTGGTGATTGGATATTGATTGAGTTGTTTGGGCCTGAGGCCGTGATTGGTACGTTTGAGGTCTAGTTCTGTATAAAGTATCTGACTGGTTCAGCATAGACTTAATGAACCTATGCTTGGAGCAGGATGATCATTTATACTGCGTAGGTAACTTCTTTTATGTTAAGGTCTAGTAAAGTATGAAAAATCAAACTGGTTCAGCATAGACTTAATGAACCTATGCTTGGAACAGGTTGGTCATTCATACAGTTTAGGAAACTTTTAAGAGTTTTATAAAGAAAGTATGGGTCTAGGATTTTGAATAATTAACTAATACTTTTAAAGAAGGTTAATTTTCTTTTAGATGTCTCTGAATGTAATTAACTATTTGCGCTTTATTCTTTACTTTCACGGCATTCTCGACCTCTACTGAGAACATGTGGTTTGGTTCTCACCCCCAAATTTTCCACCCTTTCAGTGACACAGGTTTGAAGACGCAATTTGAAGCTGCAAGCGATTAGTAGGCTTCCTTTATGGTTTTAATTGCTTTCATAGAGTCCCATCGCTCTTTTCCTTTGAAGTTTTATTTTATCAGAGGGGTAGGTATTGTATTTGGGTTTATATGACTTCCTATGTATAAGAATTACTAATAATAATACCTCTGTGATTGTTATTACTATTTGCAATGTTTATCCTTGATACATGTCTTTAATGAATAAAAACAAAATTTTCTGGCATTTTCTTAAAACTGAAACGCGAAATCGATACAAAGGCTCAGTAATTAAGTAGTTAATATTAGAAAAGGTCACGTAACGTTCTTTCTAGTAGAAATACCCTTACTTAAGCAAGGTATTTTGCTGGCAGGGATGTTACACTTTGCCCGAGATTTGATGGCCCAAACCGGCGTTCCAAATCAGCTCAAAACTGCCCGGCGTTAAACGCCGGAACTGGCACAAGAATGGGAGTTAAATGCCCAAACTGGCATAAAAGCTGGCGTTTAACTCCAAGAAAAGTCTCTACACGAAAATGCTTCAATGCTCAGCCCAAGCACATACCAAGTGGGCCCGGAAGTGAATTTTTATGTCATTTGCTCATTTCTGTAAACCCTAGGCTACTAGTTCTCTACAAATAGGACCTTTTACTATTGTATTTTCATCTTTGGATCTTAGATCATCTTTAGATCTTTGAATCTTTTGATCACATTTTGGGGGCTGGCCTCACGGCCATGCCTAGACCTTGTTCTTATGTATTTTCAACGGTGGAGTTTCTACACACCATAGATTAAGGTGTGGAGCTCTGCTGTACCTCGAGTATTAATGCAATTACTATTGTTCTTCTATTCAATTCAGCTTGTTCTTATTCCAAGATATTCATTCGCACTCAAGAACTGGATGAATGTGATGATTATGTGACGCTCATCATCATTCTCACTTATGAACGCGTGCCTGACAACCACTCCCATTCTACAAGCAAACAAGGCTTGAACGTTTATCTCTTGGATCCCTTAATCGGAATCTTCGTGGTATAAGCTAGAATTGATGGCGGCATTCAAGAGAATCTGGAAGGTCTAAACTTTGTCTGTGGTATTCTGAGAAGGATTCAATGATTGAATGACTGTGACGAGCTTCAAACTCCTGAAGGCTGGGCGTTAGTGACAGACGCAAAAGAATTAATGGATTCTACTCCAACCTGATTGAGAACCGACAGATGATTAGCTGTGCCGTGACAGGGTGCGTTGAACATTTTCACTGAGAGGACAGGACTGTAGCCACTGACAACGGTGATGCCCAACATACAGCTTGCCATGGAAAGGAGTAAGAAGGATTTGATGAAGACAGTAGGAAACCAGAGAGACGGAAGGGACAAAGCATCTCCATTCGCTTATCTGAAATTCTCACCAATGAAATACATAAGTATCTCTATCTTTATGTTTTACTCACCTATCATCCATAACCATTTGAATCTGCCTGACTGAGATTTACAAGATGACCATAGCTTGCTTCATACCAACAATCTCCGTGGGATCGACCCTTACTCGCGTAAGGTTTATTACTTGGACGACCCAGTGCACTTGCTGGTTAATTGTGCGAAGTTGTGAAATTATGTTTAGACCATGGTATTGAGCACCAAGTTTTTGGAGCTATCACCGGGGACTGTTGAGTTGTGAAAAGAATGAATCATAATTAGGTAACTCAGCGGAGAGTCTGGAAGCGGAGGTAACTCAGCGCCAAGGGAGATGAGTGCCTGATCCATCCGATCCAGTCGGCGCCTGACATGGCGCTTTTCGCACTCCAAAAACCGAAACAGACGCTGGACCAGCAGGTAAGTCGGCTCAGGTGCTGAAGAAGCGGCTGTCGAAGAAGATGGAGCTGCTGCCGCAGAAGAGGACGGAGCTACTGGAGGGCTGGCTGTCCCTACCACTGCTCTAGCCCTAGATCAGCGTCTAGCCGGGGGCTTCTCGTGCTCCCAACCACCCCAAGGAATAGTAACCTCCTTGTCATCGTCATCTGGGGGTGGTGGTGTCACATCATCATCCGACCAAGGGACCTCAGCTAAGGCGGCCATACTGGTAACCAAGGTAGAGAACGGAAGTAGGCCATGAATATGTGCTCGCCACATACACTGCCGAATCAGTCGAGGAAAATAAACATCCTTCCCCTCCATAACACACCCAATCAGAAGTAGCATCTCCATAGGGATCTCAGAGAAGTGAGTGGTGGGTAAGACATAGTGGGCAAATATCATCTGCCAAGTCTTGGCCTCTCTAGTCAGATGAGCAAAGAGCATCCCTTTAGGCTTAGTGTTGTTCGCGTCTATGACCCAAGTAGCATCTGGCAAACCAATCACGCGCCTAAGCGCCTCATAGTCAAAGGTCATGCTGTGAATAGCTATCTCAGCCTGCTGATGAGCGCAGGTGCCATCAGGAAGATGTCGGCACTGCAATGCCTCCTCTATAGCAGTCTCAGTGATCATAACCTCTCTACCCCTCAACTGAATTGAATCTAAAGTAGGACAGAAGAAGTTGCAATAGAATTCCTTCACCCAAGAAATGTTGATATCTCCCAAATCCCTATCAACAAAGTCCATACCCAACTCTAGGATCCGACTAGTAATTGCTCGTCTCACATCATTGGGAAGGACAAGCTTCTTCTCAGTATTTAGTTTCATCGTCCGATACTTGGAAAGGTGAAGCTCACAGTAAAGATTAGGAAACTTGGTTGGATCGGTAGAAGGTAGCAACTGATTTTCCTTTTCTACATCATTCAACGGATTCTTAGCATAATTCTTGTAAATAGAGGGAATAGAGGGTGTGGAATGTTTTCTTTTCTTGGAGGTAGTGGCTATAGCTTTTCCATTATCCGACATCCTGAAAAAGACAAATATGATAGCAATTAAACATGTAGCATATAGCAATTAAAAGCAACTTCAAGATGTAAGAGGAATGACAAGCAATCATGATGTGTATTGAAAACTTGGTGTGCAAATAAGCATAAGTGGGAACATAAACCAAGAAATCAATACATCCAACAATGTACACAATTCTTAAAGAATAGGCATATTCATCGTCATAACTCAAAAGAATGGTTAATGAGTCGAGTAAAGAAAAATGAAGTGAGTAGGTTAAACAAGTTAACAAGTAAGAGGTGAGATTGATAGTTAGTGTTATGATGAAAGAAAGCTTGCCTAACAAAAGGATTCACAAAATGCATACAATGAGGTGTAATTATTGATGATGGAAATGAAATTGCAACGGGGTGCAATGAATTGAAAGGAAATCATCAATGTGATGGTCACTAAAGTCAACAACTCTTATTCATTAAGCAATGAAATCATCATACCTTTGAAAGAATGGTTAAAGAGGGTTAAATGTGAGTAGAAGTTAAATGGTTAAAGAAATTAGTAAGTTAGAAAAAATGGATTAGTGGCATGATGATATTTAGGCTCAAAGAAAAGAGGAGTTGTGGCTAGACATAGAAATCATGTTCACAATGATTGGTGCAAATCCCGGAAGTCAAAAGGAAACGGAAATTAGCCCAAAATTGTAATAAAGACCAAAATGAAATTAAATTTCTTGAAAATTGGGCAGTATCCCAGCTTAAAATTGGACGTTCCTGAATAGCAAAATAGCACAAACAGCAAGAAAGTAGCATCAATTAAGCACAACATCGATGGGATAGCATGCAGCAACACAAATGTCATAAAAGAGCAATCCAAAATCAATCATACAACACCCAAGTAAACAAACAGCAAATTATGCACAAACGGAGCACTTATTAGGCCTAGAATCCTCTATCCAGTCCTAGCTACCTAACAGCAATTATTTCTATCTAACCTAACATACAAAGTTCCAATTCTAACTAACTACAAACAATTAACAGTAGCTAACAGAAACAAAAAATTAATAGCAAGCAGAGTTGGAGCAAGAACCTGGGAGCAGAGGAGAACTAAAAATGGAAAAGGAAATTGGGGAGTATTGAAGCAGGGGGAATGGACTGGGTGGAGCGCCGCCGCGGAGGGTGACGGTCACGGCGGAGCAGTGATGGTGCTCGGTGGAGAGGAGGGAGTGAGAGACCGGGACGGAGTGGGTAAGAGAGAGAGAGAGAGAGAAAGCGAAGAGGGATTGGCCGTGTGGTGGTGGTGGCCGGCGGAGCAGAGGTTGAAGGGAGGTTGGAGGAGGAAAGAGGAAGAAGATGATGGGGGGAGAAGAAGAGGGAGTGCGCGACTGCGCAATTGCTCTTCGCGCATTAGGGTTATCCCATTTTTGAATCGACGCGAGCGCGCACCCTGCGCATCCGCGTACATTGATGAAACTAGGGACCTACGCGTGCGCGTACAATGCGCTCAAGCGTGGATAGGAGAAAATACATAGGGGTGCGTGCGCGTACAGTGCGCGCACGCGTACATGGGGTTAGGCTGGAGGCTTAGAATGGGCGCAGCGCGCGCCCAACTCTCTGGACAAAGGCCTGGAATGATGGCATAAGCGAGGGTGCGCACGCGACAAGTGCGCGTCCGCGTATATTGGTAATTTATCATAAGGCGCGCAAGCGCGATGCGTGCGCTCGCGTCCTTTCCCTTTTTTTTTGGCATATGGGTGCGCACGCGGCGAGTGCGTGTCCGCGTGAGTTGAGTTGGGCTCGGGGCTTAAAGTTGGCCCACATCCAGCGCAACTCTCTGGAGATTGGCTCAGAATTTGCAGCAGCAGATCAACCCGGACGCGGCAGGTGCGTGTCCGCGTACACTTCCTTGTTCTTGTGATCGGCGTGCACGCACGTAGTGCGCGTCAGCGTGGGTTGTGTTCGGCTCAGGGCATAGTGTTTGCCCAAGAGAGGCCCAACTTTCTAGGATTTAGGTGATGATGCATCTGCTCATGGATGCGTGCGCGTACATCGTGCGCGCGCGTCCACCCCCACTTTTTTTTTAATTGCTCTTTAAGCAGAAAAATTGTGCTCAGATGCTCCCTATACTGCTCACAACGCTTTATTCAATCAACCATCATACAATTCACAAAAATGCAATTTGATATTATTCATCTACTACTAAACACAACATACATGTGACTATGCTAACAATTAAGTTGTACAAACAAAATTATATGAAACATCTACCTACAATGGCAACTTAAATCACTTATTAAGCAGAATAAAAAGAGAGTGGAAAGAGTTTACCATGGTGGGGTGTCTCCCACCTAGCACTTTTATTTTAAGTCCTTAAGTTAGACATGTTGAGAGACTCATTGTCATGGTGGCTTGTGCTTGTACTCGTCTTGGAGCTCCCACCAATGCTTGGTTCTCCATTGTGCCCCAAGATTTCCCATAGATTGAGCCAAGTGTTGATGGAGTTCTTCACAAGCTTGGGGCTCCCAAAGTTGATCCTCTTCTTGTGATCCGGGATCCCACATTTTATTTTCACACCTGTCTTGAAGTTGATCATCATTATAGGTCCATCCGGGTGGTGAACAAGATGAATTCTCTATGAAGTGCCCAACAATCCTCCCAGACCCATCTATTTGAGCACTATTCCCACCTTTGTATTCAACTCTTGAAGTATCAACCAAAATGAGCCTTGATTTGCAACGCCAACCACGAAACGTCTTGCGCTTACACTTCATCCCACAAAGCATCCTAAGTTGACCATTAGTTTCAAGCAAGCCATACTCAAGTGGGACAATAAAACTAATAGAAATGAATTTTACCCACTCAAGTGAAGGAGTATATGACAACCTAGGCAAAGATGCTTCTAATGATCTTGACAAAGCGTATTCCATTCCCATCCTTCTATTTCTAAGGACTTCCACCTCTTCACAAGATTTCTCTAATTCAATCCTTTGTTCATCAATACTATCTAAGCCTCTTCCCTTAATCAAACTATAATTAGGAGGGTGAAAGAAGTTTACCTCCACAACATTTTCAAATGCACCGAGAGAAGGTTCTTCAAGTTCAAAGGATTCTCCACCACTAGGACTTGATGCTTGCTCTTCATTGCCATGGGAACTCAATTCTTGCTCTATCCCATCCAAGTCTTCATATGTAATATGCCTTGGAAGGTGTGCACTTTCCTTCCTAGCATCAATCTCAATCATTTTGGAGGAGTTTTCTTCAACTCTATGTTCCCATGGAGGCTCCGCATCTCCTAAGTCTTCTACTACTTCTTCCTTGTCTTCAACAATTAAAGCTTCCTCCAATTGTTCCAATACAAAGCAACTTTCCTCATTTCCCACTGGAGTTTCCAATCTCTCCTTCATGCTATGTTCCTCATTTGATTCTCCACATGTAGCCATGGGGGTTCCTTGAGTGTTCAAGCATTGGGATGCTAATTGATTTGTTACCGCATCCAAGGCGGCCATGAAATTTTGCACATCCTTTTTCATCTCTTCTTGCCCTTGAACAAGAACACCAAGGGTTTCATCCATTAGAGATTGGGGTGGGTGGAAGGGTTCCTCAGTTTGGGGGAAGGGTTCATAGTAGGAAGGTGGTTCTTCTTGGTAGAGTTGTGGTGGTTCAATGTATTCCATTCTTTCCACTTGTTGCACAACACACTCCATAGTTGCTTGAAATTGATCCACTGCTTCCTTGAGATGATCCCTTGACTCTTGTTCCTCTTGGATAATATGATTAGGATCATGTGGCTCTTGGATCAATGGATATGAGTATTCTTCCATGGGAGGTTGTGGTGGAAAGTAGTATTCATCTTGTGGTTGAAAATTTTTATTTATTGGGGGTGGTTGATGAGCGGATAATTTGTAGGATTTTTGGCATTGTTTTTAGTATGTTTTTAGTATGTTTTAGTTAGTTTTTAGTGTATTTTTATTAGTTTTTAGTTAAAATTCATTTTTCTGGACTTTACTATGAGTTTGTGTGTTTTTCTGTGATTTCAGGTATTTTCTGGCTGAAATTGAGGGACTTGAGCAAAAATCTGATTCAGAGACTGAAAAGGACTGCAGATGCTGTTGGATTCTGACCTCCCTGCACTCGAAGTAGATTTTCTGGAGCTACAGAAGCCCAATTGGCGCGCTCTCAATGGCGTTGAAAATTAGACATCCTGGGCTTTCCAGCAATGTATAATCGTCTATACTTTGCCCAAGATTTGATTGCCCAAACCGGCGTTCCAAATCAGCTCAAAACTGGCCGGCGTTAAACGCCGGAACTGGCACAAGAATGGGAGTTAAACGCCCAAACTGGCACAAAAGCTGGCGTTTAACTCCAAGAAGAGTCTCTACACGAAAATGCTTCAATGCTCAGCCCAAGCACACACTAAGTGGGCCCGGAAGTGGATTTTTCTGTCATTTACTCATTTCTGTAAACCTTAGGCTACTAGTTCTTTATAAATAAGACCTTTTGCTATTGTATTTCATCTTTTGATCATTTTTCGATCTTAGGATCATCTTGGGACGTCTAGTTCTTAGATCATTGGGAGGCCGGGCATTCGGCCATGCCTAGACCTTGTTCTTATGTATTTTCAACGGTGGAGTTTCTACACACCACAGATTAAGGTGTGGAGCTCTGCTGTACCTCGAGTATTAATGCAATTACTGTTGTTCTTCTATTCAATTCAGCTTGTTCTTATTCCAAGATATTCATTCACACTCAAGAACTTGATGAATGTGATGATTATGTGACGCTCATCGTCATTCTCACTTATGAACGCGTGCCTGACAACCACTCCCGTTCTACAAGCAAACAAGGCTTGAATGTTTATCTCTTGGATTCTTTAATCGGAATCTTCGTGGTATAAGCTAGAATTGATGGTGGCATTCAAGAGAATCTGGAAGGTCTAAACCTTGTCTGTGGTATTCTGAGTAGGATTCAATGATTGAATGACTGTGACGAGCTTCAAACTCCTGAAGGCTGGGCGTTAGTGACAGACGCAAAAGAATCAATGGATTCTATTCCAACTTGATTGAGAACCGACAGATGATTAGCCGTGCCGTGACTGGGTGCGTTGAACATTTTCACTGAGAGGACGGGACTGTAGCCACTGACAACGGTGATGCCCAACATACAGCTTGCCATGGAAAGGAGTAAGAAGGATTGGATGAAGATAGTAGGAAAGCAGAGAGACGGAAGGGACAAAGCATCTCCATTCGCTTATCTGAAGTTCTCACCAATGAATTACATAAGTATCTTTATCTTTACTTTATGCTTTCTTCATATATCATTCATAACCATTTGAATCTGCCTGACTGAGATTTACATGATGACCATAGCTTGCTTCATACCAACAATCTCCGTGGGATCGACCCTTACTCGCGTAAGGTTTATTACTTGGACAACCCAGTGCACTTGCTGGTTAGTTGTGCGAAGTTGTGTTTATACCATGGTATTGAGCACCAAGTTTTTGGATTCATTACCGGGGATTATTTGAGTTGTGAAAAGTAGTGATCACAATTTCGTGCACCAAGTTTTTGGCGCCGTTGCCGGGGATTGTTTCGAGTTTGGACAACTGACGGTTCATCTTGTTGCTTAGATTAGGTATTTATCTTCAAAGTTCTTAAGAATGAATTCTAGTGTTTCAAGGTGATGTTCTTATCATCACCAAGGCTGATTAATTCTCATCAATTTAGCTCTTGAATGCAATGTCCTGCTGAAGCTTGGCTAGCCATGTCTAATTTCTTTAGACTGAAGCTTTAGACTAACATTGCATGATTCCTGGAATTCTCATTAAGAATTTTGATACCTTTCTTTTCTTTTTCCACTTAATTTTCGAAAAAAAAAATTTACAAAATCATAAAAACCAAAAATATTGTATGTTTCTTGTTGAGTCTAGTGTCTCATGTTAAGTTTGGTGTCAATTGCATGTTTCTATTCTTCTTGCATTCATTCATGTGTCTTAAGTGATCTTCAAGATGTTCTTGATGATTTCCTTGCTCTGATCTTTAAAATTCTCTTGACTTGAGTGTTTTGTTGTTTCTCATATGCATTCTCATTTTGTTAGTGACAATAGTATACAAACTCCTAGGTTTGGTGTCTTGCATGCATTGTTTATTTGATTTTAGTTGCATTTTGATTCTTCCTCATTATTAAAAATCCAAAAAAATTTTTTATTTGTTTCTTTTCAAGTCAATAATACAGAGAATTGAAGATTCAGAACATTCAGCAGAGGAATTACACAGAAAAAGCTGGGCGTTCAAAACGCCCAGTGAGGAAGGCAAACTGGCGTTTAAACGCCAGCCAGGGTGCCTGGCTGGGCGTTTAACGCCCAAAAGGGTAGTGCTTTGGGCGTTAAACGCCAGAATGTGCACCATTCTGGGCGTTTAACGCCAGGATGGCACAAGAGGGAAGATTCTGTTTTTAATTCAAATTTTTTTCAGGTTTTCAAAATTTTTCAAAATCAAATCTTTTTCAAATCATATCTTTTCAATCAAATCTTTTTCAAAATCTTTTTCAAATCTTTTTCAAAATCTTTTTCAAAATCTTTTCAAAAATACTTGCTACCAATTAATGATTTGATTCAACATTTCAAGTATGTTGCCTTTTCTGTTGAGAAAGGTTTAATGTTTGAATCATATCTTTTTTTGTTAGCCAAGTCATTAATTTTTAAAATCAAATCTTTTTAAATTGTTTTTCAAATCATATCTTTTTAAAACCATAACTTTTCAATCATATCTTTTTAATCACATCTTTTTTAAAATAGTTTTCAATCATATCTTTTTGATTTCTAATTTCAAAATCTTTTTCAAAAATCACTTGATTTCTTTTCCACTCTTGGTTTTCGAAAATCAATTAGTGTTTTTCAAAATGTTTTTAAAATATTTTACTTAATTTTCGAAAATTTCTTCCTATCTTCTCACATCCTTCTATTTATGGACTAACACTATTCCTCAAGGAACAATTCGAACTCCATCTCTTTTGATAAGTTTGAATTCTTCTACTTCTTCCTTCTATTTTTCTTTTTCTCTGACACCTCAAGGAATCTCTATACTGTGACATAGAGGATTCCATATTTTCTTGTTCTCTTCTCTTTCATATGAGCAGGAGCAAAGACAAAAGCATTCTTGTTGAGGCTGACCCTGAACCTGAAAGGACCTTGAAGTGAAAGCTAAAAGAAGCTAAGGCACAACTCTCTGTAGAGGACCTAACAGAAATCTTCAAAGAAGAAGAACCCATGGCAGCCGAAAACAACAACAATGCCAACAATGCAAGGAAGGTGCTGGGTGACTTTACTGCACCTACTCCCGACTTCTATTAGAGAAGCATCTATATCCCTACCATTGGAGCAAACAACTTTGAGCTTAAGCCTCAATTAGTTTCTCTAATGCAACAGAATTGCAAGTTCCATGGACTTCCATTGGAAGATCCTCATCAGTTTTTAGCTGAATTCTTGCAAATCTATGACACTGTCAAGACTAATGGGGTTGACCCTGAGGTCTACAAACCTATGCTATTTCCTTTTGCTGTAAGAGACAGAGCTAGGATATGGTTGGATTCACAACCTAAAGAAAGCCTGAACTCTTGGGAAAAGCTAGTCAATGCCTTCTTGGCAAAGTTCTTTCCACCTCAAAAATTGAGTAAGCTTAGAGTGGAAGTCCAAACCTTCAGACAGAAGGAAGGAGAATCCCTCTATGAAGCTTAGGAAAGATACAAACAATTGATCAGAAAGTGTCCCTCTGACATGCTTTCTAAATGGAGCATTATAGGTATTTTCTATGATGGTCTGTCTGAACTGTCCAAGATGTCTTTGGATAGCTCTGCTGGAGGGATCTCTTCATCTGAAGAAGACGCCTGCAGAAGCTCAAGAACTAATTGAAATGGTTGCAAATAACCAATTTATGTACACTTCTGAAAGGAATCCTGTGAACAATGGGACAAATCAGAAGAAAGGAGTTCTTGAGATTGATACTCTGAATGCCATATATTGGCTCAGAACAAGATATTGACTCAGCAAGTTAATTTGATTTCTCAAAGTCTGTCTAGAATGCAAAATGCACCAAGCAGTACTAAGGATGCTTCATCTGAAGAAGAAGCTTATGATCCTGAGAACCCTTCAATAGAAGAGGCGAATTACATGGGAGAACCCTATGGAAACACCTATAATTCTTCATGGAGAAATCATCCAAATCTTTCATGGAAGGATCAACAGAGACCTCAACAAGGTTTCAATAACAATAATGGTGGAAGAAACAGGTTTAGCAATGGCAAGCCTTTTCCATCATCTTCTCAGCAACAGACAGAGAATTCTAAGCAGAACCACTCTGACTTAGCAACAATGGTCTCTGATCTAATCAAAACCACTCAAAGTTTCATGACAGAAACAAGGTCCTTGATGAGCGGATAATTTGTACGCTTTTTGGCATTGTTTTTAGTACGTTTTTGGTAGTTTTAGTTGAGTTCTTAGTATATTTTTATTAGTTTTTAGTTAAAATTCACTTTTTCTGGACTTTACTATGAGTTTGTGTGTTTTTCTATGATTTCAGGTATTTTCTGGCTGAAATTGAGGGATCTGAGCAAAAATCTGATTCAGAGACTGAAAAGGACTGCAGATGCTGTTGGATTCTGAACTCCCTGCATTCGAAGTGGATTTTCTGGAGCTACAGAAGCCCAATTGGCGCGCTCTTAACGGCGTTGGAAAGTAGACATCCTGGGCTTTCCAGCAATATATGATAGTCCATACTTTGCCCAAGATTTGATGGCCCAAACCGGCGTTCAAAGTCACCCTCAGAATTCCCAGCGTTAAACGCCCAAACTGGCACAAGAATGGGAGTTTAAACGCCCAAACTGGCACCAAAACGGGAGTTAAACGCCAAGAAGAGTCTCTACACGAAAAATGCTTCATTGCTCAGCCCAAGCACACACCAAGTGGGCCCGGAAGTGGATTTTATGTCATTTACCCATCTTTGTACACCTTAGGCTACTAGTTCTCTATAAGGGACCTTTTACTATTGTATTTTCATTGGTCTTCTGGTTCCCTCTTTGGGGCCGAAACCATGATCACTCTTGTTCTTATGTATTTTCAATGGTGGAGTTTCTACACACCATAGATTAAGGTGTGGAGCTCTGTGTACCTCGAGTATTAATGCAATACTACTGTTCTTCTATTCAATTCGTTGTTCTTTATCCAAGATATCACTTGTTCTTCAACTTGATGAAGGTGATGATTGACGCCCATCACCATTCTCACCCATGACAAGGTGACTGACAACCACTTTTGTTCTACAAGCAACCAAGGCTCTAGTGAATATCTCTTGGATTTTAATCGGGATCTTTGTGGTATAGGCAGGACCCGATGGCGGCATTCAAGAGAATCCGGAAGGTCTAAACCTTGTCTGTGGTATTCTGAGTAGGATCAATGATTGAATGACTGTGACGTGCTTCAAACTCTAACCTGCTGGGCGTTAGTGACAGACGCAAAAGAGGGATTCTATTCCAGCAGGGCGGGAACCAAACGGTGATTGGCCGTACTGTGACAGAGTGCGTGAGCATTAGCTTTCACTGCGAGGATGGGAGGTAGCTGCTGACAACAGTGAAACCCTACACGAGCTTGCCATGGAAAGGAGTAAGAAGGATTGGATGAAGACAGTAGGAAAGCAGAGAGACGGAAGGGAAGGCATCTTCATTCGCTTATCTGAAGTTCCTACCAATGAATTACATAAGTATCTCTATCTTTATCTTTATGCTTTATTCGTTTATCACTATACCCATTTGAGTCTGCCTGACTGAGATTTACAAGGTGACCATAGCTGCTTCATACCAACAATCTCCGTGGGATCGACCCTTACGCGTAAGGTATTACTTGGACGACCCAGTGCACTTGCTGGTTAGTTGTGCGAAGTTGTAGTGATCACAATTTCGCGCACCAAGTTTTTGGCGCCGTTGTCGGGGATTGTTCGAGTATGGACAACTGACGGTTCATCTTGTTGCTTAGATTAGGTATTTTTTTCAGAGTTCTTAAGAATGAATTCTAGTGTTTCAAGGTGATGTTCTTATCATCACCAAAGCTGATTGATCCTCATCAATTTAGCTCTTGAATGCAATGTCCTGCTGAAGCTTGGCTAGCTATGTCTAATTCCTTTAGACTAAAGCTTTAGACTAACATTGCATGATTCCTGGAATTCTCATTAAGAATTTTGATACCTTTATTTTCTTTTCCATATAATTTTCGAAAAAGCACAAAAAAATTATAAAATCATAAAATCCAAAAATATTTCTTATTTGAGTCTAGAGTCTCATCTTAAGTTTAGTATCAATTGCATGTTTCTGTTCTTCTTGCATTTTTCGAATTTAGGCATGTGTCCTCATTGATCTTCAAGTTGTTCTTGATGATTTCCTTGTTTTGATCTTTGAATTCTATTGACTTGAGTGTTTTGTTGTTTCTCATATGCATTCTTATTTGGTTAGTGTCAATAGTATACAAACTGCTAAGTTTGGTGTCTTGCATGCATTGTTATTTGATTATTCCTCATTATTAAAAATCCAAAAATATTTTTAATTGTGTCTTTTCAGTCAATAATACAGAGAATTGAAGATTCAGAACATACTGCAGAGGAATCACACAGAAAAAGCTGGGCATTCAAAAATGCCCAGTGAAGAAGGACAGACTGGCGTTTAAACGCCAGCCAGGGTGCCTGGTTGGGCGTTTAACGCCCAAAAGGGTAGTAGTTTGGGCGTTAAACGCCAGAATGTGCACCATTCTGGGCGTTTAACGCCAGGATGGCACAAGGGGGAAGATTTTGTTTTCAAATCAAATTTTTTTCAAGTTTTCAAAGTTTTTCAAAATCAAATCTTTTTCAAATCAAATCTTTCAATCAAATCTTTTCAAAATCAATTTCTTTCCTTTTTCAAAGATACTTACTAACAATTAATGATTTGATGAACATTTTTTGCCTTTTCTGTTGAGGAAGGTTTATGTTTGAATCATATCTTTTCTTGTGAGGCAAGTCATTAATTTTTAAAATCATATCTTTTCAAATTGTTTTCAAATCATATCTTTTAAATTGTTTTCAAATCATATTTTCTCAATCACATTTTTTTAACCAATCATATCTTCTTAATCACATCTTTTTCAAAATAGTCTTCAATCAAATCTTTTTAACTTCTAATTTCAAAATTTTTCAAAAATCACTTGATTTCTTTCCCACTCTTATTTTCGAAAATCAATTAGTGTTTTTCAAAAATTTTCAAAATCTTTTACTTAATTTTCGAAAATTACTTCCCTTCTTCTCACATCCTTCTGTTTATGGACTAACACTATCCCTTAATGCAAAATTCGAACTCCATCTTCTTTGATAAGTTCGAATTTTCTACTTCTGTCTTCTATTTCTCTTCTCCTCTGACACCTCAAGGAATCTCTATACTGTGACATAGAGGATTCCATATTTTCTTGTTCTTTCTCTTTCATATGAGCAGGAACAAAGACAAAGGCATCTTGTTGAAGCTGACCCTGAACCTGAAAGGACCTTGAAGCGGAAGCTAAGAGAAGCTAAGATTAGAGCAAACAACTTTGAGCTTAAGCCTCAATTAGTTTCTCTAATGCAACAGAATTGCAAGTTCCTGGACTTCCAATGGAAGATCCTCACCAGTTTTTAGCTGAGTTCTTGCAAATCTGTGACACAGTCAAGACTAATGGGGTTGACCCTGGGTCTACAGACTGATGCTATTCCCTTTTGCTGTAAGAGACAGAGCTAGGATATGGTTGGACTCACAACCTAAAGAAAGCTGGACTTGGGAAAAGCTAGTCAATGCCTTCTTGGCAAAGTTCTTTCCACCTCAAAAATTGAGTAAGCTTAGAGTGGAAGTCCAAACCTTCAGACAGAAGGATGGAGAATCCCTCTATGAAGCTTGGGAAAGATACAGACAATTGATCAGAAAATGTCCTTCAGACATGCTTTCTGAATGGAGCATCATAGGTATTTCTATGATGGTCTCTCTGAAACTATCCAAGATGTCTTTGGATAGCTGCTGGAGGATCTCTTCATCTGAAGAAGACGCCTACAGAAGCTCAAGAGCTAATTGAAATGGTTGCAAATAACCAATTCATGTACACTTCTGAAAGGAATCCTGTGAACAATGAGACTAATCAGAAGAAAGGAGTTCTTGAGATTGATACTCTGAATGCCATACTGGCTCAGAACAAGATATTGACTCAACAAGTCAATTTGATTTCTCAAAGTCTGTCTGGAATGCAAAATGCACCAAGCAGTACTAAGGATGCTTCATCTGAGGAAGAAGCTTATGATCCTGAGAACCCTTCAATGGAAGAGGTGAATTACCTAGGAGAACCCTATGGAAACACCTATAATTCTTCATGGAGAAATCACCCAAATTTCTCATGGAAGAATCAAGAGAGACCTCAACAAGGTTTCAATAACAATAATGGTGGAAGAAACAGGTTTAGCAATGGCAAGCTTTTTCCATCATCTTCTCAGCAACAGACAGAGAATTCTAAGTAGAACCCCTCTGACTTAGCAACAATGGTCTCTGATCTAATCAAAACCACTCAAAGTTTCATGAATGAAACAAGGTCCTCCATCAGAAATTTGGAAGGACAAGTGGGTCAGCTGAGCAAGAAAGTTACTGAACTCCCTCCTAGTACTCTCCCAAGTAATACAGAAAAAAATCTAAAAGGAGAGTGCAAAGCCATAACCATGGCCGAATATGGAGAGGAAAGAGAGGAGGTGGACGCCACTGAGGAAGACCTCAATGGGCGTGCACCAATCTCCTCTGAATTCCCCAATGAGGAACCATGGGAATTTGAGGCTCAAAATGAGATCA
Source organism: Arachis stenosperma (assembly GCF_014773155.1). NCBI lineage: Eukaryota > Viridiplantae > Streptophyta > Magnoliopsida > Fabales > Fabaceae > Arachis > Arachis stenosperma. The sequence goes on along the minus strand of NC_080381.1, from coordinate 91,192,905 downwards.
TAGAGATTCCATTGGACTTACTTCTGCCTTTCATGAGCTCTGATGAGTATTCGCCCTCTGAAGAGGATGAGTATGTCACTGAAGAGCAAGTCGCTAAATACCTTGGAGCAATCATGAAGCTAAATGACAAGTTATTTGGAAATGAGACTTGGGAAGATGAACCTCCCTTGCTCACCAAAGAACTGGATGACTTGTCTAGGCAGAAATTACCTCAAAAGAGACAAGATCCTGGGAAGTGCATGGATGAATCCATCATCCTTGGCAGACCCTTCCTAGCCACAGCAAAGGCTGTGATTGATGTTGATGGAGGTGAACTGATCATTCAAGTGAATGAAAAATCCTTGGTGTTTAAGGCTCAAGGATATCCCTCTATCACCATGGAGAGGAAGCTTGAAGAGCTTCCCTCAAATCAGAGACAAATAGAGCCCCCACAGTCAAACTCTAAGTTTGGTGTTGGGAGGCCACAACCAAACTCTAAGTTTGGTGTTGAACCCCCACATTCAAACTCTAAGTTTGGTGTTGGGAGGTTCCAACATTGCTCTGATCATTTATGAGGCTCCATGAGAGTCCTCTGTCAAGCTACTGATATTAAAGAAGCGCTTGTTGGGAGGCAACCCAATGTTTTATAGTTAACTATTTTCTTTTGTTATTTTATCTTTTTTGTAGGTTGATGATCATAAGAAGTCACAAAATCAATGAAAAAAGCAAAAACAGAATGAAAAACAGGAAGAAAAACAGCACACCCTGGAGGAAGAACTCACTGGCGTTTAAACGCCAGTGAGGCTAGCAGTGGGCGTTTAACGCCCAGTCTGGCACCATTCTGGGCGTTTAACGCCAAAGGGGCACCAGACTGGCGTTAAACGCCAGAGAAGGGCAAGAACCTGGCGTTAAACGCCAGGAATGGGCACCAGCCCGGCGTTTAATGCCAGAATTGGCTCAAAACGTGATTTTTGATGCCATTTGGTGCGGGATGACTTTTCCTTGACACTAAGGATCTGTGGACCCCACAGGATCCCACAAACCTCACCACCCTCTATTCTTCTTCACCATCCACCAATCACCTCAATACCTCTTCACCACTCACATCCATCTACTCCATTTCTTCTTCTACTCTCTTCTTTCCTCTTTTGCTCGAGGACGAGCAAACCTTTTAAGTTTGGTGTGGTAAAAGCATTGCTTTTTGTTTCTCCATAACCATTTATGGCATCCAAAGCCGGTTCAACTGAGAAGGCATGACCTCAAGCCCATCACTAAGAAGAAGATGGAGCAAACAAGAGCCCTCTCATCAAGAAATCCTGAGATACCTCAAGGGATGCACTTTCCTCCACAAGACTATTGGGAGCAATCAACACCTCCCTAGGAGAATTGAGTTCCAACATGGGACAACTAAGGGTGGAGCACCAAGAACACTCCATTCTCCTCCATGAAATTAGAGAAGATCAAAGGATCATGAGAGAGGAGCAACAAAGACAAGGAAGAGACATTGAGGAGCTCAAGCACTCCATAGGATCTTCAAGAGAAAGAAAGAGCCGCCATCACTAAGGTGGACCGTTCTTTAATCTCTTGTTCTTTATTCTTCTGTTTTTCGAAAATTATGCTTTATGTTTATCCATGTTTGTGTCTTATGATCATTAGTGTCTTAGTGTCTATGCCTTAAAGCTATGAATATGAATCCATCACCTTTCTTAAATGAAAACTGTTTTTATCACAAAAGAACAAGAAGTACAGGATTTCAAATTCATCTTTAAAACTAGCTTAATTAGTTTGATGTGGTGACAATACTTTTTGTTTTCTGAATGTATGCTTAAACAGTGCATATGTCTTTTGAATTTGTGGTTCATGAATGTTAAAATTGTTGGCTCTTGAAAGAATGATGAAAAAGGAGACATGTTACTGAGGATCTGAAAAATCATAAAAATGAGTCTTGAAGCAAGAAAAAGCAGTGAATACAAAAAAAAAAAGAGAAAAAGAAGGAGAAAAACGAAAAAAGGGAGAAAGAGAAAAAGAAAGAAATAAAGTTGTGATCCAAGGCAATAAGAGTGTGCTTAAGAACCCTGGACACCTCTAATTGGGGACTTTAGCAAAGCTGAGTCACAATCTGAAAAGGTTCACCCAATTATGTGTCTGTGGCATGAATGTATCCGGTGGTAATACTGGAAGACAGAGTGCTTTGGGCCACGGCCAAGACTCAATAAGTAGCTGTGTTCAAGAATCATCATACTTAACTAGGAGAATCAATAACACTATCTGGATTCGGAGTTCCTAAAGAAGCCAATCATTCTGAATTTCAAAGGATAAAGTGAGATGCCAAAACTGTTCGGAGGCAAAAAGCTACTAGTCCCGCTCATCTAATTTGGAGCTTAGTTTCATTGATAATTTGGAGTCTATAGTATATTCTCTTCTTTTTATCTTATTTGATTTTCAGTTGCTTGAGGACAAGCAACAATTTAAGTTTGGTGTTGTGATGAGCGGATAATTTGTACGCTTTTGGCATTGTTTTTAGTACGTTTTTGGTAGTTTTAGTTGAGTTCTTAGTATATTTTTATTAGTTTTTAGTTAAAATTCACTTTTTCTGGACTTTACTATGAGTTTGTGTGTTTTTCTGTGATTTCAGGTATTTTCTGGCTGAAATTGAGGGATCTGAGCAAAAATCTGATTCAGAGACTGAAAAGGACTGCAGATACTGTTGGATTCTGAACTCCCTGCATTCGAAGTGGATTTTCTGGAGCTACAGAAGACCAATTGGCGCGCTCTCAACGGCGTTGGAAAGTAGACATCCTGGGCTTTCCAGCAATATATGATAGTCCATACTTTGCCCAATATTTGATGGCCCAAACCGGCGTTCAAAGTCACCCTCAGAATTCCCAGCGTTAAACGCCCAAACTGGCACAAGAATGGGAGTTAAACGCCCAAACTGGCACCAAAACGGGAGTTAAACGCCAAGAAGAGTCTCTACACGAAAAATGCTTCATTGCTCAGCCCAAGCACACACCAAGTGGGCCCGGAAGTGGATTTTTATGTCATTTACCCATCTTTGTACACCTTAGGCTACTAGTTCTCTATAAGTAGGACCTTTTACTATTGTATTTTCATCTTGGTTCTTCTGGTTCCCTCTCTGGGGCCGAAACCAATGATCACTCTTGTTCTTATGTATTTTCAACGATGGAGTTTCTACACACCATAGATTAAGGTGTGGAGCTCTGCTGTACCTCGAGTATTAATGCAATTACTACTGTTCTTCTATTCAATTCCGCTTGTTCTTTATCCAAGATATCACTTGTTCTTCAACTTGATGAAGGTGATGATTGACGCCCATCACCATTCTCACCCATGAACAAGGTGACTGACAACCACTTTTGTTCTACAAGCAACCAAGGCTCTAGTGAATATCTCTTGGATTCTTTAATCGGGATCTTTGTGGTATAGGCAGGACCCGATGGCGGCATTCAAGAGAATCCGGAAGGTCTAAACCTTGTCTGTGGTATTCTGAGTAGGATTCAATGATTGAATGACTGTGACGTGCTTCAAACTCTAACCTGCTGGGCGTTAGTGACAGACGCAAAAGAGGGATTCTATTCCAGCAGGGGCGGGAACCAAACCGGTGATTGGCCGTACTGTGACAGAGTGCGTGAGCATTAGCTTTCACTGCGAGGATGGGAGGTAGCTGCTGACAACAGTGAAACCCTACACGAGCTTGCCATGGAAAGGAGTAAGAAGGATTGGATGAAGACAGTAGGAAAGCAGAGAGACGGAAGGGAAGGCATCTTCATTCGCTTATCTGAAGTTCCTACCAATGAATTACATAAGTATCTCTATCTTTATCTTTATGCTTTATTCGTTTATCACTATACCCATTTGAGTCTGCCTGACTGAGATTTACAAGGTGACCATAGCTTGCTTCATACCAACAATCTCCGTGGGATCGACCCTTACTCGCGTAAGGTATTACTTGGACGACCCAGTGCACTTGCTGGTTAGTTGTGCGAAGTTGTAGTGATCACAATTTCGCGCACCAGTCCTCCATTAGGAACTTGGAGGCACAAGTGGGACAGCTGAGCAAGAAAATTACTGAACTCCCTCCTAGTACTCTTCCAAGCAATACAGAAGAGAATCCAAAAGGAGAATGTAAGGCCATCAACATGGCCGAATTTGGAGAGGAGGAAGAGGCAGTGAACGCCACTGAGGAAGACCTCAATGGACGTCCACTGGCCTCCAATGAGTTCCCTAATGAGGAACCTTGGGAATCTGAGGCTCACACTGAGACCATAGAGATTCCATTGGATTTACTTCTGCCATTCATGAGCTCTGATGAGTTTTCTTCCTCTGAAGAGGATGAGTATGTCACTGAAGAGCAAGTTGCTAAATACCTTGGAGCAATCATGAAGCTAAATAACAAGTTATTTGGTAATGAGACTTGGGAGAACGAACCTCCTTTGCTCACCAAAGAACTGGATGACTTGTCTAGGCAGAAATTACCTCAAAAGAGACAAGATCCTGAAAAGTTCTCAATACCTTGCGCCATAGGCACCATGACCTTCAAGAAGGCCTTGTGTGACCTAGGGTCAAGTGTAAACCTCATGCCTCTCTCTGTAATGGAGAAGCTAGGGATCTTTGAGGTACAAGCTGCAAGAATCTCACTAGAGATGGCAGACAACTCAAGAAAACAAGCTTATGGACTTGTAGAGGATGTTTTGGTGAAGATTGAAGACCATTACATCCCTGTTGATTTCATAGTCCTAGAGATTGGGAAGTGCATGGATGAATCCATCATCCTTGGCAGACCCTTCCTAGCCATAACAAAGGCTGTGATTGATGTGGACAGAGGAGAATTGATCATTCAAGTGAATGAAGAATCCTTTGTGTTTAAGGCTCAAGGATATCCCTCTGTAACCATGGAGAGGAAGCATGAAGAGCTTCTCTCAAAACAGAGTCAAACAGAGCCCCCAAAGTCAAACTCTAAGTTTGGTGTTGGGAGGCCACAACCAACTTCTAAGTTTGGTGTTGAACCCCCACAATCAAACTCTAAGTTTGGTGTTGGGAGGTTCCAACATTGCTCTAAGCATCTCTGAGGCTCCATGAGAGCCCTCTGTCAAGCTACTGACATTAAAGAAGCGCTTGTTGGGAGGTAACCCAATGTTATGTTTAATCTATTTTCCTTTGTTATTTTATGTTTTCTGTAGGTTGATGATCATGGGAAGTCACAAAATCAATTGAAAAAGAAAAAACAGAATGAAAAACAGAAAGAAAAATAGCACACCCTGGAGGAAGAACCTGCTGGCGTTTAAACGCCAGTAAGGGTAGCAAATGGGCGTTTAACGCCCAGTCTGGCACCATTCTGGGCGTTTAACGCCAGAAAGGGGCACTAGACTGGCGTTAAACGCTAGGAAAGAGCAAGAAGTTGGCGTTAAACGCCAGAAATTGGCACAAGCCCGGCGTTTAACGCCAGAATTGGCATGAAGAGCAATTTTGCTCGCCATTTAGTGCAGGGATGACTTTTCCTTGACACCTCAGGATCTGTGGACCCCACAGGATCCCCACCTACCCCACCACTCTCTCTCTTCTTCACCCATTCACCAATCACCTCAACACCTCTTCCCCCAAAACCCCTCACCTATCAAATCCCATCTTTCTCTTCACCACTCACATCAATCCTTCATAAAACCTCACCTACCTCACCATTCAAATTCAAACCACTTTCCCTCAAGGGTACTACCAAGGCGATAATCAAAACCAAGGGAACCCTTATCAAGGAGGAGGCTACAACCAAGGGAGTGGATACCATAATCAAAATTGGAGAGAAAATCATCAACAAGGGAATAGGGATAACAACAACAACAATGGAGGAGGTCAAAGATGGGGCAACAACTCACAAAACTTCTCACAAAATCGGCCATACAACTCACAAAATCAACCATACAACCAACAAAAACCACAAAGAAACTACCAAACATACCAACCACCACATCAAAGACCACCACCCAACCAATCACAAACTCCCCAACTCACATATGTAACCACCCCCTCCAACCAAGATGAAACACTCCGGACCATTATCCAAGGCCAAAAGGAACTACAAAACACACTTGCTTCCGGTCTCACCGGCCTCACCTCTACACTACAAACTCTTCTTGCACGCATGGATACACCATCAAACCCTCCTTCTCAACCCCCAATGCAAAGTGCCATTCCCTCTCAACCCCAACCAAATCCAAAGGGGGGCATCAATGCCATCACCCTTAGATCCGGAACACAACTAAAAGAGAAGGAAGAAAAGGACTCAAATCCTATCACAACCACCCAAGAGGAAGAGGAAATAGATATAGAAGAGATAGTGGAAGAGGAGACACCACAAGTCATAGTTGAGGATGAAGCCCAACCAACAAAGGAGACAACCAAGGCCAAGAGAACATTGGAAGAAGAAATTGCTCAACCACTCCCATTTCCAACACTTGCAAAGAAAGCTAGAAAGCGCATGGAACTCGACCCCAAAATGGTAGAAATGTTCAAGAAAGTTGAGGTAACCATCCCCCTCTTTGATGCTATCCATCAAGTTCCTAGATATGCAAAATTTCTCAAAGATCTATGCATGAACAAGGATAGGATTCTTGAATTGGAAACCATCCCATTGGGGAGTTCTATTTCCGCTTTAATGGGAGCATTGCCCGAGAAGTGTGATGATCCGGGCCCTTGTATGGTCACTTGCACCGTTAATGAAGTTCAATCTATAGATTGTATGTGTGACCTAGGAGCATGTGTTAGCATCATGCCGCTCTCCGTCTACTGGATATTGAAGTTGCCACCACTAAAAAGGTCGACGGCAAGATTTATCCTAGCGGATAAAAGCATAATAACCGTGATGGGTGTTGCGGAAGACGTATTGGTGAATATAAAAGGATTGGTGTTTCCGATTGACTTTTATGTCCTTGAAATGCCATCAAGCGAAACCGAGAGAGCATCATCTATCCTCCTTGGAAGACCATTTTTGAGAACTTCTAGATTCAAGCTAGATGCCTACTCGGGGACCTACTCATTTGAAATAGATGGGAGAGTTGTGAGTTTTAGCCTAGAAGAAGCAATGAAGCATCCATCGGAGAATCACTCTCTATTCCGGTGTGACCCAATTGATAACATGGTTGCCGAAGTGCACCTTGCAAAGTTAAATGAGAAGTACATGGTTGAAGAAGCAAATGGAAATTCAAGCGAACTAAACACCACACATCATACAAACCATTCGGAAACTCAAACTTCAAAGAATGACAAAAAGATGGAATTGAAGCCACTACCACCTCACTTAAGGTATTCATACCTTGATGAAGCCCAAAAGCTCCCCGTGATAATTGCACAAGAGTTAACCCCTCAACAAGAAGAAAAATTGCTAGATGTATTGAGGAAAAACAAAAAGGCAATTGGATGGAGTTTAGCGCATCTAGTGGGAATAAGCCCACAAGTATGCGAGCACCGCATATTTCTTGAGGAAGGAGCAAGACCGGTCCGACAACCTCAAAGGAGACTTAATCCAACCATTCTTGAGGTAGTAAAGAAAGAAGTCACTAAGCTACTCGAAGCGGACATCATCTATCCTATCTCGGATAGTGAATGGGTAAGCCCGGTCCAAGTAGTGCCCAAGAAATCCGGGGTGACAACAATCAAGAACGAAAGTGGTGAACTTATAGCAACAAGAGTGCAAAATTCTTGGAGAGTATGTATAGACTACCGAAGATTGAATGCGGCCACAAGAAAGGATCAATTTCCACTACCGTTCATTGATCAGATGCTTGATCGATTAGCCGGTAAATCATATTATTGTTTTCTTGATGGTTACTCCGATTACTTCCAAATTCACATTGCTCTAGAGGACCAAGAAAAAACAACATTTACTTGCCCCTTTGGAACTTATGCTTACAAGCGTATGCCGTTTGACCTATGCAATGCACCGGCAACGTTTCAAAGATGCATGATGAGCTTATTTGCAGACTTTCTAGAGCAATCCATGGAAGTTTTCATGGACGACTTTAGTGTGTATGGTGATTCATTTGAGCATTGCCTAGGTAACCTTGAAAAAGTCTTAGAGAGATGCACCAAAACAAACCTTGTCTTAAATTTTGAAAAATGTCATTTCATGGTCAAACAAGGTATTGTTTTGGGACACATAGTCTCAAAAGAAGGCATCTCCGTAGATCCGGCAAAAATAAATGTCATATCTAGTTTACCTTGCCCCTCCTCCGAGAGGGAAGTCCGTTCTTTTCTTGGACATGCAGGATTCTACCGGAGATTCATCAAAGACTTTAGCAAGGTGGCCTTACCTCTTTCTCGTCTACTACAAAAGGACACGGAATTTGAGCTAAGCAAAGAATGTATGGAAGCTTATGACAAACTTAAAGTAGCATTGACACAAGCCCCTATTGTGCGAGGACCAAATTGGACTCAACCATTTGAAATCATGTGTCATGCTTCGAATTACGCAATAGGAGCCGCGTTAGCACAACGCGAGGGTAAGATTCCCTATGTCATAGCTTATGCTTCCAAAACACTAGACGATGCCCAATCCAACTACACTACTACCGAAAAGGAACTCCTAGCTATTGTTTTTGCTTTGGACAAGTTCCGAGCCTATCTTCTTGGTTCCAAGGTTGTCGTATACTCGGATCACGCGGCACTAAAGTACTTGTTGGCCAAAAAGGAATCGAAACCGAGATTAATTCGTTGGGTGCTTTTGTTACAAGAATTTGACTTGGAGATCAAAGATAGGAGTGGTTCCCAAAACCTAGTGGCGGACCATTTAAGTCGCCTCGAACACACAAAAGGCGACACCACTCCTATCAATGATTCCTTTCCTTTAGATGCTTTGCACGCAATCTCGGAAGTAGCTCCTTGGTATGCCTCAATAGCAAACTATTTGGTTTCACGCACTTTCCCTCCCAATCTCAACAAACACAAAAAGGATAAGCTGAAAAGCGAATCCAAATACTATATTTGGGATGATCCCTATTTGTGGAGGTGTGGAGCGGACCAAATAGTGCGACGGTGCATACCTCAAACCGAATTCCAAGCAATCTTGGACGCTTGCCATGCTTCCGAAGGAGGTGGCCACTACGGCCCCCAAAGAACGGCAAGAAAGGTCCTTGATTGCGGATTTTGGTGGCCAACTCTTCTCAAAGATGCTTCTCTCTATTGCAAATCTTGTCCCTAATGCATTCGGTTTGGAGATATTTCCAAGAAGGACGAAATTCCCCAACAAAATATGCTTTTTTGTGAAATCTTTGACGTATGGGGAATCGACTTCATGGGACCATTTCCAAATTCCAATGGCTTTCTCTACATCTTGTTAGCAGTCGACTATGTATCAAAATGGGTGGAGGCAATCCCCACCCGAACGGATGACGCTAATGTTGTTTATTCTTTTGTGAGGAACAATATCATTTGTCGCTTTGGCTCCCCAAGAGCAATCATAAGTGACCAAGGATCCCACTTTTGTAACAAAAAAATGGACGGCCTCATAAGAAAATATGGCATCATACACAAAGTCGCCACGGCTTACCACCCTCAGACAAACGGCCAAGCCGAAGTTTCTAACCGGGAAATCAAACATGTGTTGGAAAGGATTGTGAAGCTGGTGCACGAAATTGTGATCAATACTTTTCAAAACATAAACAATCCCTAGTAATGGCTCCAAGGACTTGGTGCTCAATACCATGGCATAAACACAACTTCGCACAACTAACCAGCAAGTGCACTGGGTCGTCCAAGTAATAAACCTTACGCGAGTAAGGGTCGATCCCACGGAGATTGGTGGTATGAAGCAAGCTATGGTCATCTTGTAAATCTCAGTCAGGCAGACTCAAATGGGTATAGTGATAAACGAATAAAGCATAAAGATAAAGATAGAGATACTTATGTATATCATTGGTGTAAGAGCTTCAGACAAGCGTATGAAGATGCCTTCCCTTCCGTCTCTCTGCTTTCCTACTGCCTTCATCCAATCCTTCTTACTCCTTTCCATGGCAAGCTCGTGTAGGGTTTCACTGTTGTCAGCAGCTACCTCCCATCCTCTCAGTGAAAATACGTCCCTGATGCTCTGTCACAGCATAGGCTAATCATCTGTCGGTTCTCGTTCAGGCCGGAATAGAATCCATTGATTCTTTTGCGTCTGTCACTAACGCCCTAGCCTGCTAGGAGTTTGAAGCACGTCACAGTCATTCAATCATTGAATCCTACTCAGAATACCACAGACAAGGTTAGACCTTCCGGATTCTCTTGAATGCCGCCATCAGTTCTTGCCTATACCACGAAGACTCTGATCTCACGGAATGGCTGGCTCGTTTGTCAGGCGAGCACTCGGTTGTCAGGCGATCAACCATGCATCGTGTTATCAGGAATCCAAGAGATATTCACTAAGCCTCAGATGCTTGTAGAACAAGAATGGTTGTCAGTCACCTTGTTCATGGGTGAGAATGGTGATGGGCGTCAATCATCACCTTCATCAAGTTGAAGAACAAGTGATATCTTGGACAAAGAACAAGTGGAATTGAATAGAAGAACAATAGTAATTGCATTAATACTCGAGGTACAGCAGAGCTCCACACCTTAATCTATGGTGTGTAGAAACTCCACCGTTGAAAATACATAAGCATAAGGTTTAGGCATGGCCGAATGGCCAGCCTCCCAAAGTGAGTTCAATCATAAAACATGATCAAAAGCTCAATCAAAAGATGAAAATACAATAGTAAAAGGTCCTACTTATAGAAAACTAGTAGCCTAAGGTGTACAAAGATGAGTAAATGACATAAAAATCCACTTCCGGGCCCACTTGGTGTGTGCTTGGGCTGAGCAATGAAGCATTTTCGTGTAGAGACTCTCCTTGGAGTTAAACGCCAGCTTTAGTGCCAGTTTGGGCGTTTAACTCCCAATTAGGTGCCAGTTCCGGCGTTTAACGCTGGAATTTCTTGAGGTGACTTTGAACGCCGGTTTGGGCCATCAAATCTTGGGCAAAGTATGGACTATTATATATTGCTGGAAAGCCCAGGATGTGTACTTTCCAACGCCGTTGAGAGCGCGCCAATTGGGCTTCTGTAGCTCCAAAAAATCCACTTTGAGTGCAGGGAGGTCAGAATCCAACAGCATCTGCAGTCCTTTTGAGTCTCTGGATCAGATTTTTGCTCAGATCCCTCAATTTCAGCCAGAAAATACCTGAAATCACAGAAAAACACACAAACTCATAGTAAAGTCCAGAAAAGTGAATTTTAATTAAAAACTAATAAAAATATACTAAAAACTCAACTAAAACTACTAAAAACATACTCAAAACAATGCCAAAAAGCATACAAATTATCCGCTCATCACAACACCAAACTTAAATTGTTGCTTGTCCCCAAGCAACTGAAGATCAAATAAGATAAAAAAGAAGAGAATATGCAATGAACTCCAAAAACATCTATGAAGATCAGTATTAATTAGATGAGCGGGGCTTTTAGCTTTTTGCCTCTGAATAGTTTTGGCATCTCACTCTATCCTTTGGAATTCAGAATGATTGGCTTCTTTAGGAACTTAGAATCCAGATAGTGTTAATGATTCTCCTAGTTAAGTATGATGATTCTTGAACACAGCTACTTATTGAGTCTTGGCCGTGGCCCAAAGCACTCTGTCTTCCAGTATTACCACCGGATACATACATGCCACAGACACATAATTGGGTGAACCTTTTCAGATTGTGACTTAGCTTTGCTAAAGTCCCCAATTAGAGGTGTCCAAGGTTCTTAAGCACACTCTTTTTGCCTTGGATCACAACTTTATTTCTTTCTTTTTCTTTCTTTTTTTTTCGTTTTCTTTTTCTCTTTTTTTTTTCCGAATTTTTTTTTTTTTGCTTTTTCTTGCTTCAAGAATCATTTTTATGATTTTTCAGATCCTCAGTAACATGTCTCTTTTTCATCATTCTTTCAAGAGCCAACATTCATGAACCACAAATTCAAAAGACATATGCACTGTTCAAGCATACATTCAGAGAACAAGAGTATTGCCACCACATCAAATTAATTAAACTATTATAAAATTCAGAATTCATGCAATTCTTTCCTTTTCAATTAAGCACGTTTTTATTCAAGAAAGGTGATGGATTCATAGGACATTCATAACTTTAAGGCATAGACACTAAGACACTAATGATCACAAGACACAAACATGGACAAACATAAAGCACAAAAATTCGAAAAACAGAAGAATAAAGAACAAGGAAATCAAGGAACGGGTCCACCTTAGTGATGGCGGCTCTTCCTTCCTCTTGAAGGTCCTATGGAGTGCTTGAGCTCCTCAATGTCTCTTCCTTGTCTTTGTTGCTCCTCCCTCATGATTCTTTGATCTTCTCTAATTTCATGGAGGAGAATGGAGTGTTCTTGATGCTCCACCCTTAGTTGTCCCATGTTGGAACTCAATTCTCCTAGGGAGGTGTTTACTTGCTCCCAATAGTCTTGTGGGGGAAAGTGCATCCCTTGAGGCATCTCAGGGATCTCTTGATGAGAGGGGTCTCTTGTGTGCTCCATCCTTTTCTTGGTGATGGGCTTGTCCTCATCAATGGGGGTATCTCCTTCTATGTCAATTCCAACTGAATAACAGAGGTGACAAATGAGATGAGGGAAGGCTAGCCTTGCCAAGGTGGAAGACTTGTCCGCCACTTTATAGAGTTCTTGGGCTATAACCTCATGAACTTCCACTTCTTCTCCAATCATGATGCTATGGATCATGATAGCCCGGTCTATGGTAACTTCGGACCGGTTGCTAGTGGGAATGATTGAGCGTTGTATGAACTCTAACCATCCTCTAGCCACGGGCTTGAGGTCATGCCTTCTCAATTGAACCGGCTTTCCTCTTGAATCTCTCTTCCATTGTGCGCCCTCTTCACATATAACTGTGAGGACTTGGTCCAACCTTTGATCAAAGTTGACCCTTCTTATATAAGGATGCTCATCTCCTTGCATCATAGGCAAGTTGAACGCCACCCTCACACTTTCCCGACTAAAATCCAAGTATTTCCCCCGAACCATAGTAAGAGAATTCTTTGGATCCGGGTTCATACTTTGATCATGGTTCTTGGTGATCCATGCATTGGCATAGAACTCTTGAACCATCAAGATTCCGACTTGTTGAATGGGGTTGGTAAGTACTTCCCAACCTCTTCTTCGGATCTCATGGCGGATCTCCGGATATTCACCCTTTTTGAGTGAAAAGGGGACCTCGGGGATCACCTTCTTCAAGGCCACAACTTCATAGAAGTGGACTTGATGCACCCTTGAGAGGAATCTATCCATCTCCCAGGACTCGGAGGTGGAAGCTTTTGCCTTCCCTTTCCTCTTTCTAGAGGTTTCTCCGGCCTTGGATGCCATAATGGTTATGGAAAAATGAAAAAGCAACGCTTTTACCACACCAAACTTAAAATGTTTGCTCGTCCTCGAGCAAAAGAAGAAAGAAGAGAGTAGAAGAAGAAGAAATGAAGAAGAGGGAGATGGTGGTGTGTTCGGCCAAAGAGGGGGAGAAGTGGTGTTTAGGTTGTGTGAAAATGAAGGGTTGAAGAAGGGTATATATAGGAGAGAGGGGGTTAATGGTTCGGCCATTATGGGTGGGTTTTGGGAGGGAAAGTGGTTTGAATTTGAAGGGTGAGGTTGGTGGGGATTTATGAAGGATGGATGTGAGTGGTGAAGAGAAAGATGGGAGTTGATAGGTGAAGGGTTTTTGGGGAAGAGGTGTTGAGGTGATTGGTGAATGGGGGAAGAAGAGAGAGAGTGATGGTGGGGTGGGTGGGGGTCCTGTGGGGTCCACAGATCCTGTGGTGTCAAGGAAAAGTCATCCCTGCACCAAATGGCATCAAAATTCACGTTTTGAGCCATTTCTGGCGTTAAACGCTGGGCTGGTGCCCATTCCTGGCGTTTAACGCCAGGTTCTTGCCCTTTTCTGGCATTTAACGCCAGTCTGGTGCCCCTTTCTGGCGTTAAACGCCCAGAATGGTGCCAGACTGGGCGTTAAACGCCCAACTGCTAGGCTTACTGGCGTTTAAACGCCAGCAGCTTCTTCCTCCAGGGTGTGCTGTTTTTCTTCCTGTTTTTCATTCTGTTTTTGCTTTTTTCATTGTTTTTATGACTTCTTATGATCATCAACCTACAAAAGAGATAAAATAACAAGAGAGAATAGTTAACTATAAAACATTGGGTTGCCTCCCAACAAGCGCTTCTTTAATGTCATTAGCTTGACAGAGGACTCTCATGGAGCCTCAGAAATACTCAGAACCGTGTTGGAACCTCCCAACACCAAACTTAGAGTTTGACTGTGGGGGCTCTGCTTGGCTCTGTTTTGAGAGAAGCTCTTCATGCTTCTTCTCCATGATGACAGAGGGATATCCTTGAGCCTTAAACACCAAGGATTCTTCATTCACTTGAATGATCAGTTCACCTCTATCAACATCAATCACAGCCTTTGCTGTGGCTAGGAAGGGTCTGCCAAGGATGATGGATTCATCCATGCACTTCCCAGTCTCTAGGACTATAAAATCAGTAGGGATGTAATGGTCTTCAACTTTTACCAGTACATCCTCTACAAGTCCATAGGCTTGTTTTCTTGAGTTGTCTGCCATCTCTAGTGAGATTTTTGCAGCTTGTACCTCAAAGATCCCTAATTTCTCCATTACAGAGAGGGGCATGAGGTTTATACTTGACCCTAAGTCACACAAGGCCTTCTTGAAGGTCATGGTGCCTATGGTACAAGGTATAGAAAACTTCCCAGGATCCTGCCTCTTTTGAGGCAGTTTCTGCCTAGACAAGTCATCCAGTTCTTTGGTGAGCAAAGGGGGTTCATCCTCCCAAGTCTCATTTCCAAATAACTTGTCATTTAGCTTCATGATTGCTCCAAGGTATTTAGTAACTTACTCTTCAGTGATATACTCATCCTCTTCAGAGGAAGAATACTCATCAGAGCTCATGAATGGCAGAAGTAAGTCCAATGGAATCTCTATGGTCTCATCTTGAGCCTCAGATTCCCATGGTTCCTCATTGGGGGACTCATCAGAGGCCAGTGAACGTCCAGTGAGGTCTTCCTCAGTGGCGTCCTCTGCCTCTTCTTCCTTCCAGAATTCGGCCATGTTGATAGCCTTGCACTCTCCTTTTGGATTTTCTTCTGTATTACTTGGGAGAGTACTAGGAGGAAGTTCAGTAACTTTCTTACTCAGCTGACCCACTTGTCCTTCCAAATTCCTAATGGAGGACCTTGTTTCAGTCATGAAACTTTGAGTGGTCTTTATTAGATAAGAGACCATTGTTGCTAAGTCAGAAGTACTCTGCTTAGAACTCTCTGTCTGTTGCTGAGAAGATGATGGAAAAGGCTTACCATTGCTAAACCTGTTTCTTCCACCATTATTATTATTGAAACCTTGTTGAGGTCTCTCTTGATTCTTCCATGAGAAATTTGGGTGATTTCTCCATGAAGAATTATAGGTGTTTCCATAGGGTTCTCCTAGGTAATTCACCTCTTCCATTGAAGGGTTCTCAGGATCATAAGCTTCTTCCTCAGATGAAGCTTCCTTAGTACTGCCAGGTGCATTTTGCATTCCAGACAGACTTTGAGAAATCAAATTGACTTGTTGAGTCAATATCTTGTTCTGAGCCAATATGGCATTCAGAGTATCAATCTCAAGAACTCCTTTCTTCTGACTAGTCCCATTGTTCACAGGATTCCTTTCAGAAGTGTACATGAATTGGTTATTTGCAACCATTTCAATTAGTTCCTGAGCCTCTGTAGGCGTCTTCTTCAGATGAAGAGATCCTCCAGCAGAGCTATCCAAGGACATCTTGGATAGTTCAGAGAGACCATCATAGAAAATACCTATGATGCTCCATTCAGAAAGCATGTCTGAGGGACATCTTCTGATTAATTGTTTGTATCTTTCCCAAGCTTCATAGAGGGATTCTCCATCCTTCTGTCTGAAGGTTTGGACTTCCACTCTAAGCTTACTCCATCTTTGAGGTGGAAAGAACTTTGCCAAGAAGGCATTGACTAGCTTTTCCCAAGAGTCCAGGCTTTCTTTAGGTTGAGAATCCAACCATATTCTAGCTCTGTCTCTTACAGCAAAAGGGAATAACATCAGTCTGTAGACCTCAGGGTCAACCCCATTAGTCTTGACTGTGTCACAGATTTGCAAGAATTCAGCTAAGAACTGATGAGGATCTTCCATTGGAAGTCCATGGAACTTGCAATTCTGTTGCATTAGAGAAACTAATTGAGGCTTAAGCTCAAAGTTGTTTGCTCCAATGGCAGGGATAGAGATGCTTCTCCCATAGAAATCAGGAGTAGGTGCAGTGAAGTCACCCAGCACCTTCCTTGCATTGTTGGCATTGTTGTTGTTTTCGGCTGCCATGTCCTCTTCTTCTTTGAAGAATTCGGTTAGGTTCTCAACAGAGAGTTGAGCCTTAGTTTCTCTTAGCTTTCTCTTCAAGGTCCTTTCAGGTTCAGGGTCAGCTTCAACAAGAATGCCTTTGTCTCTGCTCCTGCTCATATGAAAGAGAAGAGAAAAAGAGAATGTGGAATCCTCTATGTCATAGTATAGAGATTCCTTGAGATGTCAGAGGAAAAAGAAAAATAGAAAGAAGAAGGAGAAGAAGAATTCGAACTTTAATTAGGTAAGGTTCGAATTGTGCATTGAGAAGGAGTGGTACTCCATAAATAGAAGGATGTGAGAAGGAGGGAAGAAAATTTTCGAAAATTAATTAGAAAGATGTCAAAAACATTTTAAAAATTGATTGAAAATTTTCGAAAATTGAAAGTGGAAAAGAAATCAAGTGATTTTTGAAAAAGATTTTGAAATTAGAAATCAAAAAGATTTGATTGAAAACTATTTTGAAAAAGATGTGGTTGAGAAGATTTGATTGGTTTTTTTTAAAAAAATGTGATTGAGAAGATATGATTTGAAAACAATATTAAAAGATATGTTTTGAAAATAATTTTAAAAGATTTGATTTTGAAAATTAGTGACTTGCCTAACAAGAAAAGATATGATTCAAACATTAAACCTTTCTCAACAGAAAAGGCAGCATACTTAAAATGTTCAATCAAATCAGTAATTGTTAGGAAGTATCTTTGAAAAAGGAAAGAAATTGATTTTGAAAACATTTGATTGAAAAGATATGATTTGAAAAAGATTTGATTTTGAAAAACTTTGAAAATTTGAAAAAAAAATTGATTTTGAAAACAAAATCTTCCCCCTAGCACCATCCTGGCGTTAAACGCCCAGAATGGTATACATTCTGGCGTTTAACGCCCAAAATGCACCCTTTTTGGGCGTTAAACGCCCAACCAGGTACCCTGGCTGGCGTTTAAACGCCAGTCTGTCTTCTTCACTGGGCATTTTTGAATGCTCAGCTTTTTCTGTGTAATTCCTCTGCAGTATGTTCTGAATCTTCAATTCTTGGTATCATTGACTTGAAAAGACACAAATTAAAAAATATTTTTGGATTTTTAATAATCAAAATGCAACAAGAATGAAATAACAATGCATGCAAGACACCAAACTTAGCAGTTTGTATACTACTGACACTATATGAGACACAAAAACACTCAAGCCAAAAGAATTCAAAGATCAAAACAAAGAAATACATGCATGGATTCGAAAAATATAACAAAAACATGCATTTGACACCAAACTTAAGATGAGACTCTAGACTCAAACAAGAAATATTTTTGGATTTTATGATTTTATAAATTTTTTGGATTTTTTTCGAAAATTAAGTGGGAAAAGGTATCAAAATTCTTAATGAGAATTCCAGGAATCAGTGCAATGCTAGTCTAAGACTCCGATCCAGGAATTAGACATGACTTCACAGCCAGCCAAGCTTTCAAAGAAAGCTTCGGTCTAAAACACTAGACATGGCTAAAGGCCAGCCAAGCCTTAGCAGATCACTGCTCCAAAAGCAAAATTGATGAAAATCAACAAGCTCTTGTGGTGATAAGTTGAAACCTCGGTCCAATTAGATTAGACATGGCTTCTCAGCCAGCCAGATTTCAACAAATCATCATGAAACTCTAGAATTCATCTTCAAGAATTTCGAAAAAAATAAATACCTAATCTAAGCAACAAGATGAACCGTCAGTTGTCCATACACAAGAACAATCCCCGGCAACGGCGCCAAAAACTTGGTGCACGAAATTGTGATCAATACTTTTCAAAACATAAACAATCCCTAGTAATGGCTCCAAGGACTTGGTGCTCAATACCATGGCATAAACACAACTTCGCACAACTAACCAGCAAGTGCACTGGGTCGTCCAAGTAATAAACCTTACGCGAGTAAGGGTCGATCCCACGGAGATTGGTGGTATGAAGCAAGCTATGGTCATCTTGTAAATCTCAGTCAGGCAGACTCAAATGGGTATAGTGATAAACGAATAAAGCATAAAGATAAAGATAGAGATACTTATGTATATCATTGGTGTAAGAGCTTCAGACAAGCGTATGAAGATGCCTTCCCTTCCGTCTCTCTGCTTTCCTACTGCCTTCATCCAATCCTTCTTACTCCTTTCCATGGCAAGCTCGTGTAGGGTTTCACTGTTGTCAGCAGCTACCTCCCATCCTCTCAGTGAAAATACGTCCCTGATGCTCTGTCACAGCATAGGCTAATCATCTATTGGTTCTCGTTCAGGCCGGAATAGAATCCATTGATTCTTTTGCGTCTGTCACTAACGCCCTAGCCTGCTAGGAGTTTGAAGCACGTCACAGTCATTCAATCATTGAATCCTACTCAGAATACCACAGACAAGGTTAGACCTTCCGGATTCTCTTGAATGCCGCCATCAGTTCTTGCCTATACCACGAAGACTCTGATCTCACGGAATGGCTGGCTCGTTTGTCAGGCGAGCACTCGGTTGTCAGGCGATCAACCATGCATCGTGTTATCAGGAATCCAAGAGATATTCACTAAGCCTCAGATGCTTGTAGAACAAGAATAGTTGTCAGTCACCTTGTTCATGGGTGAGAATGGTGATGGGCGTCAATCATCACCTTCATCAAGTTGAAGAACAAGTGATATCTTGGACAAATAACAAGTGGAATTGAATAGAAGAACAATAGTAATTGCATTAATACTCGAGGTACAGCAGAGCTCCACACCTTAATCTATGGTGTGTAGAAACTCCACCGTTGAAAATACATAAGCATAAGGTTTAGGCATGGCCGAATGGCCAGCCTCCCAAAGTGAGTTCAATCATAAAACATGATCAAAAGCTCAATCAAAAGATGAAAATACAATAGTAAAAGGTCCTACTTATAGAAAACTAGTAGCCTAAGGTGTACAAAGATGAGTAAATGACATAAAAATCCACTTCCGGGCCCACTTGGTGTGTGCTTGGGCTGAGCAATGAAGCATTTTCGTGTAGAGACTCTCCTTGGAGTTAAACGCCAGCTTTAGTGCCAGTTTGGGCGTTTAACTCCCAATTAGGTGCCAGTTCCGGCGTTTAACGCTGGAATTTCTTGAGGTGACTTTGAACGCCGGTTTGGGCCATCAAATCTTGGGCAAAGTATGGACTATTATATATTGCTGGAAAGCCCAGGATGTCTACTTTCCAACGCCGTTAAGAGCGCGCCAATTCGGCTTCTGTAGCTCCAGAAAATCCACTTTGAGTGCAGGGAGGTCAGAATCCAACAGCATTTGCAGTCCTTTTGAGTCTCTGGATCAGATTTTTGCTCAGATCCCTCAATTTCAGCCAGAAAATACCTGAAATCACAGAAAAACACACAAACTCATAGTAAAGTCCAGAAAAGTGAATTTTAATTAAAAACTAATAAAAATATACTAAAAACTCAACTAAAACTATTAAAACATACTCAAAACAATGCCAAAAAGCATACAAATTATCCGCTCATCAGAAGCCAAATAGGAAGGATTGGAGCACTAAATTCTCCGATGCACTGTGGGCCTATCGAACGGCTTACAAGACGCCTATTGGCATGAGCCCCTTTCGGCTTGTATATGGTAAAGCATGTCACTTACCGGTAGAGATTGAACACAAAGCTAATTGGGCCGTAAAGGAATGTAATATGAGCTTGGGTAGGGCCGGAGTAGGGAGAAAGCTTCAATTGGCGGAATTGGAATGTTTGAGGTTAGAAGCTTATGAGAACTCTAGACTTTACAAGGAAAAGTTGAAAGCCATTCATGACAAGAACATTAGGAGAAGAGAATTCCAACCCGGTGAACTAGTCCTTCTCTACAATTCAAGGTTGATATTACTACCCGGAAAGCTTAGATCAATGTGGGATGGACCCTACCAAGTGGAGAAGGTAGAACCTTATGGAGTCTACCACTTGCGCCACCCATCAAGCCTGGACATTTTCAAGGTAAACGGGCACCGTCTCAAATTGTATCATGGTGAGCAAAGAAAGAACTCCAAGGAATTTGAAGTGTTCCTCTTGAGGGATGCAACTCTTGAACAAGAACTTTGAGCTACTGAAAGTCCAACTTAAGGACGTTAAACAAAAGTGCTAGGTGGGAGACACCCCACCATGGTAAGATCTTCCTTTGTACATAGCCACTTGACTTCATGTTTGTTAGTTAGATTTCAATTTCAATTCTCCTTCATTTGTTGAGTTCATTGATAGTTTATCAAGTAAAATGCCATGCTATAGTGCTTAAGTGGCTGTGTGGGGGGGGGGGGGGGTTGGAATGTTATAGGAGGTGCAAAAACATGCAAATTTGGAAAAGGCACCATTCTGCGCGTGCGCGCACCTGGCGCGTACGCGCCCTTGAGGCATTCGACAATCATCCACGCGGACGCGCACCATGCGCGGACGCGTGGATTGCGAAAAACACCCCTCCATACATCTACCCGAGAGTTAAGCCCGCACCATGCCAGTCCTATGCCTGAAGCATAAGTCACCCGCGCGCGCGCGTACATGACGCGTACGCGCACTTGAGAGAAAACTGCAGATGGACGTGCTAGCGCACAGTGCGCGTCCGCGCCGATCTCCTTGTTGCACTCCTGGTACATATTCCAGAGAGTTAAGCCATTCTTAGGCCCGTACTAAGCCACCGGCGCAGCACTTCTGCCGCGTGCGCGCACCTGGCGCGCACGCGTCCACACACTGCGAGCACGAAATGCGCGCGCGCGCCTTAGCCACGCACGCGCCCATTGATTCTGCACTCCCCTCTGGGCCACTCCACAGAGAGTTGGGCCCACCCCAGGCCCTTCTCATGCCTGGGGCATAACCGCGTTGACGCGTACGCGCACCGTGCGCGCGCGCGCCAACACCCCTGCAGCCAACCTCTGGTACTGCGTCCAGAGAGTTATGCCACCTCTATGCCACTCCTGTGCTGCCAGCCCAAGCGCATGGGCGCGCACGCGCAACGTGTGCGCGTGCGCCCCATTCCACCTCGCTCCCCTGCGTGAGCGCGCACGCGCGGGTGATCGGCGCCAACTTAAGAAGGGGCATACTTACCCCTTCACTCTCATTCCACATTTCCTTCCTCTTCTCATCCCTTCTACTACACATCCAACTTGAGAAGGGGCACACTTACCCCTTCATTCTCATTCCACCATTCCTTCTTCTCCACTACCTTCTACCACTTACCACCAATGGCTCCACATTAACTCTCCACTCTCCATCAACCCACTCTACAACCTCTTCTTCCATATTCTTCCCCATCTCACAAGGTACTATACTAAGCTACCCTCTTACTCCAACCATTTCTTTTGATTCTTATTCATTTAGTTTCACCTTCTTTTAGGTAGCTTCTTTCCTTTTCTTCTTTTCTTTGAGTCACTTCTTTAGGATGTTCTTGTTTTTTTTTCTCTATTTCAATTTAACCCTTCATGGGTACTTGGGTCTCAACTTCACTTGCATTAGTAGATGAGTTGTGTTGCTTGCTTTTCTTACAATCACTGTGCACTGTAATCATTAATATCGGATTATAGATTGTTACATTGCTTTCACCATCTTCTAATCACACACTACACAAGGATGCACGCCAAGTGTTCGACGAAAGGCATACTTGAGTTTTGAGCCCACTTTGACTAAATTGCCTCTCAACTTATCACTTTTGGGCGCATCCCCACTTTCTCCAATCCATTCACTCACATTTTCTTAACTTGCTTTCCATTTGTGGTCCTTAAGGGTATATGCTTCTCATGCTTCTTACTTGCATGCTTAAATTACCCTTGCACCACATGAAAATGATTTGCCTTGCTCTTCTCATGTTATCTTAGTTACATGTTGTAGCTGTCATGTGACAATGATACCCATATTCTATGGCATAACTTTTCATTGCATAATCGCATTTACTTCCACTTTTTTGGGTTTGATGTTTTCCCTTTCTTTGTTCTCATAGGATGGTCATCAAAAAGAACAAAGGGAAAGCCCCCAAGAAGCCAACTTCCAATAAAGCGCACCAAGACCTAACGGCCAAGCCACTCTTAAAGAAGACTAAGGGCCCCGTTGATGTTCTAGAGAAGGACAACCCTCCAAAGGATTCAAACAAGTTCCCCAACCGCTACTGCGAACTTGTTTACTCAAGAATGATTGAAAGGAATTATCACCCGGAGCCCCTTCTAGTCCTCCCGGCTCACCTCAATCCGATTGTGATGCCACACATTGACCGGAGGCAATGGAGGTTCCTCTTGAGGCAACCAAAGGAGGCCAATCTCTCATGGGTGGTGGAATTCTACTCCAACTACCACTCACCCCTTCTCACATCAATATTTGTGCGCCGAAAGCAAGTGTCAGTCACAGTGGAAACCATCCGGGAAGTCCTTGGGATTGGGCAATCGTCGGATGCATATGACGCCTACCAAGAGGTCTTAGCTACATGCGATGACCGTGCATTCGATTGGGGCGCGATCCTCTGCGTCATTGCTTTACCCGACGCATATTGGATTCGGGGAACCATAAAGCAAAGACCAAAGGGTTTGGATGTCCGTCACCTCACTCAAGAAGCCACGGCATGGGCCCAAATCCTAGCCCACTACGTGCTCCTAAGCACCCATAGGTCATCCATTACCGCCGAGCTTGCCCTATTGATATGGTGCATCTTAACCGAGAAACCGGTCGACATTTCGCATGCCATCCGCCAATCCATGGGGCGCATTCATGCCAAAGGAAATCTACCGTTCCCCGCTTTGGTGACCGAATTGGTTGCAAAAGCCGGCATCAACCGAGAGGCTAAAGATAGGAGAACCTCAATCCCGGTCGATGGTGATGTTATTCTGACCAGGAGATGCCTCAAGCCTCCGGAATTCACCAAGGACATTGGTCTACCCACACCATCTCGCAACACTACCACATCATCTACACCTCAAAAATCAGCCACCCAACGCCTTGAAGACCTTCACAAGAAATTGGACCGTTATGAGCGGCGTAACCAACGCCGATATGCTCATGTGAAGAGACTTCTAAGCATAGTCACACCACCTATGGAGGAACCAGATATCTCCACATCCACCGCAACTTCAGGCGGGGATACCGATGATATGGGAGATGAGGGACACTCGGGACTCGACCACCCATTGCGCCTAACCTATAGCACGGAGGACCGTGCTAAGTCTTAAGTGTGGGGAGGTCGGCCGACCGATCTCCGTAGGTAACACCCCAATAAATTCTTGTTCTTGAATCCCATTATAATTAGGATAGGCTGCATGATTAGGTTTTAGTTGACACCATGCGCATAATAAGTTTACTTGGTTGGAACAATGAAACTCCTTCTTAGTAAACCAATACTTTGGGGCAACCGTGGCATTGCCAATTTTAAAATACTTTGATGCCAAATTTGCCTGAAGAATTATATTTTGGAACATGGATTTTGAGTTAAGAACACAAGCTAGTGAGTTTTGAGCCTAATTGCGTGGTTACATCTTATAACCACTTATTCTCCTTCTTGTGTGAATTATTCTCCTTCTATGATTGTAATCCTTGATTTGTTTGATTCCTTATGTCCATTATTTCGTGTACTCATGCATTTATATGATTGAGGCCATCATTTCATTAGCTCACTTACCCAAATAGCCTTACCTTTTTATCTTCCATTGTTAGCTAATTTGAGCCTACGCTTAACCCACTTATTCCTATTTTAGCACATTACAAGCCTTAAAGCGGAAAACAATAAATGTCCTTAATTTGGATCTTTGATTAGCTTAGGCTAGAGTGTGTGAGAATCATTCAAGTGTGGGAACCTTGGGACGTTGGGGGAATAAAATGGTAGTTTTGTATTTTTATTAAAAAAATATTGGGAAATGGGTACATGCTCATGTATTGATCAATTGTAAAACCTTATGCATTGATGCTCTTGTATATAGAAAGAAAAAAAAATGAGAAAAACAAAAAGAAAAAGAAAAAAACAATATGGAAAAGAAACGAAAAAAAATAGAAAAAGAAAGAAAAAGAAGAAAAAAAAAAGAATAAAAAGGGGACAAAATGCCCCAAAGCAAAGTATAGCTCAATAAAATCAATGTATAAGCATTGTGAAATGCAAGAAAAATACATGAGTATGTGAAAAAGTGAAAAATGGGTAGTTAGGTTAGAACTCAATTGTATAGGATGTCATAGGCTAGGTGGGAAAGCTTAAGCTAATCAAAGATTCAAATTTTAAGCTCACTTGACCAAATATGCATCCTACCTTAACCCTAACCCCATTACAACCTATGAAAAGACCTCATGATATATGTATGCATGCATTGAATAATTGTTGATTGTTAGAAGAAAACAAATCTTGGAAAGCATGATTAGGGGAGAATTGAGTGAATCAACCCCAAACACCGAGCGGTTAGAGTGTAAACACTTCCGGTGAGGGTTCGATGCTCAATTCCTTGATTCCCGGCTCACACGAGCATTCCTCATGCAAGGTTGCATACACCGCGTTTGATGCTTAAAAATTGGCAAGTCCCATACCTTGACCACCATTGTGCCCCATATGCTCGCATATGTCATGAGAAGGTTGATTTGTTCCTAACCAAGTAGGAAATAGCACTAGTCATAGTCGCATTCATATAAGTAGTTTGCACTTCATGAGTCTTATACTTTTGTGATCCCTCGGTCTTCTGTGTTTCTTTTGCATTTCTCTAAGCATGAGGACATGCTAGAATCTAAGTGTGGGGAGGTTGACAAACCCTATTTTGAGGGTTTATCTTGTGCTAATTTCAGGGGTTTTATCAATGATTCCACACACTTTCTATATGAAAATACAAGATTTTGCATTCCTTCCCTAGTTTTGCCCCATGAATGAAAACATGCTTATTTTGCACTAAAATAGATACATTTCTAATCTTCTCTTGATGCCATTCGATGCCGTGACTTGTGTGTTAAGTGGTTCCATAATATAGGGCAAGGATGGGCCGGAAGAAAGAAGGAGGATGGGAGCAAAGGAAGGGAGCAAGAGAATTAAGCCTTGGAAATCTCAGCATGGGCGCGTGCGCGCACTTGGCGCGTCCGCGTGGATAGACTAGCTAGAAGCCGAGCCAAGAGCCAAGCCACGAGCCGGCTTGAGTAGCAGCTAAGCCATGATCTTCATGGGCGCGCACGCGTACATCACGCCTCCGCGCGCATTACAAGACGCCTTGGTGGCGCGCGCGTACCTTGCGCGTGCGCGCCGATTTGCGAATATGATTTTTTAAGAAGTCACGTGACTTAGGCGTGGAGGCAGTTAAGAATTCCACTTTTGGGAAATGCTTGGTGGGAAAAGCTTAAGAAGACCAAAGGAGCAAGGGTTAAGGACATGGAGTTCATTTTCTAGATTTTAGATATTTTTGGGGGATAATTAGTTACACTTTTGGGAGAAGAAGAGAGAGATTCCAAGCTTTTCACTAGGGTTCATCTTCATCCAATTTCTGAATTTTCAATCACTTTTTGGTGAGATCCATTACAATTCTCACTCCACCTTGCTCATGTCATAGATTTTCTTCTCCAAATTTCAAGTAGTAGTTATAATTGATCAATTCTCATAGATCTAGAATTCAACTTTGTAATTTTGGATTTCGTCAATACTTTGAGAATTTGATTTTCATTGTTGCTCTTTGATATTTGTTGTTAGATCCTTGTGTTGCAATACTTATAATTCCACTTTTCTTATCATTTCACTATGACTTTCTTTCTTGCTCATTACATGTTTGATGAAATGTCAACACTAGTTATGGAGTAGAAATATCTCACTTGGCATAGGGTTGAACCATTAGAAGAAGTTGAATAGTTGTGTCAATTGTTGGTTTGAAATTAGGAATTGCTAATTGACTTGGAGTGCACTAAAGCTAGATTCTCATGAGGTTAAGCTAGGACTTGTGACTCAAGTTGATTATCTTCATTTGACTTTCCTCTATACTTAGGGGATAACTAAATGAGGCAAGGCCTAATTGTCATCATCATTGAATAAACTATAAGGATAGGAATTCTAAATGCCAACCCTAAGCCAAGTCTTTTAATGATTGATTGTTTGTTTCATATTACCTTGATAAAACCTTCAAAGAATCACAACAAAGCTTTCTAATCAATAAGATGCACACTTTGGCAATTCCAAGGGAGGACGACTCGGGAGACTTGTACTCTCGGATATAGATTGTAGGACTGTTTGGTACGAAATTTAAGTGTCGATTAGACTATACTCACGATTATATTCATCTTTGGATTCTAATTCGGCATGCTAAATTTCGTTTATCACCACCCTCCCATAGCCGAACCCTACCCCTCTCTCTACTCCTATAAAAACCCATCTTCACTCCCTCATTTTCACACAACCTAAACACTACTTCTCCCCCTTTGGCCGAACCATAAGCCATCTCCATCTCCTCTATTTCTTCTTCTTCTACTCTCTTCTTTCTTCTTTTGCTCGAGGATGAGCAAACCTTTTAAGTTTGGTGTGGTAAAAGCATTGCTTTTTGTTTTTCCATAACCATTTATGGTATCCAAGGCCGGAGAAACCTTTAGAAAGAGGAAAGGGAAGGCAAAAGCTTTCACCTCCGAGTCATGGGAGATGGAAAGATTCATCTCAAGGGTGCATCAAGACCACTTCTATAAAGTTGTGGCCTTGAAGAAGGTGATCCCCGAAGTCCCTTTCAAACTCAAAAAGAGTGAATATCCGGAGATTCGACATGAGATCCGAAGAAGAGGTTGGGAAGTTCTTACCAACCCCATTCAACAAGTCGGAATCTTAATGGTTCAAGAGTTCTATGCCAATGCATGGATCACCAAGAACCATGATCAAAGTGTGAACCCGGACCCAAAGAATTGGCTTACAATGGTTCGGGGGAAATACTTAGATTTTAGTCCGGAAAATGTAAGGTTGGCATTCAACTTGCCCATGATGCAAGGAGATGAACACCCTTACACTAGAAGGGTCACCTTTGATCAAAGGTTGGACCAAATGCTCATTGATGAGGACAAGCCCATCACTAAGAAAAGGATGGAGCAAACAAGAGATCCCACTCATCATGAAATCTCTGAGATGCCTCAAGGGATGCACTTTCCTCCACAAAACTATTGGGAGCAAATCAACACCTCCCTAGGAGAATTGAGTTCCAACATGGGACAACTAAGGGTAGAGCACCAAGAACATTCCATCCCCCTCCATGAAATCAAAGAAGATCAAAGAATCATGAGAGAGGTGCAACAAAGGCAAGGAAGAGACATTGAGGAGCTTAAGCACTCTATAAGACCTTCAAGAGGAAGAACAAGCCGCCATCACTAAGGTGGACCCGTTCTTTAATTTCCTTGTTCTTTATTTTTCTATTTTTCGAAAAATCATGCTTATGTTTATCTATGCTTGTGTCTTGTGATCATTAGTGTCTTAGTGTCTATGCCTTAAAGTTATGAATGTCCTATGAATCCATCACCTTTCTTAAATGAAAAATGTTCTTAATTGAAAAAGAGAAGAATTGCATGAATTTTAAATTTTATAACAGATTAATTATTTTGATGTGGTGGCAATACTTTTGTTTTCTGAATGTATGCTTAAACAGTGCATATGTCTTTTGAATTTGTGGTTCGTGAATGTTGGCTCTTGAAAGAATGATGAAAAAGGAGACATGTTACTGAGGATCTGAAAAATCATAAAAATGATTCTTGAAGCAAGAAAAAGCAGTGAATACAAAAAAAAAAGAAAAAAAGAGAAGAAGCGAAAAAAAAAGAGAAAAAAAGGGGAGAAAGAGAAAAAGACAGAGAAAAAGAAAGAAAAAGAAAGAAATAAAGTTGTGATCCAAGGCATAAAGAGTGTGCTTAAGAACCCTGGACACCTCTAATTGGGGACTCTAGCAAAGCTGAGTCACAATCTGAAAAGGTTCACCCAATTATGTGTCTGTGGCATGTATGTATCCGATGGTAATACTGGAAGACAGAGTGCTTTGGGCCACGGCCAAGACTCAAAGTAGCTGTGTTCAAGAATCATTATACTTAACTAGGAGAATCAATAACACTATCTAGATTCTGAGTTCCTATAGAAGCCAATCATTCTGAATTTCAAAGGATAGAGTGAGATGCCAAAACTATTCAGAGGCAAAAAGCTAAAAGCCCCGCTCATCTAATTAATAATGATCTTCATAGATGTTTTCGGAATTCATTGCATATTCTGTTCTTTTTATCTTATTTGATTTTCAGTTGCTTGGGGACAAGCAACAATTTAAGTTTGGTGTTGTGATGAGCGGATAATTTGTAGGATTTTTGGCATTGTTTTTAGTATATTTTTAGTATGTTTTAGTTAATTTTTAGTATATTTTTATTAGTTTTTAGTTAAAATTCACTTTTCTGGACTTTACTATGAGTTTGTGTATTTTTCTGTGATTTCAGGTATTTTCTGGCTGAAATTGAGGGACTTGAGCAAAAATCTGATTCAGAGACTGAAAAGGACTGCAGATGCTGTTGGATTCTGACCTCCCTTCACTCGAAGTGGATTTTCTGGAGCTACAGAAGCCCAATTGGCGCGCTCTCAACGGCGTTGGAAATTAGACATCCTGGGCTTTCCAGCAATGTATAATAATCCATACTTTGCCCAAGATTTGATAGCCCAAACCGGCGTTCCAAATCAGCTCAAAACTGCCCGGCGTTAAACGCCGGAACTGGCACAAGAATGGGAGTTAAACGCCCAAACTGGCACAAAAGCTGGCGTTTAACTCTAAGAAGAGTCTCTACACGAAAATGCTTCAATGCTCAGCCCAAGCACACACCAAATGGACCCGGAAGTGGATTTTTCTGTCATTTACTCATTTCTGTAAACCTTAGGCTACTAGTTCTTTATAAATAAGACCTTTTGCTATTGTATTTTCATCTTTTGATCATTTTTCGATCTTAGGATCATCTTGGGACGTCTAGTTCTTAGATCATTGGGAGGCCGGCCATTCGGCCATGCCTAGACCTTGTTCTTATATATTTTCAACGGTGGAGTTTCTATACACCACAGATTAAGGTGTGGAGCTCTGCTGTACCTCGAGTATTAATGCAATTACTATTGTTCTTCTATTCAATTCAGCTTGTTCTTATTCCAAGATATTCATTCGCACTCAAGAACTTGATGAATGTGATGATTATGTGATTCTCATCATCATTCTCACTTATGAAGGCGTGCCTGACAACCACTCCCGTTCTACAAGCAAACAAGGCTTGAATGTTTATCACTTGGATTCTTTAATCGGAATCTTCGTGGTATAAGCTAGAATTGATGGCGGCATTCAAGAGAATCCGGAAGGTCTAAACCTTGTCTGTGGTATTCTGAGTAGGATTCAATGATTGAATGACTGTGGCGAGCTTCAAACTCCTGAAGGCTGGGCGTTAGTGACAGACGCAAAAGAATCAATGGATTCTA
Organism: Arachis stenosperma; assembly: GCF_014773155.1. Taxonomy (NCBI): domain Eukaryota; kingdom Viridiplantae; phylum Streptophyta; class Magnoliopsida; order Fabales; family Fabaceae; genus Arachis; species Arachis stenosperma. The sequence continues at coordinate 91,163,116 of NC_080381.1, read as the reverse complement.
TTCCAACCTGATTGAGAACCGACAGATGATTAGCCGTGCCGTGACAGGGTGCGTTGAACATTTTCACTGAGAGGACAGGACTGTAGCCACTGACAATGGTGATGCCCAACATACAGCTTGCCATGGAAAGGAGTAAGAAGGATTGGATGAAGACAGTAGGAAAGCAGAGAGACGGAAAGGACAAAGCATCTCCATTCGCTTATCTGAAGTTCTCACCAATGAATTACATAAGTATCTTTATCTTTACTTTATGCTTTATTCATATATCATTCATAACCATTTGAATCTGCCTGACTGAGATTTACAAGATGACCATAGCTTGCTTCATACCAACAATCTCCGTGGGATCGACCCTTACTCGCGTAAGGTTTATTACTTGGACGACCCAGTGCACTTGCTGGTTAGTTGTGCGAAGTTGTGTTTATACCATGGTATTGAGCACCAAGTTTTTGGATTCATTACCGGGGATTATTTGAGTTGTGAAAAGTAGTGATCACAATTTCGTGCACCAGTGGTTCATCTTGATTATAATATAGAGGGGGTGGCTCTTGAAAATGTTGATGTTGGAATGGCAGTGGCTCTATATGTGGTTCATATGGCTCATATGGTTGTTGGTAGGATGGGTATGGATTAGGGTCAAATGGAGGTGTTTGTTGAAAATAGGCTTGTGAGTGTGGTTGAGGTTCATGTTGAGGATATGAATCATAGGCATATAGTGGTGGTTCTTGAAAGTCACAAGGAGATTCACCATAGCCACTGGATTGATATGCATCATAGAATGGCTCTTCTTCATAGTGCAATGGTGAAGGTTGTTGCCAAGAGGATTGATCATATGCATATGGCTCCTCCCACCTTTGAGTGTCCCATCCTTGATACACATTCTCATTGAAGCTCTCATTTCCTACAACATAATTAGAACCAAACTCATGGCCAAAGTGAGAATTCATGATAGCAAGAAGAAAATAAAAACAAAATCAAATAAGGAGCAAGAAAATTAAATCCTAAAACTAGTAAGAGCTAGCAAAAGCAAACATATTCACAATATTCACATATATACAATAACCAATAATATAACACCATTGCAATTACCCGGCAACAGCACCATTTTGATGAATGGATTTTTGACTGTTTAGAATTTCACTAATGAAATCTCGTTATAAAGTATAGTTTCTAAACCGAACAATAATCCTTTCATACAAAAAGTTGTTTGTCACTAGTACAAACCCCTAAATTTATAAACCAAAGTATTGAACCTCGGGTCGTTCTCCCTAGGAATTGTAATGAAGTGTCTTGTTATTGGTTGTAATTTAATTGGGGTTTTTAAGATTTTGGACAAGAAATATAAATGGCAAAGGAAATAAACTAACAACTAACAAAGCTCTTTGCAAGATATGGGAACTAGAAGTCCTATCCTAATTATCCTCCTCAATTGTGATAACAAATTGTCCATTGCTCCCACTTAGTTAACCTCTAACCATGGAGGAAAGTCAAGTAGATGAATCAATTTGATTCCTCAAGTCCTAATCAACTCCTAAAGGAAAGACTAGCTTTAGAGGCATTCAAATTGATTAGCAACTTCTAATTATCAATCAACAAAGGAATTAGATAACTCAAGAGTCATTAATTACTCTACCTAGGCCAAGAGGAACAAAATCTATACTAAAATCCAACCAAGCATTTCATCAAACACTTGGAAGGCATAAAAGGAAAGCATAGTAAATCAACAACAAGAACAAAATCTAACAACAATTATTGCAAAGAATTAACAACAACAATCAAGGAAATCACAATTATCATGAATTACCTCAAATTGCATTATTGAAAGAAAACAAAGGAACAACAATCTATCCAAAACAAAATGAAAATTACAATTATCAAAGCACATAACTAGAAAGAGTAAGAGGAGAAGATTAAGACTTGATAAAAGAGAAGTGAATTAAAGCATGAATTAACCTAGATCTAAGAAGAGAGGTTAACCTAAACCTAATCCTAATTCTAGAGAGAAGTGAGAGCTTCTCTCTCTAAAACTAAACTAAAACTAAAACTATGACTAATGGTAACTAACTTCTAATGTCTTCCCCCTTCAATCCTTGATCCTTTTATTCCTTTCTATCAGTGATGCAGGTGGAAATTGTCTCTCAACAAATTTCCTTCGGCAAGTGTACCAAATTTGTCGTCAAGTAAAAACTCACAATAGAGTGAGGTCGAATCCCACAGGGATTGATTGATCAAGCAACTTTAATTAGAAGATTGTTCTAGTTGAGCGAATTCAGAATTTAGGTTGAGAGTTGCAGAAAATAAAATGGCGGGAATGTAAATGACGGAAAAGTAAATGCTAGAATTAAAGAACTGGAAGTAAATGACTGAAATTAAATTGCTGAATTGTAAATGGGAATGGGGTGTTTGCTCATGAAAATAAACGCAGAAATTAAAGAGAATGGGTGAGATCAGAATTGGGGAGTTCATTGGGCATAGGAGATGTTGCAGTTCTCCGGATCAAGTTCATTTTCATCTCTTCCTCAATCAATGCATTCATTGATCTCCTTGGCAATCTTAATTGATTGAATTATAATTTCTTGCAATTTAATTTCTCAAATCTTGATAATAGCCAATTCCTTGGTCAATTGCTCATGAGAATAGATGAAGTGTGGTCACTAATTATACCACATGCATTTCCCAAAACAAGTTTTGAGAGGATTATAGTCACATATCCATCCAAACCCAATTTGGTCCAGCATGAGAAAGCATTTCTAGCTTGATCTCTTCATTCCTCTTTCAAGGTTCAGAAGGGATCCAAGTTTGAATAGTTTCTTTTCCAAGATAACTACCCAATGGGATGAAGATCGAAAGCTTTCAAGTAAAATCAAAAGAAAAGATAGAAGAAGAATGAAGAAAACTAGTATTGATCCATCAAATTACAATAGAGCTCCCTACCCAATGAAATGGGTTTAGTTGTTCATAGCTCTAAAAAATGAAAACAAAGATGGAGAATACATTCTGAACTAGAAGAGCATAGAAAGTAAAATAGAGAGTAATGCTTTTTCCTTTCAGAGCTCTTTTCCCACTCCCCTAAATAATTCAAAGCTACTCATATATATACTACTCTTCTATTCTTCTAGTTGATTCTTCAAGTCTTGGGCCTTTGGATCTTCAGTTTGGAGCAGTTCTCTTCTTCACTTGGGCTTGGTTTTACTTGCAGAGAGAAAGTGTGAAGTGGGCAGAGACTTTAGCTCAGGACATTAGAGGTGTTAACATTCAGTGAGAAAATGGGTTCGAAAACGTTAGTGTCATTCATCTTTTTCACTAACGTTAGTGGCACAAACGTTGCCACTAAAGTTGCCTCTTTGTCCTTCGCACATGTTATTGGGACTCAACTTTCCCAATAACGTTGAGAGCCTCCCCCTTTCCCACGTTAGAGTCCACGTTAACTTAGTTAACGTGGCTCTTTTAATGTAGGCGTGCCAATCTTCGAGAACATTAGTGACACTCAACATTGTCACTAACGTTCCAATATGCCCCTATCTCATGTTAGAGTCCACGTTAACTAGGTTAACGTGGCTTCTAACGTGGCTTTGCAAACCATTTCCAACGTTAGTGACAATGTTGAGTGTCACTAACGTTGGCTCATCTTTCACTCATTGCCGTTAGCTTCCACGTTAACTATGTTAACGTAGAAGTTAACGTGGCTCCTTGGGGTTTTGTGGTTGCTTCCAACGTTAGTGACAATGTTGGGTGTCACTAACATTGTCGACCATTCTTGCCTCTCACGTTAGCTCCCACGTTAACCAAGTTAACGTGGAAGTTTACGTGGTACATTGCACCTTAGGCCAACGTTAGTGACAATGTTGAATGTCACTAACGTTGGCTTCCTTCCCCTTGTTAACGTTAGAGGCCACGTTAACCAAGTTAACGTGGACTCTAACGTGGCCACTTATGATCATTGGCCAACGTTAGTGATAATGTTAAGTGTCACTAACGTTGGCTCAAAGTCCTTTCTTCACGTTAGAGCTCACGTTAGTGGGCAATGATGGCTTCGAGAGCGTTATTGGCAATCACTTTTCTCATTAACTTTTTAAGCTACCTCCCATTTCACGTTAGTGGCCACGTTAATTAGATTAACGTGACTACTAAGTGGTTCTTCCTTGCTTCCTTTGGTCCTGAAATCAAGCAATAGAGTGCATCAAAGTTCTAGTCCAAGTCATGGGTAATGCAACATACAATTTGTCACTAAATTCATGTAAAATGCACAATGTATGCTTGAATCAAGGTGTAAGTGAATATCTACCCAAAACTAGCTTATTTCCTAAGGAAATGCATGAAACTACCCTAAAAACAGTAAAGAAAAGGTCAGTGAACTGGCTAAGTGGTGCACGAAATTGTGATCATCAATGGCGCCATCAACATGGTACGCTCATTGCAATCTCAACTCTTTATCAGAACTCCACACAACTAACCAGCAAGTGCACTGGGTCGTCCAAGTAATAAACCTTACGCGAGTAAGGGTCGATCCCACGGAGATTGTTGGTATGAAGCAAGCTATGGTCACCTTGTAAATCTTAGTCAGGCAGACTCAAATGGTTATGAATGATATATGAATAAAACATAAAGATAAAGATAGAGATACTTATGTATTCCATTGGTGAGAATTTCAGATAAGCGAATGGAGATGCTTTGTCCCTTCTGTCTCTCTGCCTTCCTACTGTCTTCATTCAATCCTTCTTACTCCTTTCCATGGCAAGCTTATGCAAGGGTTTCACCGTTGTCAGTGGCTACCTCCCATCCTCTCAGTGGAAATGTTCAACGCACCCTGTCACGGCACGGCTATCCATCTGTCGGTTCTCAATCAGGCCGGAATAGAATCCAGTGATTCTTTTGCGTCTGTCACTAACGCCCCGCCCTCAGGAGTTTGAAGCACGTCACAGTCATTCAATCATTGAATCCTACTCAGAATACCACAGACAAGGTTAGACCTTCCGGATTCTCTTGAATGCCGCCATCAGTTCTAGCCTATACCACGAAGATTCCGGTTAAGAAATCCAAGAGATAAACATTAGAGCCTTGTTTGCTTGTAGAACAGAAGTGGTTGTCAGGCACTCGTTCATAGGTGAGAATGATGATGAGTGTCACATAATCATCACATTCATCATGTTCTTGGGTGCAAATGAATATCTTAGAACAAGAACAAGCAGAATTGAATAGAAGAACAATAGTAATTGCATTAATACTCGAGGTACAGCAGAGCTCCACACCTTAATCTATGGTGTGTAGAAACTCCACCGTTGAAAATACATAAGAACAAGGTCTAGGCATGGCCGTGAGGCCAGCCTCCAATTGATCTAAGATAGCATAAGAACAAAGATAGCTACCCAGATGTCTAAATACAATAGTAAAAGGTCCTACTTATAGAGAACTAGTAGCCTAGGGTGTACAGAGATGAGTAATTGACATAAAAATCCACCTCCGGGCCCACTTGGTGTGTGCTTGGGCTGAGCATTGAAGCATTTTCGTGTAGAGACTCTTCTTGGAGTTAAACGCCAGCTTTTGTGCCAGTTTGGGCGTTTAACTCCCACTTTGGTGCCAGTTCCGGCGTTTAACGCGGGGAATTTCTGAAGGTGACTTTGAACGCCGGTTTGGGCCATCAAATCTTGGGCAAAGTATGGACTATCATATATTGCTGGAAAGCCCAGGATGTCTACTTTCCAACGCCGTTGAGAGCGCGCCAATTGAGCTTCTGTAGCTCCAGAAAATCCACTTCGAGTGCAGGGAGGTCAGAATCCAACAGCATCTGCAGTCCTTTTCAGTCTCTGAATCAGATTTTTGCTCAGGTCCCTCAATTTGAGCCAGAAAATACCTGAAATCACAGAAAAACACACAAACTCATAGTAAAGTCCAGAAAAGTGAATTTTAACTAAAAACTAATAAAAATATACTAAAAACTAACTAGATCATACTAAAAACATACTAAAAACAATGCCAAAAAGCGTACAAATTATCCGCTCATCACTAAGACGCCCTGGCATCACAACACCAAACTTAAAGCTTGCTTGTCCCTAAGCAAGTACTGGAACAAGAGAATGATGAATGAAATACCAAGAGGAATGAGTCATTCTTGTGGAGGTCATGTTACTGATTTTATGGTGGTTTCATGCATAGCAACTTAGGTTCATTCCATTACTGGCTTTCAGACCTTTATCATGTTCTAAAACACTGGCTTTGCTTACATACCATGAGACTTTTATTGATCCTTTTATTGTCATTTCAGGGCTTATTTGTGTTCTTCAGGCTAGGTGCTTTGTAAGAGGGCAAGTCTTTAAGATAAGCTTTCAGGCAACACTCCCGAACCAGTTGGTTCAAAGTGCTAGGTGTTGAGACACCCCTAAGGACTTACTCCCTCAAGTCTCTCCCCCATACATGTACACCACAGGCATCTGGTTCATTTATTTTCCTTCTTGAGACCTTGGTGTCGAGCACCTCTTTGGGTTACTAAATGCTCTGTAGTGAGGGTTACTCTTGATAGTGGACTTTCTGCTGATAATCCCGGGTTAGTTAACCCAAGTTACCAAGTGATAAGGCACCCCTAAGAGCTTATTCATCCAAGTATATCCCTCACACATGAGCACCACAGACACATGCTTCAAGATTAAAAACCATTGGTGCCTAGCCTTATTGCTTACTCTTTTTCTTTTGTTTTTTCACTTTTATTGTTCTTTCCCTTTCTCTTATTAGGATCTTCTTACTTAGCTGGTCTCATGGGGTGTGTTCAAAGCATAGTATTCAGGACAGATAGTTGTCTTCCCACCTTATGGTTGAACCAACTTAGCTAACTTATGATCACACCAAAGATTCAGAAAATTACTCCATATTATGAACTCCTCTCTGGTCTTTAAAAACACTCATTCTCTTTTTCATTTGATTCTAAGGACAAACATACAATTAAGTAAAGGAGTGGTGCAGTGACATAGAGAACCAGAAAACATAGACCTAAGCAATAAAAACTTAAAATGCAGAATTAAAAAGGTTCAAACTAACATGGAAGCATGTCCTATTTCATCCAAGATCTTCCTTATTTAAAGCATAGAAAAAGATGGAGTAAAGAAGGAACTCCACCACCTTTTACTCTTGTGGCCGTCCATGCTCTTTTCCTTGCTTGTCCTTCTTGTGTCCTCTTGCATTTCCTCGCATCCGCGCCAATCTTGCTTGCTTCCAATCCTCAAGTTCCTTCCTCACTGATTCATGACTCTCTTCCATCCTTTGTCTCTCTTCTCGTGCTAATTCATCCTTTACTTCTTCATACCTTGCGATTCCTGGGTGCAATATAGGCAGCTGTCCTACTAGGTATCCGAGCCTGGCCTGAGTGTTTATGTGATACCCTGTCTCGCTCATGTAAACTCCTTCTGCAAATGCCCTTTGCTCGCCCAGTAGTTCTGTGTTTTCTATTTGTCTTCGATGCATCTCATGTATGTGTGCCCCTTGATGTGCTTGGATGTTGATTAGCCTCTGGATGGACTCTTGTTGCTCATTCTGCCTTTGTTCCATCCTGTTGAATGTTTCTCCCCATTGTTACCCTTGACTTAGTTGTTGTTCCATCATTTGCCTTGGCCACTCACCTTGCTGAGTCATCCACCTTGAGAGTGCTTCCTCTTGCTGCCCCATCATCTGTAATTGAAGCTTTTTCTGTGCTCCTAGGCTCTCCAAATATTGTTGAGATAAGCTATCAATTGCTTCCTGCAATTGATGCATATCCAAGGTGGTTGGTGCTTGCCCCTCTAAGACTTGTCCTTCCACTACCTGAGAGGCTGGCCTCTTCCTTTGCTTCTGTTGAGGCAGGGGGGATGTTGCAGCATTCATCCTTTGGACAGTCGTTGGAATACCTTCTTTTATCCATACTGGGTCCTCATCTTCAAACACCACCCCAGCTCTCTTGCACAATCGGTAAATAGTGCTGGGGTAACCTAACGTTCCTCTTGAGTCACTTTTCTCTGCCATCTTTCTAATGCCTTCAGCTATGAGTTCATGAACTTTGATTTCTCCTCCTTTGAGTATGCAGTGCACCATTGTGGCTCTCTTGAGATTCACCTCCGAGTTGTTTGCAGCTGGGAGAATAGACCTCCTCACGAGTTCAAACTACCCTTTGGCTTCAGGAGTGAGATCTGTTCTCTTGATGAACTTTGGTTTCTTTCCCGCAACCCTTTCCCAGTCAGCTCCGGGTACACAAATATCCCGCAAAATCTGGTCATAATTGGGGTTATGCATGGATAAAAGACAAGGATCATCACTTTATGATGGAGGTTGCTCGGTCTTTTAGGTGTCCCATTTTTTCCAATGTTGCATGGCAACATTTTCCAATGTATTCCCTTTTTAGAACAAGTGTGTAGTTCTCTTCATGAAGTGGCCAAACCTCCCCCATTTAATTGTCCAATTAATCCCCATCAATGCTCCTTTTCTTTTCCCTATAAAGACAAAATAAAAAAAAGTGAGAATAATATCAAACCAAAGACAATTGAAACTTTTCGGCTAAAAAAAAAAAAAAGATTAGATTGTTTATTTATGAATTCCAACTAACTAACTAACTATTCGTGGGTCCTTATATGCATATTGGTGGCACCATGGGTTGACACCAAACTTAGTTTGGAGCACTGTGATGAAAAGTTCTGTTCAAAGCTTCCAAGACTAGCATGCTCTTGGTTGCATTCATGCTTTCTTGGTATGTTTTGAACACCAAACTTGTTCTTCACTGTATACTGCACAATAAGGATTCCACCAAGAGTTTGTCAAGTTTGGGTTTGAATTCATAAATATTGACTTATTTACTGTCTTCTAAAAGCATATAAAACATGGGTTGCCTCCCATGAAGCGCTTCTTTAGCGTCACTAGCTTGACGTTTCTCCCTCATCAGGGTGGTTGGTAATGCTTGAAGTCCTTCCCTCTCGCTGTGGACTTGTATCCATTGGTTGTATCAATGATCTCTACATGTTCCAGGGAGAGAATTCTGTTGATTGTGAAGACTTTAGGTAACTGAGATGGTACAGTAGGGAGATTAGGGGGAATATCTGGAAAGTAAGCTGAGATCACTCTATCTCCTGGAGAGAAGTCTTCCATAGGGATCTTTTTGTTCCTCCACTTGCTTGGTACCTTCTTCCTTGTGTCCTTTGATATTGCCTTGCTCTTGATGACTTCTTTTTCTAAGGGATTTGTGATGTTGTCTTCACATGCCTCTAGAGGTTTAGGTTCTTCTAACTTTTCCTTGAGCTGTGGTAGTTGCTGTTTCCCTTGTTTATCAACCAAAGGAGTCTCCAGATAGGTTGGGTATGCTTCAGTGCTTGCTTCCTCCTTCAGCATCTCATCATGATCTTTACTTGGTTCCTTGTGCTCTTGGTCTACTTCTTGTGAGAGTTTGAAGACATTAAAGCTGAGCCGTTCATCATGGATCCTCAATATTAGCTCCCCTTTCTCCACATCTATGAGTGCTCTGGCCGTAGCTAGGAAGGGTCTTCCCAATATGATTGGGTGAGTGTGACTTTTTTCCATGTCCAAGATGACAAAGTCTGTTGGGAGAAAGTATTTCATAACCTTTAGTAACACATTTTCCACCACTCCTATTGCTTGCTTTTGAGTCTTATCAGCCAGTCTGATGACCACATCTGTGGGCATTATCTCATTGATCTGCAGCCTTTTCACCAGGGATAGGGGCAGTAAGTTGATGCTTGCCCCTAAATCACAGAGTGCTCTATCAAACATTGTTTCCCCTATAGCACAGGGGATGTGAAAACTCCCTGGGTCTCTTCTTTTTGCAGGCAATTCAGGTTGAATAAGGGCACTACATTCCTTGTTTAACACTATAGTTTGGCCTCCTTTGAGTGAGCTTTTCCTAGGAAGAAGTTCCTTCATGTACTTGATGAATGCAGGCATTTGTTGTATGGCCTTGATGAATGGTATGTTCACATGCAGAGATGCAAACAAGTCTAGGAACCTTGAGTATATTCTCTTCCCCACAGCACCATTGAGCAGTTGGGGAAATGGTGCATAGAGCTTCAGCAACTCTTGTTGTGAGATTTCTGGTTCTTGGTGATCTCTATCCTCCTCCTCTGTTGAGTTGTTTTCAGGCTGTTGGGAGAGGTCGCTTTGCTCGTCTTCATCCTCTTGATCACTTGTAGTGACCATTTTGCAATCTTCCCATCTTACTTTCTTTGCTTCTCCTCTTGGGTTTTTCTCCGTGTCACTTGGGAAGCCATCAGTAGGTCTGGGAATCTTCTCCGCTAAGCATCCCACTTGGAATTCCAGCTTCTTGATGGTCTCTCCTTGGTTCTTAATGTTGGCTTACACCTCTTCTTTGAACACCTTATCTTCTTGAATCTCTTGGCATATTTGTTCAAGTAAGGTTTCAAGCTTAGAGAGTCTGTCATCAATTGATGGTAAATTGGGATTAGAGGTGGAAGGATGAGAGGTGTTGTTATGGGGGTGTTGATATGTCCTCTGTGTGAATTGTTGATGAGCTGCATTGTTGTTGGAGTTGTAACGTCTCTGGTCCTGGCTTTGCTCTTGCTGATTCCCCCACCCAAAGTTTGGGTGGTTCCTCCATCCAGAGTTGTATGTCTTGGAGTATGGATCATGGTTCTGTCTAGGTGAATTCCCAATGTAGTTGGCTTGCTCAAGGTCCTCTTCTTCAACTTCTTCTTGGGTTGTTGATGAGGTGGTGATTGCTGCCACTTGGTTCCTCTCCATCTTCTTGGTGAGGTCAGCTAACTACTTAGTAATGAGCTTATTCTGAGCCAGTAGAGCATCCACATTGTTTAGCTCCATTACTCTCTTAGTGTTCCCTCTTTCGGAAGCATAGAAGTAGTCATTCTCAGCTACAGTTTCAATGACATCTATGGCTTCTTCAATGGTCTTCTTCTTGTTCAAAGATCCCCCAGAGGAATGATCTACTGCCTTCTTTGATTCATATGACAAGCCTTCATAGAAGATATGCAACTGCACCCATTCATTAAACATATTTGGTGGACACCTTCTTGTTAGGTCTTTGAACCTTTCCCAAGCTTCATAAAGTGTCTCCCCATCTTGCTGTTTGAACGTCTGTACTTCAGTTCTCAGCCTATTGATCCTTTGCGGGGGGTAAAACCTTGCCAAAAACTTATTCACTACCTCCTCCCAATTTGTCAGGCTTTCTTTTGGGAAGGATTCGAGCCATTTGAATGCCTTGTCCCTGAGTGAGAAAGGGAACAAGAGCAGCCTGTAGACATCCTGGTGGACTCCATTGGACTTCACTGTGTCACAAATCCTCAAGAAGGTGGTCACGTGTTGATTCGGATCTTCTTGAGCACTTTCTCCAAATGAGCAATTATTCTACACAAGAGTGATGAGCTGAGGTTTGAGCTCGAAATTGTTGGCATGTATGGTGGGCTTCTGAATGCTGCTCCCACAGTTGCCTGGGTTGGGATTGATATAAGAGCTTAACACTCTTCTATCCTCCCCAACATGATTTGCTCTACTTCCTCCCCCATGGTTATTAGCCTCTTCTTCATGTTGGTTTTCTATGTTGCCTTCCATGTTTAGTTCAAAGTGTTCCTCCTCCTCTTCAGCACCGATTGCACGTTTCCCTCTTGCTTCCCTCCTTAATCTAAGGAGGGTCTTCTCTGGTTCAGAATCGAAAGAAGTTGAAGCCCCGCATCTTCTCCCTGTTATACAACCAACAAGTACAAGCAAGGAAAAACTATGTGTAGAGAATATTGCTGTCAGGATTACTGTTAGTTGTGAGTGAAGCAATATATCAAACAGTTAGTGGGTTAGCAAATAGAATTGTAAATAATCAAAGAAATGAAAAAAGTAGATGGGGAAGGGAAGAAGTTAACTAAGACAGAAAGTAAATTACTCAAACAGAAAGTTAATTCAACAAAACAAAAATGCTCGATCTAGTGATCTTCCAATCTAATAATTGTTGATGCACAATCATTCCCCGGCAACGGCGCCATAAACTTGATGCAGGTGGAAATTGTCTCTCAACAAATTTCATTCGGCAAGTGTACCGAATTTGTCGTCAAGTAAAAACTCACAATAGAGTGAGGTCGAATCCCACAGGGATTGATTGATCAAGCAACTTTAATTAGAAGATTGTTCTAGTTGAGCGAATTCAGAATTTGGGTTAAGAGTTGCAGAAAATAAAATGGCGGGAATGTAAATGACGGAAAAGTAAATGCTAGAATTAAAGAACTAGAAGTAAATGACTGAAATTAAATTGTTGAATTGTAAATGGGAATGGGGTGTTTGCTCATGAAAATAAACGCAGAAATTAAAGAGAATGGGTGAGATCAGAATTGGGGAGTTCATTGGGCATAGGAGATGTTGCAATTCTCCGGATCAAGTTCATTTTCATCTCTTCCTCAATCAATGCATTCATTGATCTCCTTGGCAATCTTAATTGATTGAATTATAATTTCTTGCAATTCAATCTCTCAAATCTTGATCAATAGCGAATTCCTTGGTCAATTGCTCATGAGAAGAGATGAAGTGTGGTCACTGATTATACCACATGCATTTCCCAAATCAAGTTTTGAGAGGATTATAGTCACATATCCCTCCAAACCTAACTTGGTCCCGCATGAGAAAGCATTTCTAGCTTGATCTCTTCATTCCTCTTTCAAGGTTCAGAAGGGATCCAAGTTTGAATAGTTTCTTTTCCAAGATAACAACCCAATTGGATGAAGATTGAAAGCTTTTAAGTAAAATCAAAAGAAAAGATAGAAGAAGAATGAAGAAAACTAGTATTGATCCATCAAATTACAACAGAGCTCCCTACCCAATGAAATGGGTTTAGTTGTTCATGGTTCTAAAAAATGAAAACAAAGATGGAGAATACATTCTGAACTAGAAGAGCAGAGAAAGTAAAATAGAGAGTAATGCTTTTTCCTTTCAGAACTCTTTTCCCACACCCCTAAATAATTCAAAGCTACTCCTATATATACTACTCTTCTATTCTTCTAGTTGATTCTTCAAGTCTTGGGCCTTTGGATCTTCAGTTTGGAGCAGTTCTCTTCTTCACTTGGGCTTGGTTTTACTTGTAGAGAGAAAGTGTGAAGTGGGCAGAGACTTTAGCTCAGGACGTTAGAGGTGTTAACATTCAGTGAGAAAATGGGTTCGAAAGCGTTAGTGTCATTCATCTTTTTCACTAACGTTTCTTACCCAAGTAAAGGCCACGTTAACCTCAACGTTAGTGGCACAAACGTTGCCACTAACGTTGCCTCTTTGTCCTTCGCACACGTTATTGGGACTCAACTTTCCCAATAACGTTGAGAGCCTCCCCCTTTCCCACGTTAGAGTCCACGTTAACTTAGTTAACGTGGCTCTTTTAACGTAGGCGTGCCAATCATCGAGAACGTTAGTGACACTCAACATTGTCACTAACGTTCCAATATGCCCCTATCTCACGTTAGAGTCCACATTAACTAGGTTAACGTGGCTTCTAACGTGGCTTTGCAAACCATTTCCAACGTTAGTGACAATGTTGAGTGTCACTAACGTTGGCTCATCTTTCACTCATTGCCGTTAGCTTCCACGTTAACTATGTTAACGTAGAAGTTAACGTGGCTCCTTGGGGTTTTGTGGTTGCTTCCAACGTTAATGACAATGTTGGGTGTCACTAACATTGTCGACCATTCTTGCCTCTCACGTTAGCTCCCACGTTAACCAAGTTAACGTGGAAGTTAACGTGGTACATTGCACCTTAGGCCAACGTTAGTGACAATGTTGAATGTTACTAACGTTGGCTTCCTTCCCCTTGTTAACGTTAGAGGCCACGTTAACTAAGTTAACATGGACTCTAACTTGGCCACTTATGATCATTGGCCAACGTTAGTGATAATGTTAAGTGTCACTAACGTTGGCTCAAAGTCCTTTCTTCACGTTAGAGCTCACGTTAACTTAGTTAACGTGACTCTTAACGTGGGCAATGATGGCTTCGAGAGCGTTATTGGTAATCACTTTTCTCATTAACTTTGCAAGCTACCTCCCATTTCACGTTAGTGGCCGCGTTAATTAGATTAACGTGACTGCTAAGTGGTTCTTCCTTGCTTCCTTTGGTCCTGAAATCAAGCAATAGAGTGTGTTGCCTCTCTGATGAGTAATAATATTGATTGTTTGCCACAATCTCAATGAGGTTTTGAGCCTCCTCAGCAGTTTTCATCATGTTGAGTGATCCTCCTGATGAGTAGTCTAGTCCCTTCCTTGCTTCTAGGCTTAGGCCTTCATAGAAGTTTCGGAGCTTAACCCAATCACTAAACATGTCTGGAGGACATCTTCTCATTAGTGCCTTATATCTTTCCCAGGCTTCGTACAATGACTCCCCTTCCATTTGCCTAAAAGTCTGAACCTCTGTCTTCAACTTGATGACCTTTTGAGGTGGGTAGAACTTTGCTAGAAATTTGCCCATCACTTCATTCCAATCATTGAGGCTTTCCTTGGGGAATGATTCTAGCCATTGAGTGGCTTTATCCCTCAAAGAGAATGGAAATAGCAACAACTTGTAGACACCTGGATGCACTCCATTTGTCTTCACTGTATTGCATATCCTCAGAAAAATAGAGAGATGTTGATTTGGGTCTTCAAGAGGTCCCCCTCCATAAGAGCAATTGTTCTGTACCAAAGTGATGAGTTGAGGTTTTAGCTCAAAGTTATTGGCCTGAACATTTGGTGTAGCAATGCTGCTCCCACAATGTCTTGGATCAGGGATAGTATATGAGGATAACACCCTTCTAGCGTGTCCACCATTATTGTTGACCCCTCCAGGAGGGTTGTGCATCTCATCCTCCATGACTTGATCTTCTCCCTCTGATTCCTCTGACCCTTCTTCACCAACTATGAACTTTCCTCTTTCTGCTCTCCTTAACCTTCGGCGGGTTCTCTCGTCCTCAATATCACGTCTACTTGTTCCTGACATACACAAACAGAACCAAAATCACAAGTGAAATATTCTAGAACTAGAGTGGAATTGGAGTTAGTGAAACAAAGTATCAAACAGTTAGTGGGCTTAACAAAAATAAAAAAAAATGCTTAATCTAAACCACCTTTCACTTAATCATTGTCAATCTTTCCAATCTCCGGCAACGGCGCCAAAAACTTGATACGTAAAAATTTGGATTTCACGTATAACCGGCAAGTATACCAGGTCGTATCAAGTAATAAAACTCACTAGGAGTGAGGTCGATCCCACGAGGATTGGGAGATTAAGCAACTTTAGTTAAATGGTAAATTTAGTTAAGCGAATAAGATTTTGATTTTGTGATTAATGTAACTTTTGAACGTAAGTGCAGGAATTTAAATTGCAAGGAATTTAAGAACAGGGCAATAGAAGTAAAATGGAAGTAAATGACGGAAACTTAAAGTGCAAGAAACTTAAATGACATCAAAGATAAATTGCAAGGAATTAAAGTGCTGAATTCTAAAGAGCATAAGAGTAAGAAATAAAGAAACAGAATGTAAATGACAAGAATAATAAATTGCAAGAATGTAGAAGGGAATTGGGCAATGGGTTTTCAAACACTAAGAACAAGAGAAATAAGATTTAATGATAGAGAGGATCATTAGGGATCAGAGATGCTAGTTTTCATGAATTGATGTTAGTCAAATCTTCCTCAATCATGGGTATAGATCCATGGCAAGTGGGTGATTGAATCCCAATCTCTTGGTGATTCAATCTCTCTCAACATAACCAATTGCCACTCTCGTGATCTAATTGTTCATGAGAAGAGATGAAGCTTAAATCTAATCCAGCCACACAATTCCTATAATCTCAACCAAGGAGAGTTACATCTCACATACTAACCAAGGTATATTGATTAAAGAAATCATGAAAGGATGAACTCTAAACTGAATTATGTGGCTCATTCCTCAAATTCACCACATAATTCATGTAGATTAACCCCTCTCTCGATGGTGGTTGAATCTATGAAGAGCAAGAGTTCCCTCTTTAGATCAACCACTAGAATTGAGGAGGAGAAGATGGGTTCACCAATTCATTCCAACAAACAGAGCTCCTCCCCCTAATGAAAGTGGGGTTTAGTGAGTCATTGCTCCAATTTCAACAACAATTGCCATAAATCAAAATTAAACTAAATGTAAAGGAGGAAGAAGAAGAAGAAGAAGAAGAAGAAGAAGAAGAAGAAGAAGAAGAAGAAGAAGAAGAATGAAGTGCTTAAAACTTCAAAATGAAGAAGAAGAATTCCAATAGAAAACCAAAGATGAGCTTTCCGGGAGAGTACCCGGAAGTTCTAACCAAAGCTAAGTACAAGTGCTAAAAGTGTATAAAAATTCTAAGTGTCAAAAAGTATTCAAAAGTCTAAAAGTCCCCTACAAGTACATCAATCTCTTCTATTTATACTACTCTAAAACTCTTCAGAGATCTTCAATTTGGGTTAGCAATGTGGGCTTTCTCATTGTTGAATTCTTGGCTCAATTGGAGGTGTTTTGGCCTTTGTGATGACTAGGGGAAGTAGAGCAAGTTGGCACCAATTCTGGCCCATTGATGGGCGTTGTTGGCAATAACTCAGGCCTTAGTGCACGTTGGCAACGTGCATGCCAATTTCCTGGGCATGAAGTATGAGACTTGGGCGTTGCTAGCCCAAGTTGTTGCCAACAACTTGCTTTTCCTCTTCTTGGCCTTACTTTCATGCTAAATGTAGCCCAGAATTTGAGTGTCAACCTTCAGCTTCAATATGGACTATTATACATCATTGGAAAGCTCTTGATGTCTATTTTCTAATGCCACTGGAATCACCTCAATTGGACTTTCCTAGCTCAAGTTATGGTTCCTCAAAGAAGGTAAGGTCAAGCTGCCAAGTTGTTGCCAAGTTGTTGTGAATAACGCACCCTCAACCCCAAGTTGGCAACGTGCCCATGCATCACTCTCCCAAGGCAGGGGCTTGAGGCTGGCGTTGTTGCAAAACACGCCCCCTTAATGCACGTTGGCAACGTGCTCGATCCCACATCCAAGGCTCATCTCTAGCTCCCTTGAATTTCACTTCATGTTCTTGTTTTTAGGGTCTAAAGATGACTCTGGTTTGGCTTCAATCTTGTGCTCCACCATAGACTATTATATATGGTTGGAAAGCTCTGAATGTCAGCTTTCCAACGCAACTGGAAGCACTCAATTTGGATCTCTGTAGCTCAAGATATCTTCCATTGAAGAGGACATGGTCAGGCTGCCTTGTTGGAGTTGTTGTGAATAACGCCCATACATTTCAAGTTAGCAACGTGCACCATAATTTCCTGGCGTTGTTGTGAATAACTCCTTCTCTTTAGCACGTTGGCAACGTGCTCGAGCCCTTCTCAAGGCTCCATGCTTGCTTCCTGGCGTTGGCAACGTGCATGGCAAGGCCATTGGGCGTTGGCAACGTGCATGGTGCATCTCCCTGGCGCTAGCAACTTGGATGGTGCCTTGATTGGCGTTGGCAACGCGGATGGTGGGCTGATGGGCGTTTGCAACGCCGTTGGTGCGCCATTGGGCGTTTGGCAACCTGGTTGGTGCGCCATTGGGCGTTTGGCAACCTGGTTGGTGCGCCATTGAGCGTTTGGCAACCTGGTTGGTGCGCCAAGACTTGGTGCCAAAATTTGCTTGTGTGTGGCATTGGCAACGCCCATCTAGCGTTGGCAACGTGGTTGAGCTTGCTTCCCATGGTGCCAAAGTTGCTTGGTTGTGTGGCGTTGGCAACGCCCTCCTCAAGTTGGCAACGTGGTTGAGCTTGCTCCAGGGCCAGGCTTGTGTGTGTGGCGTTGCCTTCAACAACGCCCATAGTTCTTGGCGTTGGCAACGCCCTCGACACTCCTTCATGGCTCAAGTTCCTTGCTTGTGTGGGCGTTGGCAACTTGGTTCTAGAGTTGGCAACGCCAACTTTGCTTCCAGGGCTGCCAAACTTGCTTCTGTTGTGGCGTTGGCAACTTGGTTCTAGAGTTGGCAACGCCAACTTTGCTCCTTCCAGGGTCAAGCTTGCCTTGTGTTGTGGCGTTGGCAACGTGGATCTCAAGTTGGCAACGCCAACTTTGCTCCTTGGTTGCCTCCAGGACCAAGCTCTTTGTGTGTGGGCGTTGTCCTCAATAACGCACACTATATCCAAGTTGGCAACGCCAACTTCATTTTCCTGGCGTTGGCAAGAATAACGCCCCTTGTATCCAAGTTGGCAACGCCAACTTCTTGCCCAGCTTGCATCATTCTTGCTTCCATGCTTCCTTGTCTCATCACCTATCATCAACAAGGGAAATAGCTTCAAAGTCTTACCAATTCATGCAATAAATTTCATGAGATTCATTCATACTCATTCATATATGCATTCCTTAAAACATTTGCATGAATTTGGCTAGAATTAACATGTTCCTTGATATCATCATGCATGGAAACAAAACTCATAAAAGGACTTGTTTATTTAGGGAAAATGAGTGAAATTAAGCTAAAACTAACTAAACTAACTAACTAATAATGCAAATATGCATTTGCATCACAATGATTGTGATCTTTGATTTGTTTAATTCTATACGTCCATTATTTCCTTGTATTCATGCACTTATATGATTGAGACCATTATTTTATTAGCTCACTTGCCCAAATAGCCTACCTTTTATCAACTTTTGTTAACCAATTTTGAGCCTACGCTTAACCTAATTGTTCTTTATTTTAGCACATTACAAGCCTAAAGTAAAAAATAATAAATATCCTTTACTTGGATCTTTGATTAGCTTAGGCTAGTGAGAGTGTTTATTATTCAAGTTTGGGGATATTTGGGAACATTGGTTGGGATAAAAGGGCATTTTTTGTTTTTGTCGTAAATATTGGGAATTGGGTGCATACTCATGTATTAATCAAATGTTAAACCTTATGCATTGATGCTCTTGTATCTAGTTTGAAAGAAAGAAAAAAATGAGAAAAACAAAAGAAAAATAAAAAGAAAGAAAATATAGAAAAAGGAAAAAAAAGAAAGAAAAGAAAAAGAAAAGAAAAAAAGAAAAAAAAGAAAAGCAATAAAAAGGGGACAAAATGCCCTAAAGTAGAGTCCAATAAGAGTCAATGCATAAGTGTTATGAAATGAAAAAAAAAGAAAATGCATGAGTATGTGAAGAAGTGAAGAATGGGTAGTTAGGTTAGAACTTAATTGTATAGGTTGTCATAGGTTAGGTGGAAAGTTTAAGCTTATCAAATATTCAAATTCAAGCTCACTTAACCAATTATACATCCTTACCTTGACCCTAGCCCCATTACAACCTATGAAAAGACCTCATGATGAATGTATGCATGCATTGGATAATTTTTTATTGTTAGATGAAAAACAAATCTTGGAAAGCATGATTAGGGGAGAATTGAGTGAATAAACCCTAAACACCGAGCGACTAGAGTGCAAACACTTTCGGTGAGGGTTTGATGCTCAATTTCTTGATTCCCGGATTTCATGAGCATTCTTCTTGCGAGTCTATTTGAACTTCATTTTATACTTGAATTGGTAGGATTCATGAATCGTTATATGATCTTGGCCCTACTTGTGCATGCATGCTCTTGGAGGATTGATTTATTTTTAACCAAGTAAGTAGAATTATTTTGCATTTAGTTGCATTCATTTAGATAGGATGCATATAGATAAGTTGCATTCAATAAATGTCATACCCCTTGATTCATTCTTGCTTTAGCATGAGGACATGCTAAGGTTTAAGTGTGGGAAGGTTGATAAACCCCATTTTTAGGGTTTATCTTGTGTTGGATTTAGACGGTTTTGTCACCTTTTCCCACATTTATTCAATGAAATAGCATGGTTTTATACATTCTCCTTTAATTGTGCTTAAGAGTGAAAACATGATTTTTAGGACTTAAAATAGCTAAATTCAATTCACCTTGATTCCCTTAGATGCCTTTATATGTTTGTTAAGTGATTTAAGGTTTAGGGGGCAAGGATTGGATCAAGGGAATGAAGAAAAAGCATGTAAAAATGGAAAACTCATGAAGAAATGAAGGAATCGCAAAAGCTGTCAAGCCGACCTCTTCGCACTTATTCGATCATAACTTGAGCTACAAAGATCCAAATGAGTCGGTTCCCATTGCGTTGGAAAGCTAACATTTAGAGCTTCAAAATGATATAAGATTTGCCATATTTGCATCACGTATAGTGGTGCGTACGTGCACTGTACATGTACACGTCGATGCTATACGTGACTTCTTAAAATGCAACTCGTGGCCAGCGATTTTAGAAGCCTTGTGAGCTCAATCCAACTTATTTCTGATGCTATTTAACCCAAGGATTGAAGGGGGAGTGAGATACTTCACATACTTTTCATCATTAGTCATAGTTTAGTTTTAGAAGTAGTTAGAGTTAGTTTCAAGAGAGAGAAGCTCTCACTTCTCTCTAGAATTAGGATTAGGTTTAGGACAATAATCTTAGATCTAAATTTTAATTCATGCTTTCATCTACCTCTACCTTTCAATTCTTTGTTGTTACATTCATCATTCTTCCATCATTTTGTTGTAATTTCCTTTATGTTGCTCCTATACTTTGTTGTAGATCTACTCTTGTTCATTCTCTTTTCTTTCAATTCAATTTGAGGTAATTCATGATAATTGTGCTTTCTTTGGTTTTCTATTGTTGATCTCTTGCTTTTGTAGTTGTAGTTCTCTTTAACCTTTGTAATTTATGTTGTTTACCTTTATTGCCTTTTATGTGTTTGTTGAAATGCCGCTTCTAGATATGAGTTAGATTTTGTTCCTCTTGGCCTAGGTAGAGTAATTAGTGACACCTGAGTTATCAAATTCTTTTGTGGATTGATAATTAGAGATTGCTAATTGACTTGGATACCACTAAAGCTAGTCTTTCCTTAGGAGTTGGCTAAGACTTGTGGAATCAAGTTAATTCATCCACTTGACTTCCCTCCATGGTTAGAGGTTAACTAAGTGGGAGCAATGAACAATCCTCATCACAATTGATAAGGATAACTAGGATGGGATTTCTAGTTCTCATACCTTGCCAAGATCTTTCTTAGTTGTTAGTTTATTTCTTTTGCAATTTATATTCCTTGTTCCTCAACTCAAAAACCCCAAACATACTTCATAGCCAATAACAAGAACACTTTTTTGCAATTCATAGGGAGAACGACCCGAGGTTTAAATACTTTGGTTTATAATTTTAGGGGTTTAGGGACAAACAATCTTTTGTATGAAAGGATTATTGCTTGGTTTAGAAACTATACTTCGATGAGATTGCATTTGTGAAATTCTAAACCATCAATATTCCATTCATCACCAAGCAATGTCAATGAATGCGTTAATTGAGGAAGAGATGAAAATGATTTGATCCAGAGAGTTCAATATCTCCTAAAACCCAATGAATCCCCAATCTCTGAGCTTACCATTTCTTTTACATTCTACCTCTTTAATTTCATGTTAATCCCCATTCCCATTTATTTTCCAGCAATTTAAGATTTTGTCATTTAATTTCTTGCATTTTAATTTCTGTTATTTAATTTCTTGCAATTTAAGTTTCCCGCCAATTTACTTTCTGTAACCCCAATTCAATTCCGATTCAACTCAACTAAAACAATTCTCCAATTAACATTGACCAACCAACCAATCCCTGTGGGATTCGACCTCACTCTACAGTGAGTTTTTACTTGACAACTATCCGGTACACTTGCTGGGAGGAAATTTGTTGAAAGACGGTTTCCGGGTGAATCAAGTTTATGGCGCCGTTGCCCGGGATTGGTTTTGTATTGATAATTACTAAATTGGAGGATAACTAGATTGAGCAGTTTGTCTTTTCTTTTGATTAATTGAGTTTTAATTTTGGTTGTTCATTTTGTTTTGTGCAATTTTTAGTCATTTCTTTGAATTTCTCTTTACTGCTTTACTTTCCAGCAAACTAAATCACTAACCCACTATCCATTTGATAAATTGCTCTAACCAAGCTAACTATACTCTATTTTAGTGGATTCTACATTTGTTGTTTCTTGTACTTGTTCATTATATGACAGGTAGAAGAGAGGCGTCAACCTCATTTGATAGTGAACCGGAAAGAACCTTCTTGAGATTAAGGAGGGAAGCAAGAGGAAAGAGGGCTATTGGTGCAGAAGAAGAGGAGGAAGACTTGGATATAACCATGGAGGATGATATGGAAAACCATTATGTAGGAGAGGTGAACAATCATGCCAGAAGAGGTGAAGCTAACCCTGCTGGACAAGAGAGGAGAGTTCTAGGATCATACATCAATCTAAACCCAGGAAACTATGGTAGCAGCATTCAAAAGCCAACTATCAATGCTAATAACTTCAAATTGAAGCCCCAGCTCATAACTCTCGTCTAAAATGACTGTTCTTTTGGAGGAAGTGCCCAGGAGGACCCAAATGAGCATCTCACTAAATTCCAAAGGATATGTGACACGGTTAATTCCAATGGTGTTCATCCTAACACCTATAGATTGTTACTGTTTCCATTTTCTTTGAGGGATAAAGCAACAAAATGGCTGGAATCATTTCCCAAGGAAAGCTTAACAACCTAGGAGGATGTGGTGAATAGATTCTTGACAAGGTTCTACCCTCCACAAAAAGTTAACAGGCTGAGAGCTGAAGGCAGACATTCAGACAGCAAGATGGTGAAACTATTTATGAAGCCTCAGAGAGATTCAAGAATTTGACAAGGAAATGCCCCCTGATATGTCTAATGAGTGGGTGCAACTTCTTATCTTCTGTGAAGTGCTGAATTGTGAATCAAAGAAAGCTGTAGACCACTCATCTGGAGGTTCCCTCAACAAAAAGAAGACCATTGAAGAAGCCATTGATGTTATAGAGACAGTGGCTGACAATGAATACTTTTATGCCTCAAACAGAAGTAACAATAGAGGAGTCCTAGAATTAAACCATATGGATGCAATCCTTGCTCAAAAAAGATATCACCAAGCAACTGGCTGAATTGACCAAGCAAATAGAGAAGAACCAGGCTGCAGCTATCCATACTCAACCATTACCTCAAGGAGAGTTGGAAACAAAAGAAGGAGTTAACTGGGAGGAAGCTAATTACCTTGGAAATTCATCTAGGCAAGCCAATGATCCTTACTCCAAAACCTATAACTCTGGTTGGAGAAACCACCCAAACTTTGGGTGGGGGAACCAACAAAACCAAGGCCAAGACCACAGACCACACAATCCAACCCAGTACAGCAACTCCACTCACCAAAACTCCACCCAAAGACAATACCAAACCATACAAAATATTTATTCACAGCCACCATATCAAAACCACAATAACCACTCTCAACACCCCAATTTCAACCAACCATCACCACATGATGATAACAGAATGGTTAAGTGGTGCACGAAATTGCGATCATCAATGGCGCCATCAACATGGTACGCTCAATTGCAATCTCAACTCTTTATCACAACTTCGCACAACTAACCAGCAAGTGCACTGGGTCGTCCAAGTAATAAACCTTACGCGAGTAAGGGTCGATCCCACGGAGATTGTTGGTATGAAGCAAGCTATGGTCACCTTGTAAATCTCAGTCAGGCAGATTCAAATGGTTATGGATGATTTATGAATGAAACATAAAACAAGGATAGAGATACTTATGTAATTCATTGGTGAAAATTTCAGATAAGCGTATGGAGATGCTTTGTCCCTTCCGTCTCTCTACTTTCCTACTGTCTTCATCCAATCCTTCTTACTCCTTTCCATGGCAAGCTGTATGTTGGGCATCACCGTTGTCAGTGGCTACAGTCCCGTCCTCTCAGTGAAAATGGTCCAAATGCTCTGTCACAGCATGGCTAATCATCTGTCGGTTCTCAATCAGGTTGGAATAGAATCCATTGATTCTTTTGCGTCTGTCACTAACGCCAAGCCTTCAGGAGTTTGAAGCTCGTCACAATCATTCAATCATTGAATCCTACTCAGAATACCATAGACAAGGTTTAGACCTTCCGGATCCTCTTGAATGCCGCCATCAATTCTAGCTTATACCACAAAGATTCCGATTAAGGGATCCAAGAGATATCCACTCAATCTAAGGTAGAACAGAGGTGGTTGTCAGGCACACGTTCATAAGTGAGAATGATGATAAGTGTCACAGATGATCACATTCATCAAGTTGAGGAACAAGTGATATCTTAGAACAAGAACAAGCTGAATTGAATAGAAGAACAATAGTAATTGCATTAATACTTGAGGTACAGCAGAGCTCCACACCTTAATCTATGGTGTGTAGAAACTCCACCGTTGAAAATACATAAGAACAAGGACTAGGCATGGCCGAATGGCCAGCCTCCCAATGATCTAAGAACTGGACGTCCAAAGATGATCCTCAGATCTAAAATTGATCAAAAGATTAAAAACGATCCAAAGATGAAAATACAATAGCAAAAGGTCCTATTTGTAGAGAACTGGTAGCCTAGGGTTTACAGAAATGAGTAAATCCACTTCCGGGCCCACTTGGTGTGTGCTTGGGCTGAGGATTGAAGCTTTCATGTGTAGAGACTTTTCTTGGAGTTAAACGCCAGCTTTTGTGCCAGTTTGGGCGTTTAACTCCCATTCTTGTGCCAGTTCCGGCGTTTAACGCCGGGCAGTTTTGAGCTGATTTAAAACGCCAGTTTGGGCCATCAAATCTCGGGCAAAGTATGGACTATTATACATTGCTGGAAAGCCCAGGATGTCTGATTTCCAACGCAGTTGAGAGCGCACCAATTGGGCTTTTGTAGCTCCAGAAAATCCACTTCGAGTGCAGGGAGGTCGGAATCCAACAGCATCTGCAGTCCTTTTTAGCCTCTGAATCAGATTTTTGCTCAGGTCCCTCAATTTCAGCCAGAAAATACCTGAAATCACAGAAAAACACACAAACTCATAGTAAAGTCTAGAAAAGTGAATTTTAACTAAAAACTAATAAAAACTAACTAAAACATACTAAAAACATACTAAAAACAATGCCAAAAAGCATATAAATTATCCGCTCATCACAACACCAAACTTAAATTGTTGCTTGTCCCCAAGCAACTGAAAATCAAATAAGATAAAAAAAAAAGAGAATATGCAATGAATTCCAAAAACATCTATGAAGATCAGTATTAATTAGATGAGCGGGGCTTTTAGCTTTTTGCCTCTGAATAGTTTTGGCATCTCACTCTATCCTTTGAAATTCAGAATGATTGGCTTCTATAGGAACTCAGAATCCATATAGTGTTATTGATTCTCCTAGTTAAGTATGATGATTCTTGAACATAGCTACTTTATCAGTCTTGGCCGTGGCCCAAAGCACTCTGTCTTCCAGTATTACCACCGGATACATACATGCCACAGACACATAATTGGGTGAACCTTTTCAGATTGTGACTTAGCTTTGCTAGAGTCCCCAATTAGAGGTGTCCAGGGTTCTTAAGCACACTTTTTTTGCCTTGGATCACAACTTTATTTTTTTTCTTTTTTCTTTTTTCCCCTTTTTTTCATTTTTTTTGAATAATCACTGCTTTTTCTTGCTTCAAGAATCATTTTTATGATTTTTTAGATCCTCAGTAACATTGCTCCTTTTTCATCATTCTTTCAAGAGCCAACCATTCATGAACAACAAATTCAAAAGACATATGCACTGTTTAAGCATACATTCATAAAACAAAAGTATTGCCACCACATCAAAATAATTAATCTATTATAAAATTCAAAATTCATGCAATTATTCTCTTTTTTAATTAAGAACATTTTTCATTTAAGAAAGGTGATGGATTCATAGGACATTCATAACTTTAAGGCATAGACACTAAGATACTAATGATCATGAGACACAAATATAGATAAACATAAGCATTAAAATTCGAAAAACAGGAAAATAAAGAACAAGAAAATTAAAGAACGGGTCCACCTTAGTGATGGCAGCTTGTTCTTCCTCTTGAATGTCTTATGGAGTGCTTGAGCTCCTCAATGTCTCTTCCTTGCCTTTGTTGCTCCTCTCTCATGATTCTTTGATCTTCTCTAATTTCATGGAGGAGGATGGAATGTTCTTGGTGCTCCACCCTTAGTTGTCCCATGTTGGAACTCAAATCTCCTAGGGAGGTGTTGATTTGCTCCCAATAGTTTTGTGGAGGAAAGTGCATCCCTTGAGGCATCTCAGGGATTTAATGATGAGTGGGATCTCTTGTTTGCTCCATCCTTTTCTTAGTGATGGGCTTGTCCTCATCAATGGGGATGTCTCCCTCTATGTCAATTCCAACTGAATAACAGAGGTGACAAATGAGATGAGGAAAGGCTAACCTTGCCAAGGTAGAGGACTTGTCCGCCACCTTATAAAGTTCTTGGGCTATAACCTCATGAACTTCTACTTCCTCTCCAATCATGATGCTATGAATCATGATAGCCCGGTCTATAGTAACTTTAGACCGGTTGCTAGTGGGAATGATTGAGCGTTGGATAAACTCCAACCATCCCCTAGCCACGGGCTTGAGGTCATGCGTTCTCAGTTGAACCGGCTTCCCTCTTGAATCTCTCTTCCATTGAGCGCCCTCTTCACAAATGTCTATGAGGACTTGGTCCAACCTTTGATCAAATTTGACCCTTCTAGTGTAAGGGTGTTCATCTCCTTGCATCATGGGCAAGTTGAATGCCAACCTTACATTTTTTGGACTGAATTCCAAGCATTTCCCCCGAACCATTGTAAGCCAATTTTTTGGGTTCGGGTTCACACTTTGATCATGGCTCTTGGTGATCCATGCATTGGCATAGAACTCTTGAACCATTAAGATTCCGACTTATTGAATGGGGTTGGTAAGAATGTCCCAACCTTTTCTTCGGATCTCATGTCGGATCTCCGGGTATTCACTCTTTTTGAGTTTGAAATGAACCTCGGGGATCACCTTCTTCAAGGCCACAACTTCATAGAAGTGGTGTTGATGCACCCTTGAGATGAATCTCTCCATCTCCCATGACTCGGAGGTGGAAGCTTTTGCCTTCCCTTTCCTCTTTCTAGAGGTTTCTCCGGCCTTGGATGCCATAAATGGTTATGGAAAAACAAAAAGCAATGCTTTTACTACACCAAACTTAAAAGGTTTGCTCGTCCTCAAGCAAAAGAAAAAAGAAGAGAGTAGAAGAAGAAGAAATAGAGGAGATGGAGATGGCTTTGTGGTTCGGCCAAAGGGGGAGAAGTAGTGTTTAGGTTGTGTGAAAATGAAGGAGTGAAGATGGATTTATATAGGGGTGGAGAGAGGGGTAGGGTTTGGTTATGAATGGGTGGGTTTGGGAGGGAAAGTGGTTTGAATTTGAATGGTGAGGTAGGTGGGGTTTTATGAAGGATGGATGTGAGTGGTGAAGAGAAAGATGGGATTTGATAGGTGAGGGGTTTTTGGGGAAGAGTGGTTGAGGTGATTGGTGAATGGGTGAAGAAGAAGAAAGAGGGTGGTGTGGTAGGTGGGGATCCTGTGGGGTCCACAGATCCTGAGGTGTCAAGGAAAATTCATCTCTGCACCAAGTGGCGAGCAAAAATGCTCTTTATGCCAATTCTGGCGTTAAACGCCGGGCTGGTACCCATTTCTGGCGTTTAATGCCAGCTTCTTGCCCTTTCCTGGCGTTTAACGCCAGTCTGGTGCCCCTTTCTGGCGTTAAACGCCCAGAATGGTGCCAGACTGGACGTTAAACGCCCATTTGCTGCCCTTACAGGCGTTTAAACGCCAGCAGGATCTTCCTCCAGGGTGTGCTGTTTTTCTTTCTGTTTTTCATTATGTTTTTGCTTCTTCAACTGATTTTGTGACTTCTCATGATCATCAACCTACAGAAAACATAAAATAACAAAGGAAAATAGATAATTATAACATTGGGTTGCCTCCCAACAAGCGCTTCTTTAATGTCAGTAGCTTGACAGAGGGCTCTCATGGAGCCTCACAGATACTCAGAGCAATGTTGGAACCTCCCAACACCAAACTTAAAGTTTGAATGTGGGGGTTCAACACCAAACTTAGAAGTTGGTTGTGGCCTCCCAACACCAAACTTAGAGTTTGACTGTGGGGGCTCTGTTTGACTCTGTTTTGAGAGAAGCTCTTCATGCTTCCTTCCCATGGTGACAAAGGGATATTCTTGAGCCTTAAACACAAAGGATTCTTCATTCACTTGAATGACCAATTCTCCTCTGTCCACATCAATCACAGCCTTTGCTGTGGCTAGGAAGGGTCTGCCAAGGATGATGGATTCTTCCATGCACTTCCCAGTCTCTAGGACTATAAAATCAGCAGGGATGTAATGGTCTTCAATCTTTACCAGAACATCCTCTACAAGCACATAAGCTTGTTTTCTTGAATTGTCTGCCATCTCTAGTGAGATTCTTGCAGCTTGTACCTCAAAGATTCCTAGCTTCTCTATTACAGAGAGAGGCATGAGGTTTACACTTGACCCTAAGTCACACAGAGCCTTCTTAAAGATCATGGTGCCTATGGTACAAAGTATTGAAAACTTCCCAGGATCTTGTCTCTTTTGAGGTAATCTCTGCCTAGACAAGTCATCCAGTTCTTTGGTGAGCAAAGGGGGTTCATCCTCCCAAGTCTCATTACCAAATAACTTGTCATTTAGCTTCATGATTGCTCCAAGGTACTTAGCAACTTGCTCTTCAGTGACATATTCGTCCTCTTCAGAGGAAGAATACTCATCAGAGCTCATGAATGGCAAAAGTAAATCCAATGGAATCTCTATGGACTCTTTCTGAGCCTCAGATTCCCATGGTTCCTCATTAGGGAACTCATGGGAGGCCAGTGGACGTCCATTGAGGTCTTCCTCAGTGGCGTTTACTGCCTCTTCCTCCTCTCCAAATTCGGCCATGTGGGTCATGTTAATGGCCTTGCATTCTCCTTTTGGATTCTCTTCTGTATTGATTGGAAGAGTACTAGGAGGGAGTTCAGTAACTTTCTTACTCAGCTGACCCACTTGTGCCTCCAAATTTCTAATGGAGGACCTTGTTTCAGTCATGAAACTTTGAGTGGTTTTGATTAGATCAGAGACCATGGTTGCTAAGTCAGAGTGGCTCTGCTTAGAATTCTCTGTCTGTTGCTGAGAAGATGATGGAAAAGGCTTGCCATTGCTAAACCTGTTTCTTCCACCATTATTGTTGTTGAAACCTTGTTGAGGTCTCTGTTGATCCTTCCGTGAGAAATTTGGATGATTTCTCCATGAAGAATTATAGGTGTTTCCATAGGGTTCTCCCATGTAATTCACCTCTTCCATTGAAGGGTTCTCAGGATCATAAGCTTCTTCTTCAGATGAAGCATCCTTAGTACTGCCTGGTGCAGCTTGCATTCCAGACAGACTTTGAGAAATCAAATTGACTTGCTGAGTCAATATTTTATTCTGAGCCAATATGGCATTCAGAGTATCAATCTCAAGAACTCCTTTCTTCTGATTTGTCCCATTGTTCACAGGATTCCTTTCAGAAGTGTACATGAATTGGTTATTTGCAACCATTTCAATTAGTTCTTGAGCTTCTGTAGGCGTCTTCTTCAGATGAAGAGATCCTCTAGCAGAGCTATCCAATGACATCTTGGACAGTTTAGACAGACCATCATAGAAAATACCTATGATGCTCCATTCAGAAAGCATGTCAGAGGGACACTTTCTGATCAATTGTTTGTATCTTTCCCAAGCTTCATAGAGGGATTCTCCTTCCTTTTGTCTGAAGGTTTGGACTTCCACTCTAAGCTTACTCAATTTTTGAGGTGGAAAGAACTTTACCAAGAAGGCATTGACTAGCTTTTCCCAAGAGTTCAGGCTTTCTTTAGGTTGTGAGTCCAACCATATCCTAGCTCTGTCTCTTACAGCAAAAGGGAATAGCATAAGTCTATAGACCTCAGGGTCAACCCCATTAGTCTTGACAGTGTCACAGATTTGCAAGAATTCAGCTAAAAATTGATGAGGATCTTCCAATGGAAGTCCATGGAACTTGCAATTCTGTTGCATTAGAGAAACTAATTGAGGCTTAAGCTCAAAGTTGTTTACTCCAATGGCAGGGATAGAGATGCTTCTCCCATAAAAGTCGGGAGTAGGTGCAGTAAAGTCACCCAGCACCTTCCTTGCATTGTTGGCATTGTTGTTGTTTTCGGCTGCCATGTCTTCTTCTTTGAAGATTTCTGTTAGATCCTCTATAGAGAGTTGTGCCTTAGCTTCTCTTAGCTTTCGCTTCAAGGTCCTTTCAGGTTCAGGGTCAGCCTCAACAAGAATGCTTTTGTCTTTGTTCCTGCTCATATGAAAGAGAAAAGAACAAGGAAATATGGAATCCTCTATGTCACAGTATAGTGATTCCTTGAGGTGTCAGAGGAAAAGAAAATTAGAAGGAGGAGGTAGAAGAATTCGAACTAATCAAGTATGATAGAGTTCAAATTGTGCATTGAGGAGGGGTGTTAGTCCATAAATAGAAGGATCTGAGAAGAGGGGAAGAAATTTTCGAAAATTAATTAAAAAGATTTTAAAAACATTTTGAAAAATACTAATTGATTTTCGAAAACTAAGAGTGGAAAAGAAATCAAGTGATTTTTGAAAAGGATTTTGAAATCAGAAATCAAAAAGATATGATTGAAAACTATTTTGAAAAAGATGTGATTAAAAGATATGATTGAAAAGATATAGTTTTGAAAAAGATATGATTGAGAAGATATGATTTGAAAAACAATTTAAAAAAGATTTGATTTAAAAAATTAATGACTTGGCTAACAAGAAAAGATATGATTCAAACATTAAACCTTTCTCAACAGAAAAGGCAACATACTTGAAATGTTGAATCAAATCCTTAATTGTTAGCAAGTATTTTTGAAAATGGAAAGAAATTGATTTTGAAAACATATGATTGAAAAGATATGATTTGAAAAAGATTTGATTTTGAAAAACTTTGAAAACTTGAAAAAAATTTGCATTAAAAACAAAATCTTCCCTCTAGTGCCATCCTGGCGTTAAACGCACAGAATGGTATCCATTCTGGCGTTTAATGCCCAAAATACTACCCTTTTGGGCGTTAAACGCCCAACCAGGCACCCTGGCTGGCATTTAAATGCCAGTTTTCCTTCCTCACTGGGCGTTTTGAATGCCCAGCTTTTTCTGTGTAATTCCTCTGCTGAATGTTTTGAATCTTCAATTCTCTGTATTATTGACTTGAAAAGACACAAATTAAAAAATTTTTTTGGATTTTTTTAATAATCAAAATGTAACTAAAATCAAATAACAATGCATGCAAGACACCAAACTTAGCAGTTTATATACCATTGACACTAACAAAATGAGAATGCATATGACAAACAACAAAAATACTCAAGACAAGAGAATTTAAAGATCAGAGCAATGAAATCATCAAGAACATCTTGAAGATCACTTAAGACACATGAATGAATGCAAGAAGAATAGAAACATGCAATTGACACCAAACTTAAAATGAGACACTAAACTCAACAAGCAACACAAAATATTTTTGGTTTTTATGATTTTGTAAATTTTTTTGGATTTTCGAAAATTAAGTGGAAAAGAAAATAAAGATATCAAAATTCTTAATGAGAATTCCAGGAATCATGCAATGTTAGTCTAAAGCTTCAGTCTAAAGAAAATAAACATGGCTAGCCAAGCTTCAGCAGGACATTGCATTCAAGAGCTAAATTGATGAGAATCAATCAGCTTTGGTGATGATAAGAACATCACCTTGAAACACTAGAATTCATTCTTAAGAATTCTGAAAAAAAATACCTAATCTAAGCAACAAGATGAACCGTCAGTTGTCCAAACTCAAACAATCCCCGGCAACGGCGCCAAAAACTTGGTGCACAAAATTGTGATCATCAATGGCGCCATCAACATGGTACGCTCAATTGCAATCTCAACTCTTTATCACAACTTCGCACAACTAACCAGCAAGTGCATTGGGTCGTCCAAGTAATAAACCTTACGCGAGTAAGGGTCGATCCCACGGAGATTGTTGGTATGAAGCAAGCTATAGTCACCTTGTAAATCTCAGTCAGGCAGATTCAAATGGTTATGGATGATTTATGAATGAAACATAAAACAAGGATAGAGATACTTATGTAATTCATTGGTGAGAATTTCAGATAAGCGTATGGAGATGCTTTGTCCCTTCCGTCTCTCTGCTTTCCTACTGTCTTCATCCAATCCTTCTTACTCCTTTCCATGGCAAGCTGTATGTTGGGCATCACCGTTGTCAGTGGCTACAGTCCCATCCTCTCAGTGAAAATGGTCCAAATGCTCTGTCACAGCATGGCTAATCATCTGTCGGTTCTCAATCAGGTTGGAATAGAATCCATTAATTCTTTTGCGTCTGTCACTAACGAGCCTTCAGGAGTTTGAAGCTCGTCATAGTCATTCAATCATTGAATCCAACTCAGAATACCACAGACAAGGTTTAGACCTTCCGGATTCTCTTGAATGCCGCCATCAATTCTAGCTTATACCACGAAGATTCCAATTAAGGGATCCAAGAGATATCCACTCAATCTAAGGTAGAACGGAGGTGGTTGTCAGGCACACGTTCATGAGTGAGAATGATGATGAGTGTCACAGATCATCACATTCATCAAGTTGAGGAACAAGTGATATCTTAGAACAAGAACAAGCTGAATTGAATAGAAGAACAATAGTAATTGTATTAATACTCGAGGTACAGCAGAGCTCCACACCTTAATCTATGGTGTGTAGAAACTCCACCGTTGAAAATACATAAGAACAAGGTCTAGGCATGGCCGAATAGCCAGCCTCCCAATGATTTAAGAACTAGACGTCTAAAGGTGATCCTCAGATCTAAAATTGATCAAAAGATTAAAAATGATCCAAAGATGAAAATACAATAGCAAAAGGTCCTATTTGTAGAGAACTAGTAGCCTAGGGTTTGCAGAAATGAGTAAATGACATAAAAATCCACTTCCGGGCCCACTTGGTGTGTGCTTGGGCTGAGCATTGAAGCTTTCATGTGTAGAGACTTTTCTTGGAGTTAAACGCCAGCTTTTATGCCAGTTTGGGCGTTTAACTCCCATTCTTGTTCCAGTTCCAGCGTTTAACGCTGGGCATTCTTGAGCTGATTTGGAACGCCGGTTTGGGCCATCAAATCTCGGGAAAAGTATGGACTATTATATATTGCTGGAAAGCCCAGGATGTCTACTTTCCAAAGTCATTGAGAGCGCGCCAATTGGGCTTCTGTAGCTCCAGAAAATCCACTTCGAGTGAAGGGAGGTCAGAATCCAACAGCATCTGCAGTCCTTTTCAGCCTCTGAATCAGATTTTTGCTCAGGTCCCTCAATTTCAGCCAGAAAATACCTGAAATCACAGAAAAACACACAAATTCATAGTAAAGTCCAGAAAAGTGAATTTTAACTAAAAACTAATAAAAATATAATAAAAACTAACTAAAACATACTAAAAACATACTAAAAACAATGCCAAAAAGCGTATAAATTATCCGCTCATCATTAAGATGGAAGCTATGCTTGCAAACCTTTGCAAAGAAGTTGAAGACATAAAAAAATTCAAGGAAGAAGTAAGAGGGAGTATAAAAAGCCGAGGAGAAGTTATTAAGAATCTCGAATCTCAAGTAGGACATCTTTCACAGCAGATTCCGAAGTCCACTGATAGTTTCCCAAGTGACACTGAGAAAAATACAAAAGGGGAAATGAAGAAAGTGAGATGGGAAGGGTGTAAGGCAGTTACTCTTGCAAATGAATAAGTCCATGAAGAAGATACCAGTAAGCCAACAGAGCACAGACCAGGAAGTTCCCAGAATAACTTGGATAAAAAGGAACAAGAATCTGGATCTATACAATGAAAAGAATCAACAGGGAAGGAAATTCAGAAATCGTATGTGCCAAGGGCACCATTTCCTCAGAGACTCATGGGAAGTGAGAAAGAAAGGTCATATTCAAGATTCCTAGATATGTTTGCATCTCTCAGTGTCAACATTCCCTTCATCAAAACTCTCCAACATATGCCTACATACATCAAGTGCATGAAAGAGCTGCTGAACAAGAAAGGAACCTTAAAAGGGTGACAGACAGTGACAATGAACAAGGAATGTAGCGCCCTCATCAAAAAGGACGTGCTGCTGAAGAAAAAAGATCCAGGGAGCTTTCATATTCCATGTGTCATAGGGGAAACAAAAGTTGACAGAGGATTTTGTGATCTAGGAGCTAGCATAAATGTGATACCTCTGTCTCTTATGAAGAAGTTGCAAATCAATGAGCTGAGAGCCACAGGTGTAATCATACAATTAGCTGATAAAACTCAGAAGCAGGCTGTAGGAGTAGTTGAAAATGTGTTGGTGAAAGTGAGAAACTACTTCCTCCCCACAGACTTTGTTATTCTGGACATGAAGGAAAGTTACCTCCATCCCATTATTCTGGGGAGACCATTTCTAGCCACTAGTCGAGCACTCATTGATGTAGAAAAAGGAGAGTTGATACTGAGAATACATGATGAGCAGCTCACTTTCTAGGCCTTCAAGGCCGTGCATGACTCTGAGTAAGAGAGCAATAAATTAAAGGAAGAATACAGGGAGAGCTTTCTGAAGGATAATAGCAATGAACCTCCAGGCAAGCATCTAGAGCTTCCTTGATAGATAAACAAGAAACTCAAGAGATGAAGCAACCACTAGAGTTAAAGGAAGACCCAAAGCAATAAGAATCAGGAAGAGCAGCTAACAAAGATCTCCCTAACACAAGAGTCAATGGAGCACTAATGGAAAAGAGAAAAGAGTTGTGAAGAAATTGCCAAGGGGATGGAGAAACAAGAAGGTTCCTACATAAGGTTTCTCACTCGGAGACAAAGTGATATCAATCTACCATCCACCAATCCCACCCCATCTTCCCACCATTCCATCTCAGCTACCTCAAGTGTTCACCATCAGAAAGGTCCTTTCCCTGGAGCATTTAGAAATCATCAAGGAATCAAGTGGAGAAAGCTTCACTGTGAGGGGAGAAGATTTGAGGCATTACAATCCACCCTAATAGTAGACCAACCGTCAAGCTAATGACGCTAGAGAAGTGCTCCATGGGAGGCAGCCCATGATTTAGTTTCCTTGTTTTTAATGTTTCAGTATGAATAATAATTGTTTCTCTAACATGAATTCAAGTTCTCTTAGACAATTTTGACAACTACTCATGACATGAGGAGCATATGATCCAATTCTAAGTTTGGTGTGCCTACAGGCACACTAAGACACCTTTCAAAAATGGTGATCATATTGCCATATTGACATGTGTTTCTTGGAATATATAGCGAAACATTAAGTTGGGTGTTCTATATATTGCAAGAACAAGTCATGAGAGTCAAGGGCCTTTTGAGTTTTGAAACTCATGAAAGTACAACCATGTTTATAATTTTTAGTTAATGTTTAGAAATAGAAAAATAAAGTGTTTCTCATGATGGTTTAACCGAAAGTGACAATAATCCCGTTGAGTCTCAATGATAAAACTTTGAGGAAGAAACACTTTGAACCATATAGCCAAACACTAAGTTTGGTGACCTCCAAAACTATGTAACGCACAAAAGGAGTCACGGATGGATGAACAATCATGAAGAACACTAGTCAAAATTTTAGTTTTAAATTTGAGTTTTGCTTACCATGAATTTACCGCCACCTATTCATATTCTTTTCTTTGTTTTGACATAATGGATAGGTATGTAGGAGAATAACATGATGAAAAGGACAAGGAAATTGATGGTAAAGATAGCATGAGGACAAAAAGTAAGCCACATGGTTTGGAAGGATTCTTCTTGAAAATGAAAATCTGCACAACCTTAGAAGAAGCTCTGAGAAGACCGACCCTACATGCCTTATGAAAAGGCAACATTTGTCCTCATTCATCTTTACATGAAAACCCTTCATTTATAAACTTGCCCAGGGAATCCTAGTCATCCATTCTTCATTAAAGCTTACTATAAATAGCCTCAATTGGATCGTGCACATGAAATCAAGATTCACACTTCTTATACTTCAGAAATTCACTTTTTGTATTCTCTACAATTAAGACCCAACAACCGTGTTCTTTGTGGAACAAATCATCTTTGTTCACTTGCTTCCATAACACTACCCTACCTTCAAACCACCCTTTCACCGAGAGTGCATCACACTAACCATAACTCTTCATAAACCTTCAACTTCTATTCAGGTAATCATCAAGGAAAGCATGCCATCTTCTTCAAGTTCCAAAAAAAGAAGAGGAAAGGAACCCATGGTTGAAGAAGGTGAAAATGAATATGATCAATGGAAGTTCAGATCATGGTACCATCAAATGCAACTTGGGTGGATGAATGACAAAAAGATATATCCAGAAGTCCCTTTCTAGCTACCTGATGACGGGTGCCTAGAAATAAAAGCCAGGATCAGAAAGAGAAAATGGGAAGCGCTTACCTCACCAATCATCAGGATTAATGCAAACATCATAAGGGAGTTTTATGCTAACACTCCAAGGCTTAATATGACCGAAGCCCCAACATACAAGAGTTATGTACGGGGAGTGGAAGTGGACTTTAGTTCGAAGACCATCATGAAGGTCTTAGGACTTAAGCCATCACATTTTGATGAGCCGGGATACCACGAAAGAGTAAATGGAAACCCAGATTATGATAAAATTACTAGTGATATCAGTGTGGTGAATGCTGACTGGGAGAGGGATAATCAAGGAAGGCACAAGTACTTGAAAAAGGGAGATCTCATCCCTGAAGCAAAAGGTTGGTATGAGCTGTGATAAACCACTATTTTATGGTTTATATTATGTTTAATTGAGTGGTTTTTATCAAATTCTTGCCCACTTATTCATATGATTTGCATAATTTTACAAATCCTTCATACTTTAGTTCTATGGTTGAAAAGTTGCTTCCTAGAGATCCTTTTATTGTACATTTTAATTCTCCTTTATACCATTTGATGCCGTGATCTGTGTGTTAAGTGTTTCAGGCTTCATAGGGTAGGAATGGCTTAGAGAATGCAGAGGAAGTTTGCAAAAAGGGAAGGAGCACAGGAAATAAAGGAGACAACCAGCGAACAGCGACACACACGCGTGGCTGATGCGTGCGCGCGATTTAGACAAAATCACAGCGATGCGTACGCGTGGATTGGAGTTCGCGTGAACGACGTGAGCACGTGCCTAACGCGCACGCGTGGAGAGGAAAATCGCAGAATGACGCATACGCGTGACATGCGCGATTTGCAGAAATTACAGAATATGCTGAAGAATATTTCGGGCCGCGTTTTGACCCAGATTTCGGCCTAGAAACACAGATTAAAGTTAGGGAACATACAGAGACTCAACATATCAGATCATACATATAATTTTAGGTTTAGATGTAGTTTTTAGAGAGAGAGACTCTCTCCTCTCTCTTAGGAATTAGGATTAGGATTTAGGATTTCTATTATGTTCATACTACTTTTCTTCATCACAGGTTCAATGTTCCTTTTATTTATTTTCTCAATTTAGTTTATGAAGTTTTCCTGTTAGGATTTTCTTAATTAATATAATTTGAAGTATTTCAAACTCATGATTGTTTTACTCTATTTATGATTTATTTTCCCCTTTTGGCTTGAGTTGATTAATTAGTGACTCTTGAGTTATCAAACTCATCGTGATTGATAATTGTTATCCTTGTTGATTGATTTAGATTCCTATAACTCTAGTCTTTCCTTAGGAGTTGACTAGGACTTTAGGTGTTAAATTGATTTATCCACTTGACTTACCTTCATAGTTAGAGGTTGACTTAGTGGGAGCAAAAATATAATTCTCATCACCATTGATAAGGATAATTAGGATAGGACTTCTAATTTTCATACTTTGCCAAGAGTTTTTCTTTGCTAATTGATTTAATTCCCTGCAATCTATTTCTCTTATTCAAACCTTTCAAAAACCCAAAAACACTATTTTCCATACCCAATAATAAAACACACCTCCCTGCAATTCCTTGAGAAGACGACCCGAGGTTTGAATACTTCGGTCATAAATTTCATTAGGTTTTGTTACTTGTGACAACCAAACGTTTGTACGAAATGATTTTCTGTTGGTTTAGAAGCTATACTTACAACGCGATTATATTTGTGAATTTCTTTATCGACAGAAAATCCGATCGTCAAAATGGCGCCGTTGCCGAGGAATTGCAAACGTGTGCCTTATTATTGGTTATTGTAAATATTTTTCTTTTACTTGTTTATTTGTTTCTGTTCTCCCTTCTTATTTCTAATAGCTACTATGAGTTCTCACCCCTCTCGCTTTGAGTTTGGTTCTAAATTTGTTGAAAGGAATGGAAGCTATAACAGGACTTTGTATTACTGTCAAAGCAATCAAAGATGGATGGAGCCAAAAGGATTTGATCAACCCTTTAGGCAACAACACCTTCCAAGATATCATGGACAAAGACCATTCTACAATGCATACCAAGCTAATAGATATGGTGGACCCCCTTGTATTTACCAACAAGCCCCACGCTGTGCTTATAGACCATCCTCTTAACATAGCTTTGAACCACCACACTCACAAGCTCCTTTTCACCATTCACCACCGTATGATCTTTATCCACCCCAATTCCAATCCAATTACTCCCAAGAACCACCACTTCCCTATGCACCATGTCCATATCCATCAAGCCAAGAATCACAGGCTCGTCTCAAGGAAACAGTAGATCAATTTCATGCAACCCCTCATCAACTGGAGAAAGCAATAAATCAATTACCTTCCAGACGTTCGGATACTCAAGGAACCCCCATGACTTCATGTGGAGAATCTAATGAAGAACGTAGCATGAAAAAGACACTAGAAGCTCCAGTAGACAGTAAGGAGCATGACTTTGTCCTGGAACAATTGGAGGAAGCCCAAATTATCCAAGAAGAAGAAGTACTGATTGAAGAGTTAGAAGATGCTGAACCTCCACGGGAATCCAGAGTTGTGGAAAATTCCGTCACGGACGCTACAATTGATGCTAAGGAGGATAGTGCACAACCCCCAAGGCAGGTATATTATAAAGAACTGGACGGAACAACTAAAGAAACAGGTTTCCTTGACGATGATAGTCACAAGTCAAGTTCTCCTAGTAATGAACTTGCATCCGCAAGTGAATTCTTTGAGATAGAAGAATCTTCCCCAAGTGAATACGAAGATGATGCCGAGGTAGACTTTTCTCAACCTCCCAATTATGACTCAAGTGATGAGGAAGATATCGAAGACTTTGATCAAGGCATGGTTGCAGTTGAAGAAATTCGCAAAAAAAGTGAAAGAATTAACAGAAGACCACAGGGGAGTAGAGCTTGCAAAACCACTGAAAAGACCTATCCCAATGCCATTACTGCCCAATACAAACTTCAAGTGGGTAAAATCCTTAGCTTTTATCTTTACTTTTCCACTTGAATATGGTTTACTTGAAACAGATGGCCAGCTTGGAGCTCTTTGCGGCTTTAAGAGTAAAAGGGAAATGACTCGCACTCAGAGCTGGTATGCAAGATTCAATGAGGTTTCACACTTCAATTTGAGGCGCAAGGATTGGCGTCAAGCTCAATTGTATGGATCTCGAAAGATGTTTGGTCACTACAGTGAGAATTCAGATTACTTATCACCCGGCTGAAAAAATGCAGATCAAGACAAAGATGGGTGTAAAAGCAAAGTTTGGGATCCTGGAGTCTGTTCTGACATTCATCACACTTGAAGCCTGAGAACCTGTTTGAAACTGCTCAAGGGCTTTACGTGACTTGTTTGGGACCCCGGAGGCTGTTGGCATTCCAAACATTGGTGGAGATTTCTGGATGAATTCAAGCACAAGCCACCATAACAGGAAGCTCATCAAATGTCCAACTTAAGGACTTTAACTAAAAGTGCTAGGTGGGAGACAACCCACCATGATATGATCATTCCTTTTTCAGTTTAGTCTGTTTTTGAATTTGGATTGAACCTGGAATTGTGCATAACATTCATTGCATTCTGC
Source organism: Arachis stenosperma (assembly GCF_014773155.1). Lineage (NCBI taxonomy): Eukaryota > Viridiplantae > Streptophyta > Magnoliopsida > Fabales > Fabaceae > Arachis > Arachis stenosperma. Next base: position 91,123,212 of record NC_080381.1, on the reverse strand, counting down.
ATACTGCATAAAAAAAGGGGTGAACGATGCGCAAGCGTCTACGACGCGCACGCGCCGTTTGTGTAGCGAAATTGAGCAAAGGGTTGCGCGAGAGATGCGCGGGAGTGGTACGTGACGCACAAGCCACACCACGCGTACGCGTACCTCGCGCGTATGCGCCCTCTGCCAAAAGTTCAACCCACGCGTAAGCGTTACCGACGAATACGCGTGGGTGTGTAAATCGGCGTTATTGGGGTTTCGCACAGAGAGTTGTGCTGGAGTGCGGATGGCTTCGTGCGTTTTGCACGATCTCTAATCACGCGTGCGCGTGATGGACGCTATCGCGTCCCTCCCCTATACGCTCAGCCACGCGTCCGCGTGCGTGACGCGTTCGCGCCGTTAGCGTCGTGCACCTTGCACGCAGCGCGCCACCTAATCAGTTTTCTTTTCTTCTCTTTTCAAAACCTATTTCTTTCTTCTTCTCCTCCCTCTTCTGTTCTTCATTCTTCTTTTACCTTTTGCACTTTTCTCTCATCCCTTCTCATCCCTATTCTTTTTTCACTTTCTTTTACTTAATTTATTTGCATATTTCATTCATTGCATTTTAATTTTGTGCATATTTTTCTTTTCTTTTCTTACTTTCTTTCTTTTTCCATTGGTGTTAACATTCTCTTCTTCAACTATTGTATCTTTTCTTGAATTATTCTGGTGCTTCATGACTTGTTTTACACTATTGGGTAATATTATTTAAGTCAATGTAAATCTTTTATGATACTTGTATTAATTTTGCATTGACATGAATTTATATTGTCTTTTATTACCCACACTCCCCCCTTTTTCGTTGCAAATTTTGCACCACTGGTATGCCATGTTCTTCCACTATTTTCTCACTTGCATGTTGTAGCTACCATGTAATTGAGACCTTTATTATTTGGCATTATCACCCATATTTTCTTTATGTTCTTATCTTTATTTTTGGGTTACTTTCCTTCTTTTTCTCTTCTTTCAAGATGGCCACCGAGGAAGGGAAAGGGAAAGCTTCTAACTGTGGTAACAAACAAGTCTATCTGCACAATCTTTGGAGAAAAGCATCAGTTGTAATAGCCCATCCACTTGCACATCTCAGCATGCACCGAGGACGGTGCAATCTTTAATTGTGGGGAGGTCGATACCGATCTTCGTGGGTTAGTACCTTCCTATCTCTAAACCAATGTTTAAATTTTCTTTGTTAAATTAGTTGTTGCATTTGCATGTTTGTTTGATTTTGTGCATATTTTACCAACTACTTGGTTGAAGTAATATTTTCTTTTTCAAGAAACTTTTTAGAGTATTTCACTAATTTGAATTAAAATTTTAGAGAAACTTGTTTGAAGAAATATTATTTTGGAACATGGTTTAGAGCTCGAACACACAAAACCTGTGAGATTTTTGAGCCTATTTGATTGGTTGCATGTTATCAACCAATATTTTATTTTTGGTGTGTGTTGTTCTCTCTAAAATTGTGATCTTTGTCTTGCTTAATTCTATATTTCCATTGTTTGATGTATGCATGCACTTATATGATTGAGGCCTTTGTTTCATTAAGCTTACATACCCATATGGCCTTAACTTTTCATTATCCTTTGCAAACCAATTTGAGTCCATTCTACCCCATTTGTTCTTTATTTTAGCACATCATTAACTCTAAGCGGAAAATAATAATGTTCCTAATTTGAATACTTGGTTAGCTTAGACTAGTGAAAGTGCTCATGAATTAAGTGTGGGAAAATTGGGATTGAAAATATATGGTTTGAGAATTGGGTGTTGTGTATTCTTGAGAAAATATGAACAAGAACGTTAAGAACATGTTTATGCATTCAATACCTTAATCATATGCATTGAAAAAAAAAATTATTATTAAGAAAAGAAAAATAGAAAAAGAAAAAAATGAGAAAAAGAAAAGAAAAAAAGCAAATAATAAAAAGGGGACAAAATGCCCCAAGTTAAGTAATAATATCAATGCATATGAGTTGTACTTAAATTTGGATGCATGAATGTGTGGCAAACATAGTTAATGGGAAGTTAGATCTTGAATTGTGATTACATGGATTGTCTTAAGTTAGGTGGGAAAAGTTTAAGTTAATTAAGGATTCAGATTTTAGTCCACTTGGCCAAATACAATCCTACCTTGACCCTAACCCCATTACAACCCTTAAAAGACCTCTTGATTTGTGTGTTTTGTGCATTAAATTTTTTATGATTGTTAGATGAAAAGTGATGAGCGGATAATTTATACGCTTTTTGGCATTGTTTTTAGGTAGTTTTTAGTAGGATCTAGCTACTTTTAGTGATGTTTTCATTAGTTTTTATGTAAAATTCACATTTCTGTACTTTACTATGAGTTTGTGTGTTTTTCTGTGATTTCAGGTAATTTCTGGCTGAAATTGAGGGACCTGAGCAAAACTCTAATAAGGAGGCTGACAAAGGACTGCTGATGCTGTTGGATTCTGATATCCCTGCACTATAAATGGATTTTCTGGAGCTACAGAAATCCAAATGGCACGCTCTCAACGGCGTTGGAAAGTAGTCCATACTTTATTCGAGATTTGATGACGTAAACTGGTGCTCAACGCCAGTTCCATGCTGCATTCTGGAGTCAAACGCCAGAAACACGTCACGAACCAGAGTTGAACGCCAAAAACACGTTACAACTTGGCGTTTAACTCCAAGATAAGCCTCAGCTCGTGTAAAGATCATGCTCAGCCCAAGCACATACCAAGTGGCCCCAAGAAGTGGATTTCTGCATCAATTACTTACTTCTGTAAACCCTAGTAGCTAGTCTAGTATAAATAGGACTTTTTACTATTGTATTAGAAATCTTTGGTCTCAGTTTTATTTAATTATCCATCTTAGGAGACTATTGATCACGTTTTGGGGGCTGGCCATTCGGCCATGCCTGGACCTTCATCACTTATGTAATTTTAATGGTGGAGTTTCTACACACCATAGATTAAGGGTGTGGAGCTCTGCTGTACCTCAAGTTTCAATACAATTACTACTATTTTCTATTCAATTCCGCTTGTTCTTATTCTAAGATATTCGTTGCACTTCAACATGATGAATGTGATGATCCGTGACACTCATCATCATTCTCACCTATCAACACGTGACTGACAACCACTTCCGGTCTACCTTAGACAGGGCGCATATCTTTTGGATTCCTTAATCAGAATCTTCGTGGTATAAGCTAGAATTGATGGCGGCATTCATGGGAATCCGGAAAGTCTAACCTTGTCTGTGGTATTCCGAGTAGGATTCCAGGATTGAATGACTGTGATGAGCTTCAAACTCGCGATTGTTGGGCGTGATGACAAATGCAAAAGAATCAAGGGATTCTATTCCAACATGATTGAGAACCGACAGATGATTAGCCGTGCTGTGACAGAGCATTTGGACCTTTTTCACTGAGACGATGGGATGTAGCCATTGACAAAATTTTATCTTTTTATCCTATCTTTTTAAATTATATCATTTTCAAAAATTTGATTTCAAAATATCTTATCTAACTTCTTATCTTCTTATCTTTTCAAAATTGATTTTAATATATTTTTCAACTAACTAATTAAGTTTTTGTTTGTTTCTTATCTTTTTCAAAACCACCTAACTAATTTTCCCTCTCAAATTTTTGAAAATATCTCATCCTTTTTCAAAATTCTTTTTAATTAATTAACTGTTTTAAATTTTAATTTTAATTTTACTATTTTCGAAAAACTTCTCTCTCATCTTATTCTACTTATTTATTCATTTACTAACACTTCTCTCCATCTCAAATCTATGCCCCTATCCTCACCCGTGTGTTTGGATTCTCCTTCCTTTATTCCCTTCTTCTTCTACTAACATAAAGGAATCTCTATACTGTGACATAGAGGATTCCTCTTCCTTTTCTGTTATCTTCTTTCTCATATGAGCAGGAACAAGGAAAAAGGCATTCTTGTTGAAGCTGATCCTGAACCTAAAAGGACTCTGAAGAGAAAACTAAGTGAAGCTAAATTATAATAATCCAGAGATAACCTTTTTGAGATTTTTGAACAAGAAAAGGAGATGGCAGCTGAGCCCAACAAAAATAATGCAAGGAGGATGCTTGGCGATTATACTACACCTACTTCCAAGTTTGATGGAAGAAGCATCTCAATTCCAACCATTGGAGCAAACAATTTTGAGCTGAAACCTCAACTAGTTGCTCTAATGCAACAGAACTGCAAGTTTCATGGACTTCCATCAGAAGATCCCTATCAGTTTTTAACTGAGTTCTTGCAGATCTGTGAGACTGTAAAGACGAATGGAGTAGATCCTGAAGTCTACAGGCTCATGCTTTTCCCTTTTACTGTAAGAGACAGAGCTAGAGCATGGTTGGACTCTCAACCAAAAGATAGCCTGGACTCCTGGGATAAGCTGGTCACGGCCTTCTTGGCTAAGTTCTTTCCACCTCAAAAGCTGAGCAAACTTAGAATGGATGTTCAGACCTTCAAACAAAAAGATGGTGAATCCCTCTATGAAGCTTGGGAAAGATACAAGCAGATGACCAAAATATGTCCTTCTGACATGTTTTCAGAATGGACCATGATAGATATATTCCATTATGGTCTATCTGAGTTCTCTAAGATGTCATTGGACCATTCTGCAAGTGGATCCATTCACCTAAAGAAAACGCTTGCAGAAGCTCAAGAACTTATTGACATGGTTGCAAATAACCAGTTCATGTACACTTCTGAGAGGAATTCCGTGAATAATAGGATGCCTCAGAGGAAGGGAATTCTTGAGATTGATGCTCTGAATACCATATTGGCTCAGAACAAAATGTTGAATCAGCAAGTCAACATGATTTCTCAAAGTCTGAATGGATGGCAAAATGCATCCAACAGTACTAAAGAGGCATCTTCTGAAGAAGAAGCTTATGATCATGATAACCTTGCAATAGCAGAGGTAAATTACTCAGGTGAACCTTACGGAAATACCTACAATTCATCATGGAGAAATCATCCAAATTTCTCATGGAAGGATCAACAAAAGCCTCAACAAGGCTTTAATAATGGTGGATGAACTAGGCTCAGCAATAGCAAGCCTTTTCCATCATCTTCTCAGCAACAGACAGAGAATTCTGAGCAAAGCACTTCTAATTTAGCTAATCTAGTCTCTGATCTGTCTAAGGCCACTTTGAGTTTCGTGAGTGAAACAAGATCCTCCATTAGAAATTTGGAGGCACAAGTGGGCCAGTTGAGTAAGAAAGTTACTGAAACCCCTCCTAGTACTCTCCCAAGCAATACAGAAGAGAATCTAAAGAGAGAATGCAAGGCCATTGATATACTTAACATGGCCGAATGCAAGAAGGAGGGAGAGGATGCGAATCCCAATGAGGAAGATCTCATGGGACGTCTCTTAAGCAGGAAGGAGTTCCCTATTGAGGATCCAAAGGAATCTGAGGCTCATATAGAGACCATAGAGATTCCATTAAATCTCCTTCTGCCATTCATGAGCTCTGAGGATTATTCTTCCTCTGAAGAGGATGAAGATGTAACTGGAGAGCAAGTTGCTCAATATCTAGGAGCCATCATGAAGCTGAATGCCAAGTTATTTGGTAATGAGACTTGGGAAGGTGAACCTCCCTTGCTCATTAGTGAACTTGATACATGGGTTCAGCAAACTTTACCTCAAAAGAAACAAGATCTTGGGAAATTCTTAATACCCTGTACCATAGGCACCATGACCTTTGAGAAAGCTCTGTGTGACCTACGGTCAGGCATAAATCTTATGCCACTCTTTGTAATGGAGAAGCTGGGGATCATTGAGGTACAGCCTGCCTTATTCTCATTACAATTGGCAGACAAGTCAGTAAGACAAGCTTATGGATTAGTAGAGGACGTGTTGGTAAAGGTTGAAGGCCTTTACATCCCTGCTGATTTCATAATCTTAGACACTAGGAAGGAGGAGGATGAATGCATCATCCTTGGAAGACTTTTCCTAGCCACAGCAGAAGCTGTGATAGATGTTAACAGAGGAGAATTAGTCCTTCTATTGAATGGGGACTACCTTGTGTTTAAGGCACACGGCTATCCTTCTGTAACAAGGGAGAGTAAGCATACAGAGCTTCTCTCAGTACAGAGTTAAACAGAGCCCCCAAAGTTAAACTTTAAGTTTGGTGTTGGGAGGCCACAACCAAACTCTAAGTTTGGTGTTGAATCCCCACAACCAAACTCTAAGTTTGGTGTTGGGACTATACAACATTGACCTGATCACCCGTGAGGCTCCATGAGAGCCTACTGTCAAGCTATTGTCATTAGAGAAGCGCTTATTGGGAGGCAACCCAATTTTTACTTATCTAATTTTATTTTATTTTCATTCTTCTTTTATGTTTTATTAGGTTCATGATCATGTGGAGTCACAAAAAAAATATTAAAATTAAAACAGAATCAAAAATAGCAGAAGAAAAATCACACCCTGGAGGAAGGACTTACTCGCGTTTAAACGCCAGTAAGGAGCATCTGGCTGGCGTTCAACGCCAGAACAGAGCATGGATCTGGCGTTGAACGCCAGAAACATGCAGTAACCTGGCGTTTAAACGCTAGGATTGCACACTGAGGAAAGCTGGCGTTCAACGCCAGAAACATGCTGCAGATGGGCGTTGAACGCCCAGAACAAGTTTAGAGCTGGCGTTTAATGCCAGAAACAAGCACCAATTTGGCGTTAAACGCTAGGATTGCATGCAGAGGGCATTTTACACGCCTCATTAGTGCAGGGATATAAATCCTTGACACCTCAGGATCTGTGGACCTCACAGGATCTTCTCAGAATCTGTGGACCCCACAGGATCCCCACCTACCATATTCTCCCCTCTTCTCAACATTCATCCTCTCTTTCCAATAAACACTCTTCCCCAAAACCCTTCACCAATCACCTCAATCTCTCTTCCCAATTACCCCCTTCACCACTCACATCCATCCACTCTTCCCCATAAACCCCACCTACCTTCAAAATTCAAATTTCTTTCCCACCCAAACCCACCGTAAATGGCCGAATCTACTCCCTCTCCCCTCACTATATAAACCCCTCCATTCTCCTTAATTTTCACACAACACAACTCCCTCTTCTACACCTTGGCCGAATGCACCTCCCTTACTCTCCTCCATATTTTCTCTTCTTCTTCTTTTCTTTCTTCTCTTTCTCGAGGGCAAGCAATATTTTAAGTTTGTTATGGTAAAAGCATAAGCTTTTTTGTTTTTCCATTTCCATTGATGGCACCTAAGGCCGGAGAAACCTCTAGAAAAGGGAAAGGGAAGACAAAAAGTTTCCACCTTCGAGTCATGGGAGATGGAGAGATTCATCTCCAAAGCCCATCAAGACCACTTCTATGATGTTGTGGCTAAGAAGAAGGTGATCCCTGAGGTCCCTTTCAAGCTCAAGAAAAATGAGTTTCCAAAGATCCGACATGAGATTCAAAGAAGAAGTTGGGAAGTTCTGACCAACCCCATTCAACAAGTCGGAATCTTGATGGTTCAAGGGTTCTATGCCAATGCATGGATCACTAGGAACCATGATCAAAGTATGAACCCAAATCCAAAGAACTATCTTACAATGGTTCGGGAGAAATACTTAGATTTTAGTCCGGAAAATATGAGGTTGGCATTCAACTTGCCTATGATGCAAGGAGATGCACACTCCTACACAAAAAGGGTCAACTTTGATCAAAGGTTGGACCAAGTCCTTAGGGACATATGTGTTGAAGGAGCCCAATGGAAAAGAGACTCCAAAGGCAAGCCGGTTCAATTAAGAAGACTGGACCTCAAGCCTGTGGCTAGAGGATGATTGGAGTTCATACAGCGCTCCATCATTCCCACTAGCAACCGATCTGAAGTTACTGTGGATTGGGCCATCATGATTCATAGCATCATAAATGGTGACAATACTTTTTGTTTTCTGAATGAATGCTTGAACAGTGCATAATTTTGATCTTGTTGTTTATGAATGTTAAAATTGTTGGCTCTTGAAAGAATGATGAACAAAGAGAAATGTTATTGACAATCTGAAAAATCATGAAATTAATTCTTGAAGCAAGAAAAAGCAGTGAAAAAGCAAAAGCTTGCGAAAAAAATAATATATTTTTAGAAAGAAAAAAAAAGAAAAAGAAAGCAGAAAAAGCCAATAGCCCTTAAAACCAAAAGGCAAGGATAAAAAGGATCCAAGGCTTTGAGCATCAATGGATAGGAGGGCCCAGGGAAATAAAATCCAGGCCGAAGCAGCTAAATCAAGCTGTCCCTAACCATGTGCTTGTGGCATGCAGGTCTAAGTGAAAAAATTGAGACTGAGTGGTTAAAGTCGTGATCCAAAGCAAAAAGAGTGTGCTTAAGAGACCTGGACACCTCTAAATGGGGAGTTTAGCAAAGCTGAGTCACAATGTGAAAAGGTTCACCCAGTTATGTGTCTGTGGCATTTATGTATCCGGTGGTAATACTGGAAAACAAAATGCTTAGGGCCACGGCCAAGACTTATAAAAGTAGATGTGTTCAAGAATCAACATACTTAATGATGAGCGGATAATTTGTACGCTTTTTGGCATTGTTTTTAGTATGTTTTTAGTATCTTTTAGTTAATTTTTAGTATATTTTTATTAGTTTTTAATTAAAATTCACTTTTCTGGACTTTACTATGAGTTTGTGTGTTTTTCTGTGATTTCAGGTATTTTCTGACTGAAATTGAGGGTCCTGAGCAAAAATCTGATCCAGAGACTGAAAAGGACTGCAGATGCTGTTGGATTCTGACCTCCCTGCACTCGAAGTGGATTTTCTGGAGCTACAGAAGCCTAATTGGCGCGCCTTCAACGGCATTGGAAAGTCGACATCCTGGGCTTTCCAGCAATATATAATAGTCCATACTTTGCCCAAGATTTGATGGCCCAAACCGGCGCTCAAAGTCACCTATAGAAATTCCAGCGTTAAACGCCGGAACTGGCATAAAATTTGGAGTTAAACGCCCAAACTGGCATGAAAGCTGGCGTTTAACTCCAGAAAAGGTCTCTACACGAAATTCCTTCATTGCTCAGCCCAAGCACACACCAAGTGGGCCCGGAAGTGGATTTTTCTGTCATTTACTCATTTCTGTAAACCTTAGGACACTAGTTTACTATTTATAGGATCTTTTGACATTGTATCCGTACCTTATGACCTCATAACATTTCTTACACGTTTCTTTCCACAGTATGAGCCTCTAAACCCCATGGTTGGGGTGAGGAGCTCTGCTGTGTCTTGATGGATTAATGCAATTACTACTGTTTCTTATTCAATCATGCTTGCTTCGATTCTAAGATAACACTTGTTCTTAATCCGGATGAATGTGATGATCCGTGACAATCATCATCATTCTCAACTATGAACATGTGCCTGACAACCACCTCTGTTCTATCTTAGATTGAGTAGTTATCTCTTGGGTTCTTTAATCGGAATCTTCGTGGTATAAGCTAGAACTGATGGCGGCATTCAAGAGAATCCGGAAGGTCTAAACCTTGTCTGTGGTATTCTGAGTAGGATTCAATGACTGGATGACTGTGACGTGCTTCAAACTCCTGAGGGCGGGGCGTTAGTGACAGACGCAAAAGAATCACTGGATTCTATTCCGGCCTGATTGAGAACCGACAGATGATTAGCCTATGCTGTGACAGAGCATCAGGGACGTATTTTCACTGAGAGGATGGGAGGTAGCCACTGACAATGGTGAAACCCTACATACAGCTTGCCATGGAAGGAGCCTTGCGTGTTTGAAGAAGAAGATAGTAGGAAAGCAGAGATTCAGAAGATGGAGCATCTCCAAACCTCAACCTATTCTCCATTACTGCAAAACAAGTACCTTTTCATGTTCTTTTGCTTTTTACAATCAATCCTGATAATTTCTGATATCCTGACTAAGATTTACAAGATAACCATAGCTTGCTTCAAGCCGACAATCTCCGTGGGATCGACCCTTGCTCACGCAAGGTATTACTTGGACGACCCAGTGCACTTGCTGGTTAGTTGTGCGGGATTGCAAAAGTGTTATTGCAATTTCGTGCACCAAGTTTTTGGCGCCGTTGCCGGGGATTGTTCGAGTTTGGACAACTGACGGTTTATTTTGTTGCTTAGATTAGGACTGTTTTATTTTTGTTGGTTTAGAGTCTTTTAGTTGAGTCTAGTTCATATTTTAAGTTTGGTGTCAATTGCATGCTTTTGTTTTTCTTTTAGTTTTTCGAATTTGCATGTTCTTAGTCCCTTTTTGATTTATAAAAATTCTAAGTTTGGTGTCCTCTTTGTGTTTTTCCTTTAAAATTTTCAAAAAAATTTGTGTTTGATTTCTAAAAATTTTAAGTTTGGTGTCTTTTTGTGTTTTTCTCTTTCATCTTTTTAAAAATCAAATCTTTTTCATAAAAATTTTTCAATCATATCTTTTTAATTGCTGTTTTCAAAATCTTTTTTTTACTAATTGATTCAGTTCTCAATTTACTTTGATCTTTTTCTCTTTGATTTTCGAATTTTCATTTTAATTTTCCTTTATTTTATTTTAATTTTTTTCGGTTATTTCAAAAATAAAAAAATAAACAAAATTTATCTCTTTGCAATCATTATCATTTCCCTTTTGTCCATTATGGACTTAAGTGGAATTAATCAATCCAGAAGGACTCTGGGGTCATATGCTAACCCCATTACAGCTGCATATGGGAGTAGCATCTGCACGCCCCCCATCAAAGCAAGCAGCTTTGAGCTAAATCCTCAACTCATTATCATAGTGCAGCAAAATTGCCAGTATTCCGGTCTTCCACAGGAAGAACCTACTGAGTTTCTGGCACAATTCTTACAAATTGCTGACACAGTACATGATAAAGAGGTAGATCAGGATGTCTACAGACTATTACTGTTTCCATTTGCTGTAAAAGATCAAGCTAAAAGGTGGTTGAATAACCAACCTACAGCAAGCATAAAGACATGGAAACAGTTGTCAGAAAATTCCTGAATCATTTTACCCTCCAAAGAGGATGACACAGCTAAGGCTGGACATCCAAGGCTTTAAACAAGAGGATAATGAATCCCTTTACAATGCCTGGGAGAGGTATAGAGGTATGCTAAGGAAATGTCCCTCTGAAATGTTTTCAGAGTGGGTACAGTTAGACATTTTCTACTATGGGCTTACAGAAAAAGCTCAGATGTCTTTAGACCACTCAGCTGGTGGATCTATACACATGAGGAAGACAATTGAAGAAGCTCAAGAGCTTATAGACACTGTTGCTAGAAACCAATACTTATATTCTAGCAATGAGTTCGTTCCACAAGAGGAAGTCATGGCATTAGTCACTGATCCTAATCCTCAAGAACAGATGAATGAGCTTAATCAACAATTGCTCCTGATGACAGAACAGTTAGCAGAATTTAAAGAGATGCTCCATGAAACTAAAGTTGCTAATAAGAGCATAGAACTACAGTTGAATCAAGCAAAAGCAAATATCTAAACAGATAACAGAGGAGTGTCAAGCAGTTCAATTGAGGAGTGGGAAGACCTTGAATAACACTGCTAAAAAGAGTAAAATACCAGACAAGGAACAATTGACAGAGGACAAACAAACTACTGTTCAAAATCCCTCTGAGGACAGTAAGAGCCCAGAGAGGAATTTTATTGGCGTTCAAACGCCAGAAAGGGAAGGAAAGCTGGCGTTAAACGCCCATTCCTTGCCCAGTTCTGGCGTTCAAACGCCAGAAAAGGGGGAAAAGTTGGCGTTAAATGCCCATTTTCCACCCAATCCTGGCGTTCAAACGCCAAGGGAAAATCAGACACCTAAGAGTGCTGACAGTGATCCCTCTAACAAGGCTTCTTCAACCACTTTTGTAAGGAATAAACCTGCAGCATCTAAGGTTGAAGAATATCAAGCCAAGATGCCTTATCCTCAGAAACTCCGCAAAGCGGAACAGGATAAGCAATTTGCCCGCTTTGCAGACTATCTAAGGACTCTTGAAATAAAGATTCCGTTTGCAGAGGCACTTGAGCAAATACCTTCTTATGCCAAATTCATGAAAGAAATCCTAAGTCATAAGAAGGATTGGAGAGAAACTGAAAAAGTATTTCTCACTGAAGAATGCAGTGCAGTCATTCTAAAAAGCTTACCAGAAAAGCTTCAAGATCCTGGAAGCTTTCTGATACCATGCACATTAGAAGGCACTTGCACCAAGACAGCCCTGTGTGATCTTGGAGCAAGCATCAATTTAATACCTGCATCCACTATCAGAAAGCTTGGGTTGATTGGAGAAGTCAAACCAACCAGGATATGCCTCCAACTTGCTGATGGCTCCATTAAACACCCATCATGCATAATAGAGGATATGATTGTCAAGGTTGGGCCATTTGCCTTTCCAACTGACTTTGTGGTGCTGGAAATGGAGGAGCACAAAAGTGCAACTCTCATTCTAGGAAGACCTTTCCTAGCAACTGGACGAACTCTCATTGATGTACACAAAGGGGAAGTAACCCTGAGAGTCAATGAGGATGAGTTCAAGTTGAATGCTGTGAAAGCTATGCAGCATCCAGACACACCAGATGACTGCATAGGCGTTGACATTATTGACTCTCTGGTAGAAGAGATCAATATGGCTGAAAGCCTAGAATCAGAGCTTGAGAACATCTTCAAAGATGCTCAACCTGATCAAGAAGAACTAGAGGAAGTAAGGGAATTTTTAAAAATTCCTCAGGAGGAGGATAAACCTCCCAAACCTGAACTCAAACCTCTACCACCATCTCTGAAATATGCATTTCTGGGAGAGGGTGACACTTTTCCAGTGATTATAAGCTCTGCTTTAAATTCACAGGAAGAGGAAGCACTGATTCAAGTGCTAAGGACACACAACTCTTGGGTGGTCCATAAGTGATCTTAAGGGCATCAGCCCAGCTAGATGCATGCACAAGATCCTGTTGGAGGATAATGCCAAACAGTGGTCCAACCACAGAGGAGGCTAAATCCAGCCATGAAGGAGGTGGTGCAGAAAGAGGTCACTAAATTACTGAGGCTGGGATTATTTATCCTATTTCTGATAGCCCCTGGGTGAGTCCTGTCCAAGTTGTTCCCAAAAGGGAGGCATGACAGTGGTTCATAATGAAAAAAAATGAACTGGTTCCTACAAGAACAGTCACAGGGTGGCGCATGTGTATTGACTACAGGAGACTCAATACAGCCACCAGAAAGGATCATTTTCCTTTACCATTCATAGACCAAATGCTAGAAAGACTAGCTGGTCATGATTACTACTGCTTTTTGGATGGCTACTCAGGCTACAACCAAATTGCAGTAGATCCCCAGGACCAAGAAAAGACAGCATTCACTTGCCCTTCTGGCGTGTTTGCCAGAAGGATGCCTTTTGGTCTGTGCAATGCACCTGCAAACCTTTCAAAGGTGCATGCTCTCTATCTTCTCAGATATGGTAGAGAAATTTCTGGAAGTCTTCATGGATGACTTTTCAGTATATGGAGACTCATTTAGCTCCTGTCTTAACCACCTATCACTTGTCCTGCAAAGATGCCAAGAGACTAACCTGGTTTTAAACTGGGAGAAATGTCACTTTATGGTGACTGAAGGAATTGTCCTTGGGCACAAAATTTCAAGCAGGGGAATAGAGGTGGATAAGGCAAAGGTAGAGGTAATTGAAAAATTACCACCACCTGCCAATGTTAAGGCAATCAGAAGCTTTCTGGGGCATGCAGGATTTTATAGAAGGTTTATCAAGGATTTTTCGAAAATTGCAAAACCTTTGAGTAACCTGCTAGCTGCTGACACACCATTTGTGTTTGACACACAGTGTCTACAGGCATTTGAGACCCTGAAAGCTAAGCTGGTCAAAGCACCAGTCATCTCTGCACCAGATTGGGCATTACCATTTGAATTAATGTGTGATGCCAGTGATCATGCCATTGGTGCAGTGTTGGGGCAGAAGCATAACAAACTTCTGCATGTCATTTATTATGCTAGCCGTGTTCTAAATGATGCACAGAAGAATTACACAACCACAGAAAAAGAATTACTTGCAGTGGTCTATGCCATTGACAAGTTTAGATCCTACCTAGTGGGATCAAAGGTGATTGTGTACACTGACCATGCTGCTCTTAAATACTTACTCACAAAGCAGGATTCAAAACCCCAGGCTTATCAGATGGGTGTTGCTTCTGCAAGAGTTTGATATAGAAATAAGAGACAGAAAAGGGACAGAGAATCAAGTAGCTGATCATCTGTCCCGAATAGAACCAGTAGCTGGGGCGTCCCTCCCTTCTACTGAGATCTCTGAGACTTTCCCAGATGAGCAACTCTTTGCCATTCAGGAAGCTCCATGGTTTGCAGATATGGCAAATTATAAAGCTGTGAGGTTCATACCCAAGGAGTACAGCAATGTGCAAAGAAAGAAATTATTTCAGATGCCAAGTACTACCTTTGGGATGAACCATATCTCTTTAAGAGATGTGCTGACGGAGTGATCCGCAGATGTGTACCCAGAGAAGAAGCACGAAGGATCCTATGGCACTGCCATGGATCACAGTATGGAGGACATTTTGGAAGTGAGCGAACAGCCACTAAAGTTCTCCAGTGCGGCTTCTACTGGCCTACTCTCTATAAAGATTCCCGAGAGTTTGTGCGTAACTGTGACAGTTGCCAAAGAGCTGGTAACCTGCCTCACGGATATGCCATGCCTCAACAAGGGATATTAGAGATAGAATTATTTGATGTATGGGAATTGATTTCATGGGACCATTCCCACCATCATACTCAAACACTTATATTCTGGTGGCAGTGGACTATGTATCTAAGGGTAGAAGCAATTGCTACACCCACTAATGATACCAAAACCGTACTGAAATTCCTCCAGAAAAACATTTTCAGCAGTTTGGCGTCCCAGAGTGCTAATCAGTGACGGGGGCACTCATTTCTGCAACAAACAGCTATACTCTGCTATGGTTAGATATGGAATTAGCCATAAAGTGGCAACTGCATATCATCCACAGACTAATGGGCAAGCTGAAGTCTCTAACAGAGAGCTAAAAGAATCCTAGAACGGACTGTGATAGCCCGAAGAAAGGATTGGGCAAAGAGCTTGGATGATGCTCTGTGGGCATACAGGACAGCATTCAAGACTCCTATAGGAACCTCTCCATACCAATTGGTGTATGGGAAGGCCTGTCATTTGCCTGTGGAACTGGAACATAAGCCTACTGGGCAACCAGATTCCTAAATATGGATGCACAGTTAGCTGGTGAAAAAAGATTACTCCAGTTAATGAGCTAGAGGAGTTCAGACTCAATGCCTTTGAAAATACAAAAATTTATAAGGAAAAGGCAAAGAAATGGCATGACAAGAAGTTGTCAACCAGAGTCTTTGAGCCAGGACAAAAAGTTTGCTCTTCAACTCTAGGCTCAAACTGTTTCCAGGAAAACTCAAATCCCGGTGGAGGGGTCCGTATGTGTTACAGGAGTGTCACCATATGGATATGTTGAGCTTCAGGATACTGATTCTGACAGAAAGTTCATTGTAAATGGACAGAGAATCAAGCACTATCTTGAAGGAAATTTTGAGCAGGAATGCTCAAAAC
The DNA here is from genome assembly GCF_014773155.1 of Arachis stenosperma. Classification (NCBI taxonomy): domain Eukaryota; kingdom Viridiplantae; phylum Streptophyta; class Magnoliopsida; order Fabales; family Fabaceae; genus Arachis; species Arachis stenosperma. The sequence continues at coordinate 91,107,619 of NC_080381.1, read as the reverse complement.
TGAGACTTGAGTGATTCTCAGTGAAAGTCCAGCTAAAGACAGTAAAGAAGCGCTTGCTGGGAGGCAACCCAGTCATTAGAAGGTTGTATGAATTGTTCTTACAGAGGCAAGTATCAAAAATGAAGGAATTCACAGAGTTACAGAAGGATTCAGCTCAAAAGCAGAGAAAATGAGCTTACTGGCGAAAAAATGCCAGTAAGGGCATTTTGGGCGTTAAACGCCAGAATGGGTACCATTCTGGGCGTTAACGCCAGGAATGGTGCCATTTTGGGCGTTAAACGCCAGAATGGGCACCATTCTGGGCATTTAACGCCAGGTGGCAGCATCCTGGGCGTTTGGAAAAACGCCCAGTGACAAAGGATTTCTGGCGTTTAACGCCAGCCAGGGCACCTGGCTGGGCTTAAACGCCCAAAAGGGTAGCAAATGGGCGTTAAACGCCAGAATGGGTGCCATTCTGGGCGTTTAACGCCAGAAAGGTGGGGGGACCACATTTTTGTTTTCAACTCAATTTTTTTTCAAACTTTCCCTCTTTTTAACCATACTCTTCTACATAAATGCACTTCAACCTTTCATCATTCACTTTCAAATCTTCACAAATCAAACCATTCTTCAAATCTATTTCAAATTAATCCCAAATCTTCTTCAAAAACTCACCCTTTCTCAATTTCTCCCCATATCTTCTCAAATCTTCTTTCTAATTTTTTTTTTTCGAAATCTCTTCTCCCCTCCCTTATAAATTCACGTTTGGAACCCCCTTTACCCACACCATTCGAATTTCCTCTTTCTCTCTCTCTCTTCTTCTTTTCTTTTGCTTGAGGACAAGCAACCTCTAAGTTTGGTGTGCTTTTCCGTGATCACTAAGCCAAGATTCATCAATATCATGGCTCCTAAGGGAAAACAAACCAATTTAAGAGGCAAGAAAGAGAATAATCCAAAGAATCTTTGGAGTCAAGAGAAGTTCTTAACCAAAGAACATGAAGACCATTATCACAAAATAATGGGTCTGAGGTTAGTGATCCCGGAAGTTAAATTTGATCTGAAAGAAGATGAATATCCGGGGATCCAAGAGCAATTCGAAACAGAGGATGGGAAGTTCTGACCAATCCTGAAATAAAGGTTGGAAGGAACATGGTTCAGGAATTCTACTCAAATCTGTGGCTAACAGATAAACAGAGAATGACTGGAACTGCTACCATACCTACAGAACCATGGTCAGAGGGAAAGTTATGTACTTCCATCTGGACAAAATAAGAGAAATCTTCAAGTTACCCCAACTACAAGATGATCCTGACTCCTTCAATAGGAGGATGGTGAGAGTAGATAAAGGGTTGGATCAAGTTCTAGAGGACATATGCCTCCCTGGGACTAAGTGGATAACCAATTCAAAGGGTGTCCCAAACCAACTCAAGAGGGGAGACCTCAAGCCAATTGCAAGAGGTTGGCTAGACTTCATTGGGCGTTCCATATTGCCCACTAGCAACCGTTCTGAGGTCACCATCAAGAGGGCAGTGATGATTCATTGCATTATGCTTGGAAAAGAAGTGGAGGTCCATCATGTGATTGCTTGTGAGATCTACACAATTGCAAATAAAAATTCCACTGAAGCCAAACTGGCTTACCCAAGCTTAATCTCCTTGCTCTGTAAAGAGGCTGGGGTGAAGATGGGAGTAGATGAATTCATACCCATTGAACACCCAATCACCAAGAAGTCAATGGAAGGACAAGTGCAAGACAACTCTATCAAAAGGAGGGCGCAGGAATTCCTCCCTGAATTCCCAAGAATTGACTACTGGTCCAACCTAGAAGCATCTATTAACAAGTTGCAAGAGACTATGGAGCAACTGAAGGAAGAACAGCAGAATCAAAACTGCATGCTCTACAAATTGCTGAAGGAGCAAGAGAAGCAGGGGCGTGAAATCCAAGAGATGAAGCGCCAAAAGCTCTCCTCTCAAGCTGAGGGAGCATCCACTTCTCAAAATCAAGGTTGTTGAGTCCTAACTCTGTGAAAACCTCTATCATTAGGAGCCTATTTTTTTCGTTTTTCTTGTTTTGTTTTCTATTTTTATTTTTTTAGTTTCATCTTATATCTATATTTGAGTCTTGTTCTTAATTCATAATTAATAAAATTTAAGTTTATGCCTTAAAGCTATGAATGTCCTATGAATCCATCACCTCTCTTAAAAGAAAAATGCTTTAATCACAAAAGAACAAGAAGTACAGGATTTCGAAATTTATCTCTGAAACTAGTTGAATTGGTTTGATGTGGTGACAATACTTTTTGTTTTCTGAATGAATGCTTGAACAGTGCATATGTCTTTTGAATTTGTTGTTTTAAGAATGTTAAAATTGTTGGCTCTTGAAAGAATGAGGAGAAAGAGAACTGTTATTGAGGATCTGAAAAATCATCAAAATGATTCTTGAAGCAAGAAAAAGCTGTGAATACAAAAAAAAATTTCAAAAAAAAAAGAGAGAAGGAAATAAAGTTTTGATCCAAGGCAAAGAGTGTGCTTAAGAACCCTGAACACCTCTAATTGGGGACTTTAGCAAAGCTGAGTCACAATCTAAAAAGGTTCACCCAATTATGTGTCTGTGGCATGTATGTATCCGGTGGTAATACTGGAAGACAGAGTGCTTTGGGCCACAGCCAAGACTCATACACTGGCTATGTTCAAGAATCAATATACTTAACTAGGAGAATCAATAACACTATCTGAGTTCTGAGTTCTTATAGATGCCAATCATTCTGAACTTCAAGGGATAGAGTGATATGCCAAAACTGTTCGGAGGCAAAAAGCTACTAGTCCCGCTCATCTAATTGGAGCTATGTTTCTTTGATATTTTGGAGTCTATAGTATATTCTCTTCTTTTTATCCTATTTTGATTTTCAGTTGCTTGGGGACAAGCAACAATTTAAGTTTGGTGTTGTGATGAGCGGATAATTTGTACGCTTTTTGGCATTGTTTTTAGTATGTTTTTAGTATCTTTTAGTTAGTTTTTAGTATATTTTTATTAGTTTTTAATTAAAATTCACTTTTCTGGACTTTACTATGAGTTTGTGTGTTTTTCTGTGATTTCAGGTATTTTCTAACTGAAATTGAGGGTCCTGAGCAAAAATCTGATCCAGAGACTGAAAAGGACTGCAGATGCTGTTGGATTCTGACCTCCCTGCACTTGAAGTGGATTTTCTGGAGCTACAGAAGCCCAATTGGTGCGCTCTCAACGGCAGTGGAAACTAGACATCCTGGGCTTTCCAGCAATATATAATAGTCCATACTTTGCCCAAGATTTGATGGCCCAAACCGGCGCTCAAAGACACCTACAGAAATTCCAGCGTTAAACGCCGGAACTGGCATAAAATTTGGAGTTAAACGCCCAAACTGGCATGAAAGCTGGCGTTTAACTCCAGAAAAGGTCTCTACACGAAATTCCTTCATTGCTCAGCCCAAGCACACACCAAGTGGGCCCGGAAGTGGATTTTTCTGTCATTTACTCATTTCTGTAAACCTTAGGACACTAGTTTACTATTTATAGGATCTATTGACATTGTATCCGTACCTTATGACCTCATAACATTTCTTACACGTTTCTTTCCACAGTATGAGCCTCTAAACCCCATGGTTGGGGGTGAGGAGCTCTGCTGTGTCTTGATGGATTAATGCAATTACTACTGTTTCTTATTCAATCATGCTTGCTTCGATTCTAAGATAACACTTGTTCTTAATCCGGATGAATGTGATGATCCATGACAATCATCATCATTCTCAACTATGAACATGTGCCTGACAACCACCTCTGTTCTATCTTAGATTGAGTAGTTATCTCTTGGGTTCTTTAATCGGAATCTTCGTGGTATAAGCTAGAACTGATGGCGGCATTCAAGAGAATCCGGAAGGTCTAAACCTTGTCTGTGGTATTCTGAGTAGGATTCAATGACTGGATGACTGTGATGTGCTTCAAACTCCTAAGGGCGGGGCGTTAGTGACAGACGCAAAAGAATCACTGGATTCTATTCCGGCCTGATTGAGAACCGACAGATGATTAGCCTATGCTGTGACAGAGCATCAGGGACGTATTTTCACTGAGAGGATGGGAGGTAGCCACTGACAATGGTGATACCCTACATACAGCTTGCCATGGAAGGAGCCTTGCGTGTTTGAAGAAGAAGATAGTAGGAAAGCAGAGATTCAGAAGATGGAGCATCTCCAAACCTCAACCTATTCTCCATTACTGCAAAACAAGTACCTTTTTCATGTTCTTTTGCTTTTTACAATCAATCCTGATAATTTCTGATATCCTGACTAAGATTTACAAGATAACCATAGCTTGCTTCAAGCCGACAATCTCCGTGGGATCGACCCTTGCTCACGCAAGGTATTACTTGGACGACCCAGTGCACTTGCTGGTTAGTTTTGCGGGATTGCAAAAGTGTTATTGCAATTTCGTGCACCACTTAACTAGGAGAATTGATAACACTATCTGAAATTCTAAGTTCCTATAGATGCCAATCATTCTAAACTTCAAAGGAAAAAGTGAGATGCCAAAACTGTTCAGAAGCAAAAAGCTACAAGTCCCGCTCATCTAATTAGGACTAATATTCATTGATATTCTAGAATTTATAGTATATTCTCTTCTTTTTATCCTAATTGATTTTCAGTTGCTTGGGGACAAGCAATAATTTAAGTTTGGTGTTGTGATGATCGGATAATTTATACGCTTTTTGGCATTGTTTTTAGGTAGTTTTTAGTAGGATCTAGCTACTTTTAGGGATGTTTTCATTAGTTTTTATGTAAAATTCACATTTCTGGACTTTACTATGAGTTTGTGTGTTTTTCTATGATTTCAGGTAATTTCTGGCTGAAATTGAGGGACCTGAGCAAAACTCTGATAAGGAGGCTGACAAAGGACTGCTGATGCTGTTGGATTCTGATCTCCCTGCACTAGAAATTAATTTTTTGGAGCTACAGAACTCTAAATTGCGCGCTCTCAATGGTGTTGAAAAGTAGACATTCAGAGCTTTCCAGCAATATATAATAGTCCATACTTTATTCGAGATTTGACGATGTAAACTGGCGCTCAACGCCAGTTCCATGCTGCATTCTGGAGTCAAACGCCAGAAACACGTCACGAACCAGAGTTGAACGCCAAAAACACGTTACAACTTGGCGTTCAACTCCAAGATAAGCCTCAGCTCGTGTAAAGATCAAGCTCAGCCTAAGTGGTGCACGAAATTGTGATCATCAATGGCACCATCAACATGGTACGCTCAATTGCAATCTCAACTCTTTATCACAACTTCGCACAACTAACCAGCAAGTGCACTGGGTCATCCAAGTAATAAACCTTATGCGAGTAAGGGTCGATCCCACGGAGATTGTTGGTATGAAGCAAGCTATGATCATCTTGTAAATCTCATTCAGTCGGATTCAAATGGTTTTGGAGGATTAATGATTAAAAGATAAATTAAACATAAAATAAAGATAGAGATACTTATGTAATTCATTGGTGAGAATTTCAGATAAGCGTATGGAGATGCTTTGTCCCTTCCGTCTCTCTGCTTTCCTACTGTCTTCATCCAATCCTTCTTACTCCTTTCCATGGCAAGTTGTATGTTAGGCATCACCGTTGTCAATGGCTACAGTCCCGTCCTCTCAATGAAAATGTTCAACACGCTCTGTCACAGCACAGCTATTCATCTGTCGGTTCTCGATCATGTCGGAATAGAATCTAGTGATTCTTTTGCATCTGTCACTAACGCCCCACAATCGCGAGTTTGAAGCTCGTCACAGTCATTCAATCCTTGAATCCTTCTCAGAATACCACAGACAAGGTTTAGACCTTCCGGATTCTCAAGAATGCCGCCATCAATTCTAGCTTATACCACGAAGATTCTGATTAACGAATCCAAGAGATAAACATTCAAGCCTTGTTTGCCTGTAGAACAGAGGTGGTTGTCAGGCACGCGTTCATAAGTGAGAATGATGATGAGCGTAACATAATCATCACATTCATCATGTTCTTGGGTGCGAATGAATATCTTAGAACATGAATAAGCTGAATTGAATAGAAGAACAATAGTAATTGCATTAATACTCGAGGTACAGCAGAGCTCCACACCTTAATCTATGGTGTGTAGAAACTCCACCGTTGAGAATACATAAGTGATAATGGTGATCATTGGCTTCGGCCCTAGAGAGGGAACCAAAAGAACCAAGATGAAAATACAATAGCAAAAGGTCTTATTTATAGAGAACTAGTAGCTTAGGGTTTACAGAAATGAGTAAATGACATAAAAATCCAGTTCCGGGACCACTTGGTGTGTGCTTGGGCTGAGCATTGAAGCTTCCATGTGTAGAGACTTTTCTCGGAGTTAAATGCCAGCTTTTGTGCCTGTTTGGGCGTTTAATTCCTACTTTTGTGCCAGCTCTGGCGTTTAACGCCGGGAATTCTTGAGCTGATTTGGAACGCCGGTTTGGGCCATCAAATCTCGGGCAAAGTATGGACTATTATATATTGATGGAAAGCCCTGGATGTCTACTTTCCAACGCAATTGAGATCGCGCCAATTGGGTCTTTGTAACTCCACGAGTGGGCTCTCTTGATGTGCAGTCAAATGCTCTATTACTGAGTTATGGACCCTTGAGATGGAAGCTTTTGTCTTTCCTTTCCTCTTTCTAGAGGTTTCTCTGGCCTTAGGTGCCATCAATGGTTATGGAAAAACAAAAAAGCTATGCTTTTACCACACCAAACTTAGAATGTTGCTCGCCCTCGAGCAAAGAAGAAAGAATGGAAGGAGAAGAAGATATGGAAGAGAGGGAGAGATGTGTATGTTTCGGCCATATGGGTGGGATTGGGTGGGGAAGAGATTTTGAATTTTGAGGGTAGGTGGGGTGTATAGGGAAGAGTGGATGGATGTGAGTGGTGAATGAAAAATAGAAGAGATGACTGTGAATGGAGAGAGAGAGGGTGAGGTAGGTGGGGATCCTGTGAGGTCCACAGATCCTGAGGTGTCAAGGATTTACATCCCTGCACCAATGAGGCGTGTAAAATGCCTTTGCATGCAATTCTGCAGTTTTAACGCCGAAGTGATGCTCAATTTGGGCGTTTAATGCCCAAATGCAGCATGTTTCTGGCGTTGAACGCCAGTTCCATGCTTGTTTCTGGCGTTCAGTTCCAGCTTTCCTCAAGGTGTATTCCTGGCGTTTGAACGCCATGATGTTGCTTGTTTCTGGCGTTCAACGCAAGATCCATGCTCTGTTCTGGCGTTGAACGCCAGCTAGATGCTCCTTACTGGCGTTTAAACGCCAATAAGTCCTTCCTCCAGGGTGTGATTTTTCTTCTGCTGTTTTTGATTCTGTTTTTAATTTTAGTATTTTTTTCGTGACTCCACATGATCATGAACCTAATAACACATGAAATAACAATAAAATAAAAATAAAATTAGATAAATAAAAATTGGGTTGCCTCCCAATAAGCACTCTTTTAATGTCACTAGCTTGACAGTGGGCTCTCATGGAGCCTCATAGAAGTTCAGAGCATGATGAAGGCCTCCCAACACCAAACATAGAGTTTGAATGTGAAGTCTTCTCAACACCAAACTTAGAGTTTGGTTGTGGCCTCCCAACACCAAACTTAGAGTTTGATTGTGGGAGCTTTGTTTGACTCTGTATTGAGAGAAGCTTTTCATGCTTTCTCTCCATGTATACAGAAGAACACCCTTGGGTCTTAAACACAAGGTAGTCCCTATTCAATTGAAGGACTAATTCTCCTCTGTTAACATCTATCAGAGCTCCTGCTGTGGCTAGGAAAAGGTTTTCCCAAGATGATGCATTCATCCTCCTCCTTCCTAGTGTCTAAGATTATTAAATCAGCAGAGATGTAAAGGTCTTCAACCTTTACTAATACGTCCTCTACCAATCCATAAGCTTGTCTTACTAACTTGTCTGCCATTTGTAATGAGAATATGGTAGGTTGTACCTCAATGATCCCCATTTTTTCCATTACAGAGAGTGGCATAAGATTTATGTCTGACCATAGGTCACACAGAGCCTTGTCAAAGGTCATGGTGCCTATGGTACAGGGTATTAAGAATTTACCAGGATCTTGTCTCTTTTGAGGTAAAGTTTGCTGAACCCATGTATCTAGTTCACTAATGAGCAAGGGAGGTTCACCTTCCCAAGTCTCATTACCAAATAACATGGCATTCAGCTTCATGATAGCTCCTAGATATTGAGCAACTTGCTCTCTAGTTACATCTTCATCCTCTTCAGAGGAAGAATAGTCTTCAGAGCTTATGAATGGCAGAAGGAGGTTTAATGGAATCTCTATGGTCTCTATATGAGCCTCAGATTCCTTTGGGTCCTTAATAGGGAACTCCTTCTTGCTTGAGAGACGTCCCATGAGGTCTTCCTCATTGGGATTCACGTCCTCTCCTTCCTCTCTAGGTTCGGCCGTGTTGACTATGTCAATGGCCTTGCACTCTCTTTTTGGATTCTCTTCAGTATTACTTGGGAGAGTACTAGGAGGAGTTTCAGTGATTTTCTTACTCAGCTGGCCCACTTATGCCTCCAAATTTCTAATGAAGGATCTTGTTTCACTCATGAAACTTAAAGTGGCTTTAGACAGATCAGAGACTATCTTTGATAAGTTAGAGGGGCTCTATTCAAAATTCTCTGTCTGTTGTTGAGAAGATGATGGAAAAGGCTTGCCTAAACCTGTTTCTTCCACCATTATTAAAGCCTTGTTGAGGCTTTTGTTGATCCTTCCATAAGAAATTTGGATGATTTCTCCTTGATGAATTATAGGTGTTTCCATAAGGTTCACCCATGTAATTTACCTCTACTATTGCAGGGTTCTCAGGATCATAAGCTTCTTCAGAAGCTGCCTCTCTAGTACTGTTGGATGCATTTTGCCATCCATTCAGACTTTGAGAAATCATGTTGACTTGCTGAGTCAACATTTTATTCTGAGCCAATATGGCATTCAAAGCATCAATTTCAAGAACTCCCTTCCTCTGAGGCGTCCCATTATTTACGGAATTCCTCTCAGAAGTGTACATGAATTAGTTATTTGCAACCATGTCAACAAGTTCCTGAGCTTCTGCAAGCGTTTTCTTTAGGTGAATGGATCCATCTGCTAAATTGTCCAATGACATCTTGGAAAATTCAGATAGACCATAATAGAATATATCTATTATGTCCCATTCTGAAAACATGTCAGAAGGACACTTTTTGGTCATCTGCTTGTATCTTTCCCAAGCTTCATAGATGGATTTACCATCTTTTTGCTTGAAGGTCTGAACATCCACTCTAAGCTTGCTCAACTTTTGAAGAGGAAAGAACTTAGCCAAGAAGGCTGTGACCAGCTTATCCCAGGAGTCCAGGCTATCTTTAGGTTGTGAGTCCAACCATGTTCTAGCTCTGTCTCTTACAGCAAAAGGGAAAAGCGTTAGCCTGTAGACTTCAGGATCTACTCCATTAGTCTTAACAGTCTCAAAGATCTGCAAGAACTCAGTTAAAAACTGGTAGGGATCTTCTGATGGAAGTCCATGGAACTTACAGTTCTGTTGCATTAGAGCAACTAGTTGAGGTTTCAGCTCAAAATTGTTTGCTCCAATGGCAGGAATTGAGATGCTTCTTCCATCAAATTTGGACGTATGTTTAGTATAATCACCAAGCATCCTTCTTGCATTATTGTTGTTGGGTTCGGCTGCCATCTCCTTTTCTTGTTAGAAAATCTAAGTAAGGTTGTCTCTGGATTGTTGTAATTTAGCTTCTCTTAGTTTCCTCTTCAGAGTCCTTTCAGGTTCAGGATCAGCTTCAATAAGAATGCCTTTTTCCTTGTTCCTGCTCATATGAGAAAGAAGAGAACGGAAAAGGAAGAGGAATCCTCTATGTCACAGTAAAGAGGTTCCTTTATGTTAGTAGAAGAAGAAAGGGGATAAAGAAAGGAGAATCCAAACACAAGGGTAAGGATAGGGGCAGTGATTTGAGATGAAGAGAGGTGAAGAGATGTGTTAGTAAATGAATAAATAAATAGAATAAGATGAGAGAGGGAGAAATTTTCGAAAATAAATTTTGAAAAGGAGTTAAATGATTTTCGAAAATTAAAGGTGAGATAGAATTAAAATTAAAATTTAAAACAATTAGTTAATTTAAAAAGAATTTGGGATGAGATATTTTCGAAAATTAGAGAGAGAAAAGTAGTGAGGTGGTTTTGAAAAAGATAAGAAACAAACAAAAAGTTAATTAGTTAGTTGAAAAAGATATTAAAATCAAATTTGAAAAGATAAGAAGATAAGAAGTTAGATAAGATATTTTGAAAATCAAATTTTTTGAAAAAGATAAAACTTTGAAAAAGATATGATATAAAAGATATGATTAAAAAGATATGGTTGAAAAAGATTTAATTTTTTAAAATTAAAAATAATTACTTAACTAACAAGAAACTAAAAGATAGGATTCTAGAATTTAAAGATTGAACCTTTCTTAACAAGAAACTAACAAACTTCAAATTTTTGAATCAATCACATTAATTGTTAGCATCATTTTCGAAAATAAAGATAAAACTAAGAAAAAGATTTTTGAAAAATATTTTTAAAAAAATTAAATTTTCGAAAATAAAAAGAAATGAAAAAGATTTTATTTTTGAAAAAGTTTTGAAAAGATAAGATTTTTTTAAAATTTGAAAATTTGACTTGACTTACAAGAAACAACTAATTTTAAAAATTTTTGACTAAGTCAACTCAAATTTTTGAAATTTTGAGAGAGAAAAAAAAGGAAAAGATATTTTTTTATTTTTGAATTTTTAATGAGGAGAGAGAAAAACACAATTATGACCCAAAACATGAAAATTTTGGATCAAAACCAATGATGCATGCAAGAACACTATGAATGTCAAGATGAACACCAAGAACACTTTGAAGATCAAGATGAACATCAAGAACATATTTTTGAAAAATTTTTGATGCAAAGAAAACATGCAAGACACCAAACTTAGAAATCTTTACTGCTTAGACACCATGAATGCAAAAATGCACATGAAAAACAGTAAAAGACACACAACAAGAAAACATCAAGATCAAACAAGAAGACTTACCAAGAACAACTTGAAGATCATGAAGAACACTATGAATGCATGAATTTTTGAAAAATAATGCATAAATTTTAAAAACATGCAATTGACACCAAACTTAAAAATTGACTCAAGATTCAAACAAGAAACACAAAATATTTGTTAATTTTATGATTTTATTATTTTTTGAATTTTTATTACTTTTTTCGAAAAACATATAGGAAAAAGAAAACAATGAATTCAAAGTCCTCAATCAAAATCCCTGGAATTAGACATGGCTTAATAGCCAGCCAAGCTGAAACATGTTATATGAAACTCTAGGATTCATTCTTGAAAACTCTGAAAATTTTCGAAAACGTGTGAGAAATTTTGAAAAATATTTATTTTTGAAAAAAAAAATATATATATATACATATTGAAAATAAAATAAAAAGAAAATTACCTAATCTGAGCAACAAGATGAACCGTTAGTTGTCCAAACTCAAACAATCCCCGGCAACAGCGCCAAAAACTTGGTGGACGAAATTGTGATAATCAACAATTGCTCCAAAGACTTGGTGCTCTCAAACATGAATCACACTTTGTCACAACTCCGCACAACTAACCAGCAAGTGTACTGGTTGGTCCAAGTAATACCTTACGTGAGTAAGGGTCGATCCCACAGAGATTGTTGGTATGAAGCAAGCTATGGTCACCTTGTAAATCTCAGTCAGGCGGATAATAATTGGTTATGGAGTTTCGAATATTAATAAGATAGAGTTACTCATGTAATTCAATGGTGGGAATTTCAGATAAGTGTATGGAGGTGCTGTGTTCCTTCTGAATCTCTGCTTTCCTACTTCTTTTATCCGATCTTTGTCACTCCTTTCTATGGCAAGCTGTATGTAGGGCATCACCGTTGTCAATGGCTACATCCCATCCTCTCAGTGAAAAAGGTCCAAATGCTCTGTCTCGGCACGGCTAATCATCTGTCGGTTCTCGATCATGTTGGAATAGAATCCATTGATTCTTTTGCGTTTGTCATCACGCCCAAAAATCACGAGTTTGAAGCTCGTCACAGTCATTCAATCCCAGAATCCTACTCGGAATACCACAGACAAGGTTTAGAGTTTTCGGATTCTCATGAATGCCGCCATCAATTCTAGCTTATACCACGAAGACTCTGATCTCACGGAATGGAAGGCTCGATTGTTAGGCGAGGGGCAACCATGCGTCGTGCATCAGGAATCCAAGAGATACGCACTCTAGCTTTCGCTTGTAGAACGGAAGTGGTTGTCAGGCACGCGTTCATAAGGATGGATGATGATGAGTGTCATGGATCATCACATTCATCAGGTTGACGTACGAATGGTATCTTAGAACAAGAATAAATCAAATTGAATAGAAAATAGTAGTAATTGCATTAAAACTTGAGGTACAGCAGAGCTCCACACCCTTAATCTATGGTGTGTAGAAACTCCACCGTTGAAAATACATAAGTGATGAAGGTCCAGGTATGGCCGAATGGCCAGCCCCCAAAACGTGATCAATAGTCTCCTAAGATGAATAATGGAACAAAACCGAGACCAAAGATGTCTAATACACTAGTAAAAAGTTCTATTTATACTAAACTAGCTACTAGGGTTTACAGAAGTAAGTAATTGAGGCATAAATCCACTTCCGAGGCCCACTTGGTGTATGTTTGGGCTAAGCTTGATCTTTACACGAGCTGAGGCTTCTTTTGGAGTTGAACGCCAAGTTGTAACATGTTTTTGGCGTTCAACTCTGGTTTGTGACGTGTTTCTGGCGTTTGACTCCAGAATGCACCATGGAACTGGCATTGAGCGCCAGTTTACGTTGTCAAATCGCGAATAAAGTATGGACTATTATATATTGCTGGAATGCTCTGGATGTCTACTTTCCAACGCCGTTGAGAGGGCGCCATTTCAAGTTCTGTAGCTCCAGAAAATCCATTTTGAGTGCAAGGAGGTCAGATTCCAACAGCATCAGAAGTCCTTTGTCAGCCTTTTATCAGAGTTTTGCTCAGGTCCCTCAATTTCAGCTAGAAAATACCTAAAATCACAAAAAAACACACAAACTCATAGTAAAGTCCAGAAATGTGAATTTAACATAAAAACCAATGAAAACATCCCTAAAAGTAGCTAGATCCTACTAAAAACTACCTAAAAACGATGCGAAAAAGCGTATAAATTATCCGCTCATCAGCGCAGCACTCATCAAAAGAGTAGCGTTCAAAAGTTTGAACATAGCGGTCACTTTTGTGAACATTTTCGTGAAAATTGGCTTTGGAAGCAAGGAGCACTCAACCAAAGGGAACGCCCATGAACAGAGCGCTCGACCAAAGGGAGTGCTTAGCTAGGTAGCGCTCAAAGGAAGGCAACGTAGCGCTCAATCAAGAGAGAGCACCCATGAAACCAAAGCGCGCACCAAGCAATCATCAAGGTGCCACGTCCAAAGAGTGAACGTAGCGTTCACTACAACAACGCTAGGCAAGAAGGTTGGTGATGCGTTTGCATATTTTCTATATTAGCTAGTTAGTTTAAGTAGTTTTAGCTTAATTTCATTCATTTTCTCTAAATAAACAAGTCCTTTTATGAGTTTTATCTTCATGCATGAGAACACCAAGGAACATGTTGATTCTAGCCAAATTCATGCAAATGATTTAAGGAATATATACATGAATGAGTATGAATGAATCTCATGGAATTTATTGCATGAATTGGTAAGACTTTGAAGCCATTTCCTTTGTTGATGATAGGTGATGAAACAAGGAAGCAGGAAGCATGGCAAGAATGATGATGCAAGGGCAACTTGAAGAAGAGTTGGCGTTGCCAACTTGGGAAGAGAGGGCGTTGTTGAGGATAACGCCAGGCAACTTGAAGAAGAGTTGGCGTTGCCAACTTGGGAAGAGAGGGCGTTGTTGAGGATAACGCCAGGCAACCAAGAAGCAAAGTTGGCGTTGCCAACTTGAGGAATGTGGTGCGTTGTTGAGGACAACGCCAGGCAGCCTTGGAAGCAAAGTTGGCGTTGCCAACTTGAAGAATAGGCTGAGTTGTTGAAGGCAACGCCCACACAAGCAAGAAGCTTGGGCCATGAAGGAGTGTCGAGGGCGTTGCCAACGCCAAGAACTATGGGCGTTGTTGAAGGCAACGCCACACAAGCAAGCTTGGCCCTGGAGGAAGTGAAGCACGTTGCCAACTCTAGAACCACGTTGCCAACGCCACACAAGCAAGCTTGGCCCTGGATGAAGTGAAGCACGTTGCCAACTCTAGAACCACGTTGCCAACACCAATTTGTGAAGCAAGCTTGGCCCTGGAGGAAGAGAAGCTGGCGTTGCCAACGCCAGGAACCATAGGCGTTATTCAAGGCAACGCCAAGCAGCAAGAATGAAGCCTTGATGAGAAGCTCGAGGGCGTTGCCAACGCCAGGAACAATAGGCGTGTCCCTAGGCAACGCCACACAAGAATGCTTGGCTAGGCACCAAGTCTTGGTGCCAACCAAGTTGCCAACGCCCAATAGCCGCACCATTCACGTTGCTAACGCCAAGGAGGAGCACCATTCGCGTTGCCAACGCCAAGCAAGGCCATCATCCGCGTTGCCAACGCCAAGCAAGGCACCATCCAAGTTGCCAACGCCAGGAAAGGTTGCCAGGAAGTTTTGGATGGTGAAAAATTGTGATGCACGTTGCTAACTTGGAATATAGGGGCGTTATCCACAACAACTCCAACAAGGCAGCCTGACCTTACCTCCTTCAATGGAGTATATCTTGAGCTACAAAACTCCAAATGAGGTGATTCCAACGGCATTTGAAAGTAGATATCCGTAGCTTTCCAACCATATATCATAGTATGGGGTTGTCATTCATTTTGAAGCTTCAAAAGCTGGCGTTACCAACGCTGGAAACAAGGGCGTTTTCACCAAAAACGTGTGCGATTTTGGCAGCCTGACCATGTCCTCTTCAATGGAAGATATCTTGAGCTACAGAGATCCAAATTGAGTGCTTCCAGTTGCGTTGGAAAGCTAACATTCAGAGCTTTCCAACCATATATGATAATCTATGGTGGAGCACAAAATTGAAGCCAAACCAGAGTCATCTTTAGGCCCTAAAAACAAGAACATGAAGTGAAATTCAAGAAGGCTAGAGATGAGCCCTGGAGGGGGGCACGAGCACGTTGCCAACGTGCTAGAAAGGGGGCGTGTTTTGCAACAACGCCAGTCCCAAGCCCCTGCCTTGGGAGGCTAGGCACGAGCACGTTGCCAACTTGGGAGTGAAGGTGCGTTTTTGGCAACAACTTGGCAGCTTGACCTTACCTTCTTTGAGGAAGCATAACTTGAGCTAGGAAAGTCCAAATGAGGTGATTCCAGTGGCATTGAAAAATAGACATCAAGAGCTTTCCAATGATGTATAATAGTCCATATTGAGGCAGAAGGTTGACACTCAAATTCTGGGCTACATTTAGCATGAAAGTAGAGCCAAGAAGAGGAGAAGCAAGTTGTTAGCAACAACTTGGGCTAGCAACGCCCAAGTCTCATACTTCACTTCCAGGAAAATGTCATGCACGTTGCCAACGTGCATTAGGCTTGGAGTTATTGCCAATAACGCCCCTCAATGAGCCAGAATGGTTGCCAACTTGCTCTGCTTCCCCTATTCATCACAAAGGCCAACAACTTCTTCAATTGAACCAAGAATGCAACAATGAGAAAGCCCACATTGCTAACCCAAATTGAAGATCTTTGAAAGAGTTTTGGGACTAGTATAAATAGGGATTGAGTTTGTACTTGTAGAGGACTTTTACACTTTTGAATACTTTTTAACACTTAGAATTTTTATTCACTTTTAGCACTTTTACTTGGCTTTTGTTAGAACTTCCGGGTACTCTCCCGGAAAGCTCATCTTTGGTTTTCTATTGGAATTCTTCTTCTTCATTTTCAAGTTTTAAGCACTTCTTCTTCTTCTTCCTTTACATTTAGTTTAATTTTGATTTATGGCAATTGTTGTTGAAATTGGAGCAATGACTCACTAAACCCCACTTTCATTAGGGGGAGGAGCTCTGTTTGTTGGAATGAATTGGTGAACCCATCTTCTCCTCCTCAACTCTAGTGGTTGATCTAAAGAGGGAACTCTTGATCTTCAAAGATTCAACCACCATCGAGAGGGTTAATCTATATGAATGTGGTGAGTTTGAGGGATGAGCCAATAATTCGTTTAGAGTTCATCCTTTATGATTTCTTTAATCATATACCTTGGTTAGTATGTGAGATGTAACTCTCCTTGGTTGAGATTATAGGAATTGTGTGGCTGGATTAGATTTGAGCTTCATCTCTTCTCATGAACAATTAGATCACGAGAGTGGCAATTGGTTATGTTGAGAGATTGATCACCAGAGATTGGGATTCAATCACCCACTTGCCATAGATCTATACCCATGATTGAGAAGGATTTGACTAACATCAATTCATGATAACTTGCATCTGATCCCTAATGATCCTCTATCATTAATTCTCATTTCTCTTGCTCTAGTTATTTGATTACCCATTCCCAATCCCTTCTACATTCTGTCTATTTACTACTCTTGTATTTACATTCTGTCATTTACTTCTTGCCATTTACTTATGTTCTTTAAATTTCTGCAACCTTTAATTCCTTGCAATTTATTTGATGTCATTTAAGTTCTTGCACTTTAAGTTTCCGTCATTTACTTGCACTTTATTTCTATCTTCTAGTTCTTTAAATTCCTTGCCATTAAGTTCCTGCAATTATGTTCAAAAATCACAATGCTCTGAAATCAAAAATGTTTGCTTGACTAAATTTACCATTTAACTAAAGTTGCTTAATCTACCAATCTCGTGGGATCGACCTCACTCTTAGTGAGTTTTATTACTTGATACGACCCGGTATACTTGCCGTTATACGTGAAATTCAATTTTCACGTATCAAGTTTTTGGCGCCGTTGCGGGATTGGAAAGATGACAATGATTAAGTGAAAGGTGGTTTAGATTAAGCTTTTTTTTTGTGTTTTTGTTAAGCCCACTAACTTTGATACTTTGTTCACAACCCCAATTTCACTCTAGTTCTAGAGTGTCTCACTTGTGATTTGGTTTTGTTGTGTATGTCAGGGCTAGTAGACGTAATATTGAGGACGAGAGAACCCTCCGAAGGTTAGGAGAGCAGAAAGAGGAAAGTTCATAGTTGGTGAAGAAGGGTCAGAGGAATCAGAAGGAGAAGATCAAGCCATGGAGGATGAGATGCACAATCCTCCTGGAGGGGTCAACAACAATGATGGACCACCTAGAAGGGTGTTATCTTCATACACCATCCTGATCCAAGACATTGTGGGAGCAGTATTGCTACCCAAATGTCCTCTTATGGAGGGGGACCTCTTGAAGACCCAAATCAACACTTGTCTGTTTTTCTGAGGATATGCAACACAGTGAAGACAAATGGAGTGCATCCAGATGTCTACAAACTGCTGCTATTCCCATTCTCTTGAGGGACAAGGCCACTCAATGGCTAGAGTCATTCCCCAAGGAAAGCCTCAACAATTGGAACGATGTGATGGGCAGATTTCTAGCAAAGTTTTACCCACCTCAAAGAATCATCAAGTTGAAGACAGAGGTACAAACTTTCAGGCAAATGGAAGGGGAGTCATTGTATGAAGCCTGGGAAAGGTATAAGGCACTCATGAGAAGATGTCCACCTGACATGTTAGTGACTGGGTCAAACTCCAAAACTTCTATGAAGGTTTAAACTTAGAAGCAAGGAAGGGACTAGACTACTCATCAGGAGGATCACTCAACATGATGAAAACTGCCGAAGAGGCTCAAGACCTCATTGAGATTGTGGCAACAATCAATATTATTATCATCAGAGAGGCAGCATAATCCGACCCCAAAGAAAGGTGTAATGGAGCTCGAAGGTGTTGATGCTATCTTAGCACAAAACAAGTTAATGCACCAACAAATCCAACAACAAATGGAGATGATAACAAAGAGAATGGATGGTTTCCAGCTAGCATCAGTGAACACAACAAATCAACCATTACTTGAATGGAGCCAAGGTGAAGGGACCACTGTTGAACAACCACAAGAGCAAGTTCAATACATGCAGAATACTTCAAATTCTCAGGATGAATTTCATGGTGATACATACAACTCATCTTGGAGAAATCATCCCAATCTAAAGTGGGGTGAAAACCATTGGCAAAAGAACAACAACCACAATCACACCCGCAACACAAATAACCAAAATCACCATGCCAACAACACTAACCAATATAGAAAAAACACAAAACACATATCAACCACCCCATCATAATTCACAAACTCACCAAAAAACTCAAATACTCTCTGCACCAACATCCACTTCACAAAATTACCACACTAATCCACCCAACAACTTCCAACAACAATTAACCCCCATCATACCTCCAATTGACCATCATGAGGCCAGATCTCAAGTCTGGAAGCACCTTGCAAGCACTTGCTCAAAACCACTCAAGCCTTAGCTAAGGGACAAAAGGAACATGAGGTCACCATGAAGAATATTGAGAGACAAGTGGGACAATTAGCCAAACAAGCTGAACGGCCAACCAATGTTCTTCCAAGTGATACGATACCCACCCAAGAGACACAGAAAAAGCCATAAATGGGAGGAGTGTAAAGCAATCACCCTGAGAAATAGGAAGAAAGTGGAGACGGAAGCCATTACTCAGAAGAGCACATCAAAGAAGGCTTAAAAGAAGAGGTGAAGGAAAAAGCAGGAGCAAGAAACCTATACACAAAGTGATAAATTAGCTAAGAAGGAGGCAGTGAAAGCATACCAACCAATGCTCCCATACCCTCAAAGGTTTAAGAAGAGAACAAAGAGAAGAATATTCCAAATTCTTGGAATATTCAAGACACACAAATCAACATCCCTTCATTGAAGCACTTGAACAAATGCCCCTATATGCTAAGTCATGAAGGAATTGTTAACAAAGAAAAGATCCTTGAAAGAGGGACAACGGTTGTGATGACCAGGGAGTGTAGTGCCATCATCCAGAAAAAGTTGCCAAAGAAGATGAAAGACCCAGGGAGCTTTCACATCCCCTACACAATAGGCAACATGATGATTGAGAGCATTTTGTGATCTTGGTGCAAGCATAAATCTGATGCCTTTATCTTTGATGAGGAAGCTTCAGATTCATGAATTGAAACCTACAAAGATAGCCCTTCAAATGGCGGATAAATCTATTCAGCAAGCACTCGGGGTTGTAGAGAATGTATTAGTAAAGGTGGACAAATTTTTCCTCCCAGTTGACTTTGTCATCCTAGACATAGAGGAAGATGACAACACTCCCATTATTCTAGGGAGGCCCTTTTAGCCACTGCCAGGGCATTGATAGATGTCGAAAAAGGAGAATTAATGCTAAGGTGCATGATGAGCATATAGTGTTCCATGTCTTCAAGAATTTGCAAGACTCCACCCAAGAGGAAGAGTGTATGAAGATTGATTCCATAGATCCAAACTTGAAAGAGGCACCTGATGAGGCACTTCCAAGCTCATGCTGGAAAGAAAATGAAGAGGTGGAGGTGCTACAACAAGCTCAAAGAATAGAGGAGAAGCTGCAATCAAGTCAGCATTTAAGATTCATAGCAAGGACAGTCCAAAAATTGAGATCCCAAAACCTGAACTATCTCCTGGAAAAGAAGAGAGTCCCAAGAAGAAAATGCCAAGAGATGGAGAAACAAGAAAATCTCCACTGAAGACTTCTCACCAGGGGATAAAGTGATGCTAACTTACAACCAATAGAGACATCTCCACACTTTTCTGGATACTACACAGTGAACAAAATCCTCTCACTTGAACATGTGGAAATCATCAAGAATGATACTGGAAGGAAGCTCATGGTGAGGGGAAGGATTAAGGCACTATGATCATCATCCGCCCTAAAGAGGGACAACCGTCAGCTAATGACGATAAAAAGCGCTTGTTGGGAGGCAACCCAACCAAAGGTAGTCTTCTTTTCTTAGTTAATTCAATAAAAGAGTTAAGTATATTATCTGCATTGCAAGGAGCTAAGTTTGGTGTTACACACCAACAGAATTCAAAGGTGAATGTGAGGTGCTAAGTTTGGTGTTCCACCAAAAAGTTTCATTAAAGACACATTTAACCCTTTGCATGATTAGTCACTAGCTCCAAACAATCAGAAAATTACTTAACAATTGCTACTTTTAATTTAGATTTTATTTCCTTAATTGTTATCTTTACTTTTGCTTACTTGAAACACATGTGCTACTAATGTTTCATTGTGTAAGACATTCATGATTTATCTTAGCCCCATAGCCATGGTTCTAATTGTTGCTTGAGGACAAGCAATCATTCTAAGTTTGGTGTGGGAAGGGAGAGAAAAGGAGGAAAAGGACAACAATAGAGAAGATAAATTACAAGGTTGTAAAGTTCTTTTTTTTTCTCTCATTTGTTTCCAGCACTTTATATTGCATGATTGTCTTATTACCTTCTCTATATGCATGTGTGGTATGAATAAGCATAGCTTGAATTTTGATTTGCAATATGTTGCTGTAGCATTATGACTACCAACTTGAGTTTTGTGAATTCAAAAGCAAAAAAAAGGTATCATGATCATAAACAAACAAGGAATTAAAGAAGAACTTGGCATGTGCATACAAGTATTGGAAGGCTAGTATGTTTGATTGTTGCTCAATTGCATTAGATTTGATTTAATTGAAGTTTTCATCTAGGACATTTTGTGAAATCTTTTGAAATCATGAAAACCTTGAAAAAAAAAGAAGGCAAAGAAAAGAAAAAGGGAAAGAATGAGAAAGTTGAAGGCTCTGAGTACCAATGACAACTCCATTGTTAAGTACTTGTGGTGTTTATGTATCAAGTAAAATGCTTGAAAACAAAACACTTAGAAGTCAAGGCTAGGCTCAAGTGCAAAAGCACTCCCTCAAAGCTCAAGGCTCTGAGCATCAATGATTAGAGAGTCAAGAAAAGAAATAAATGTGCTTAATGAAGTCCTCTAATTAAATGCTTGTGGTGCTTATGTATCAAGTGGTAATACTTGAAAACAAAGCATTTAGAGTCGTAGTTTTGTTATCAACTCATGGGGCAAAGCACCCAAAAGGAGAAGCTAATAAGAAAATCAAAAGCTTGATTCAAGGAAGAAATATAAGAAAAAGATTTCATAAATTGAGCTGGATAGAAGCATCAATCATTTACATTTCTTTTGTGATTGTAGCATTCTTAGAAAAACTAGCTTACCATGAACATTGAGTTGTTATTCTTCTTACCTTGGATTGTCAATCTCTATTGCATGATTCTCTTCTTGCTTGAGGACAAGCAAGGTTTAAGTTTGGTGTTGTGATGCGTTTGCATATTTTCTATATTAGCTAGTTAGTTTAAGTAGTTTTAGCTTAATTTCATTCATTTTCTCTAAATAAACAAGTCCTTTTATGAGTTTTATCTTCATGCATGAGAACACCAAGGAACATGTTGATTCTAGCCAAATTCATGCAAATGATTTAAGGAATATATACATGAATGAGTATGAATGAATCTCATGGAATTTATTGCATGAATTGGTAAGACTTTGAAGCCATTTCCTTTGTTGATGATAGGTGATGAAACAAGGAAGCATGGAAGCAAGAATGATGCAAGCTGGGCAACTTGAAGAAGAGTTGGCGTTGCCAACTTGGGAAGAGAGGGCGTTGTTGAGGATAACGCCAGGCAACTTGAAGAAGAGTTGGCGTTGCCAACTTGGGAAGAGAGGGCGTTGTTGAGGATAACGCCAGGCAACCAAGAAGCAAAGTTGGCGTTGCCAACTTGAGGAATGTGGTGCGTTGTTGAGGACAACGCCAGGCAGCCTTGGAAGCAAAGTTGGCGTTGCCAACTTGAAGAATAGGCTGAGTTGTTGAAGGCAACGCCCACACAAGCAAGAAGCTTGGGCCATGAAGGAGTGTCGAGGGCGTTGCCAACGCCAAGAACTATGGGCGTTGTTGAAGGCAACGCCACACAAGCAAGCTTGGCCCTGGAGGAAGTGAAGCACGTTGCCAACTCTAGAACCACGTTGCCAACGCCACACAAGCAAGCTTGGCCCTGGATGAAGTGAAGCACGTTGCCAACTCTAGAACCACGTTGCCAACACCAATTTGTGAAGCAAGCTTGGCCCTGGAGGAAGAGAAGCTGGCGTTGCCAACGCCAGGAACCATAGGCGTTATTCAAGGCAACGCCAAGCAGCAAGAATGAAGCCTTGATGAGAAGCTCGAGGGCGTTGCCAACGCCAGGAACAATAGGCGTGTCCCTAGGCAACGCCACACAAGAATGCTTGGCTAGGCACCAAGTCTTGGTGCCAACCAAGTTGCCAACGCCCAATAGCCGCACCATTCACGTTGCTAACGCCAAGGAGGAGCACCATTCGCGTTGCCAACGCCAAGCAAGGCCATCATCCGCGTTGCCAACGCCAAGCAAGGCCACCATCCGCGTTGCCAACGCCAATTAAGGCACCATCCAAGTTGCCAACGCCAGGAAAGGTTGCCAGGAAGTTTTGGATGGTGAAAAATTGTGATGCACGTTGCTAACTTGGAATATAGGGGCGTTATCCACAACAACTCCAACAAGGCAGCCTGACCTTACCTCCTTCAATGGAGTATATCTTGAGCTACAAAACTCCAAATGAGGTGATTCCAACGGCATTTGAAAGTAGACATCCATAGCTTTCCAACCATATATCATAGTATGGGGTTGTCATTCATTTTGAAGCTTCAAAAGCTGGCGTTACCAACGCTGGAAACAAGGGCGTTTTCACCAAAAACGTGTGCGATTTTGGCAGCCTGACCATGTCCTCTTCAATGGAAGATATCTTGAGCTACAGAGATCCAAATTGAGTGCTTCCAGTTGCGTTGGAAAGCTAACATTCAGAGCTTTCCAACCATATATGATAGTCTATGGTGGAGCACAAAATTGAAGCCAAACCAGAGTCATCTTTAGGCCCTAAAAACAAGAACATGAAGTGAAATTCAAGAAGGCTAGAGGTGCGATTTTGGCAGCCTGACCATGTCCTCTTCAATGGAAGATATCTTGAGCTACAGAGATCCAAATTGAGTGCTTCCAGTTTGCGTTGGAAAGCTAACATTCAGAGCTTCCAACCATATATGATATGGTGGAGCACAAAATTGAAGCCAAACCAGAGTCATCTTTAGGCCCTAAAAACAAGAACATGAAGTGAAATTCAGAAGGCTAGAGATGAGCCATGGAGGGGGGCACGAGCACGTTGCCAACGTGCTAGAAAGGGGGCGTGTTTTGCAAACACACCAGTCCCAAGCCCCTGCCTTGGAGGCTAGGCACGAGCACGTTGCCAACTTGGGAGTGAAGGTGCGTTTTTGGCAACAACTTGCAGCTTGACCTTACCTTCTTGAGGAAGCATAACTTGAGCTAGGAAAGTCCAAATGAGGTGATTCCAGTGGCATTGAAAAATAGACATCAAGAGCTTTCCAATGATGTATAATAGTCCATATTGAGGCAGAAGGTTGACACTCAAATTCTGGGCTACATTTAGCATGAAAGTAGAGCCAAGAAGAGGAGAAGCAAGTTGTTAGCAACAACTTGGGCTAGCAACGCCCAAGTCTCATACTCACTTCCAGGAAAATGTCATGCACGTTGCCAACGGTATTAGGCTTGGAGTTATTGCCAATAACGCCCCTCAATGGCCAGAATGGTTGCCACTTGCTCTGCTTCCCCTATTCTCACAAAGGCCAACAACTTCTTCAATTGAACCAAGAATGCAACAATGAGAAAGCCACATTGCTAACCCAAATTGAAGATCTTTGAAAGAGTTTTGGGACTAGTATAAATAGGGATTGAGTTTGTACTTGTAGAGGAATTTTACACTTTTGAATACTTTTAACACTAGAATTTTATTCACTTTTAGCACTTTTACTTGGCTTTTGTTAGAACTTCCGGGTACTCTCCCGGAAAGCTCATCTTTGGTTTCTATTGGAATTCTTCTTCTTCATTTTCAGTTTTAAGCACTTCTTCTTCTTCTTCCTTTACATTTAGTTTTAATTTTGATTTATGGCAATTTTGTTGAAATTGGAGCAATGACTCACTAAACCCCACTTTCATTAGGGGGAGGAGCTCTGTTTGTTGGAATGAATTGGTGAACCCATCTTCTCCTCCTCAACTCTAGTGGTTGATCTAAAGAGGGAACTCTTGATCTTCAAAGATTCACCACCATCGAGAGAGGGGTTAATCTATATGAATTATGGTGAGTTTGAGGGATGAGCCACATAATTCAGTTTAGAGTTCATCCTTTCATGATTTCTTTAATCAATATACCTTGGTTAGTATGTGAGATGTAACTCTCCTTGGTTGAGATTATAGGAATTGTGTGGCTGGATTAGATTTGAGCTTCATCTCTTCTCATGAACAATTAGATCACGAGAGTGGCAATTGGTTATGTTGAGAGAGATGAAATCACCAAGAGATTGGGATTCAATCACCCACTTGCCATAGATCTATACCCATGATTGAGAAGGATTTGACTAACATCAATTCATGATAACTTGCATCTCTGATCCCTAATGATCCTCTCTATCATTAATTCTCATTTCTCTGCTCTAGTTATTTGATTACCATTTCCCAATCCCCTTCTACATTCTGTCTATTTACTACTCTGTTATTACATTCTGTTCATTATTCTTGCCATTTACTCTTAGTTCTTTAAATTTCTGCAACCTTTAATTCCTTGCAATTTATCTTTGATGTCATTTAAGTTTCTTGCACTTTAGTTTCCGTCATTTACTTGCACTTTATTTCTATCTTCTAGTTCTTTAAATTCCTTGCCATTTAAGTTCCTGCAATTATGTTCAAAAATCACAATGCTCATGAAATCAAACCTATGTTTGCTTGACTAAATTTACCATTTAACTAAAGTTGCTTAATCTACCAATCTCCGTGGGATCGACCTCACTCTTAGTGAGTTTTATTACTTGACGACCGGTATACCGTGAAATCAATTTCCGTATCAGTTGGCACGAGGAAGGCACGTAATGATAAGTGAACGGGACGTTCACAAAGCGCACGGAGCGCTCCCCTGGGAGTGTCACCAAGCCATTTAGACCCATTTCTTCATGAAATTTAAAAGCCCATTCCAAGTTTTAAGGACCAAAACAGAAAGTGTATAAATAGGATTAAATTTAATTTGTAGCGGGATTTTTAGCTTGATTTTTACCTTCACTTTTCATTTTGAGATTTCTCTTTAGCTCTCTTAGTCTTTTTTTTAGAATTCTAGAGTTGAGATCGGATCCGACCTCGTTTTCTATTTTCACTTTCGTTCTTCTGCAACTTTTATTTTCTGATTTTGGGTTTTTGAACTCTGATTGAATAATTCTCTAAAGTTCGTCATCTTGGAGTTCCATTTCTTTTCTGTTTTCTGAATTTAAGAATTAAAGATCGGATCTCGATTGTTTCTCTTTGATTTTACTTCTTCTGCAAATTTTAAATTCTATTTTAGTTCTTCTGCAATTCTCTTCATCTCATAGTTCTCTGCTTTACTTCAACTTACATTTTCTAGTTCAATTCTGAATCCCAGTACCCAAATCCCTTTATTCTTCAAGCAATTTACATTTCCCAGCAATTTAGATTCAACAATTTACATTTCTTGTACTTTAAGTTTCAGTCATTTATCTTTCTTGCAAATTAAGTTTCAGCTCTTTTACTTTCTTGCACTTTAAGTTTCTATAAATTTACTTCTTATGCACATTAAGATTCAGCCAATTTTTATTCTGCACTTTAGTTTACTTGCAATTTCACTTCTGTTAATCAAAATCAGTCAAATCACTAAATATTCGCTTAACTAAATTCATCACCTAACTAAAGTTGCTCAATCCATCAATCTCTGTGGGATCGACCTCACTCTTGTGATTTATTACTGCTTGATGCGACCCGATACACTTGCCGGTGAGTTTGTGTGGAATCGTTTTTCCCTAATCAAGTTTTTGACACCGTTGCCGGGGATTGATAAAGATTGACAATGATTAAGTAGGGTGATAACCTAGATTAGTCACTTTTTCTTTGTTTTTTACAAGCACACTAACTGTTTGAGTTTTTTATTAAGCTAACACTAACCTCATTCTAGCAGTAGAGTGAACTATTTCTGGTTTTTGGTTCTGTGTGTGTTCTATGCCAGGAGGAAGAAGAGGTGAGTCCACATCTTTTGATTCTGAGCCAGAGAGAACACTTTGGAGGTTGAGAAGGGAATCAAGAGGGAAAGGAGTTATTGGAGAAGCAGACTCAGAGGAAGAGAATCAAGAGATGGAAGAGAACCCCTCTAATCCACCAGAGGGAGTGGCCAACAATAACCCACCTCAGAGGAGAGTTCTAGCCTCCTACACTTTCCCTAATGCAAGATACTGTGGGAGTAGCATACTCACTCCAAATGTGCAAGCTAACAACTTTGAATTGAAGCCTCAACTCATCACACTGGTACAGAACAACTGTTCTTATGGAGGAGGTCCATTGGAAGATCCAAACCAGCATCTAGCCATCTTTTTGAGGATATGTGACACAGTCAAAACAAATAGTGTACATCCAGACATTTATAAGTTGCTGTTGTTTCCATTTTCCTTAAGGGATAAGGCTACTCAATGGTTAAAGATATTTCCCAAAGAAAACATCAACAACTGGGAGGATTTAGTTAGCAAATTTCTTGCCAAGTTCTACCCACCTCAAAGGATCATAAGGTTGAAGATAGAGGTGCAAACCTTCACCAAAATGGAAAGAGAATCACTTTGTGAGGCTTGGGAGAGATACAACGCCTTGATTAGGAAGTGTCCACCTGAGATGTTTAGTTAATGGGACAGACTTCAAAATTTTTATGAAGGATTGACCTTAAAAGCTCAAGAAACTTTGAATTATTCTGCTGGAGGCTCAGTGCAACTAATGAAGACAACTGAGGAAGCTCAAAATCTCATAGATACTGTGGCAAATAATCAATACTTCTATGCTCATCAAAGGCAACGCCAACCAGCTCAAAGGAAGAGTGTATTGGAACTGGAAGGTGTGGATACCATCTTGGCTCAAAACAAGGTGATGCATTAACAAATCCAACAACAGATGGAGATGATGGCTAAGAGGATTGAAGGTCTTCAAGTTGCAGCAGTGAATACAAGTCAAACATTGGATTAGGTTGGGGGTTGGGCGGGCGGATATAGTGACATGTAATCCTCCAAATACTTTGACCTATGAATGTGCGTGGTATAATCAGTGACCAAACTTCATCTCTTCCCATGAGCAATTAAATCAAGGAATTGGGAAATTATTCAAGCTTAGAGAGATTAGATTGCCAAGAAATTGGGATCCAATCACTTAAGATTGCCAAGGAGATCAATGAATGCATTGATTGAGGGAGAGATGAGAATGAACTTGATCCGAAGGATTGCAATATCTCTTGATCCCAATGTTCATTTTATTGAGGGAGAGATTGCCATTTTACTTTTCTGCACTTTATTGCTTTCTTTACTTTTATGCCATTTGCATTTCCTTGTTATTTATCACTCCAATATGATTCGTCTAACTAGGATAATCAATTAACCATTGATTGCTTAATTCGTTAATCCCTTTGGATTCAACCTCACTCTATTGTGAGTTTTTACTTGACGATAAATTCGGTATACTTACCGAAGGGAAATTTGTTGAGAGACAAGTTTTCATGCATCAATGGTGTTGCTGACACCCAAGAAGAGAGAAGAGATCAAGGAAGGAGAAGGAGACCACAAGTGGAGGGAGAGCAAGCTTCTGGTGCAATAGACTTGAGCCAAATGAAAAGAGCCATTGAAGAAATGTCTCAACAATATATGAGAGCACAGGAGCAACAACAGGAGCAATACTTGAGGCAACAGGAGCAGTACTTGAAAGCCCAAGAGCAACAAGAGCATTGGCAATAGCAAATGATGGAGAAGTAAGAAAGCTTCCAACTCAAGATGTTGGAGCAACAAAGAGAGTTTCAAGCAAGAATCTTAGAGGGGCAAAGGGAAAAATCCACAAACTTTCAAGAATCATTTAATAGATTGTCCCTATACCAAGCCAAGTATGGGGAGTACACCCAAAATCTCTATCAATGGAAGAATATATATCATACAATTGGAGAGCATAGAAACTTGGACAGAATGGAGTATGATATAGAAACTCAATCAAAGTTGGACTATGTAGTCCATTGCATGCCAACATTGAACTAACAGGTCAAGCCATTTGAGCAATGCCAAGAATTGGTAGACCATCATAGAGAAAAAGCCAGTAAAAATATAGTGCACATGCGACAAGGATTGGAGGAGGCTAGACTCTCAGGTCAAATAGACCACATATGGGATCGTAGGTGCCCTGTTGAAGAACCCCAAGAAACAAACAAGAAGTGGAAGAAAAAAGGAGAATCCAGCAAAGGGCAGGAGCATAACAACTAGAGGTGGTGGTGTCCCTTTTATAGTTTTTAATTAAATAAGGATGATGCATATATGAAACATGATATGCCTCCAAGTATTTTATATTCTGCACTTTCATATCTTAGTAGATTTCTTATTAGGATTTGCATTATGCTTGTTGTCATCTTCATCTGATTAAATTCATGTCTTGTTTCCCTTTTGCATCAATAAGAGAAAATGTTTGAAATAGAAAGTGATTGTCCAATGTGGTAGGAATTAGAATGAAGTTCAGTGGTGGTAATTGCTTGATTTGATGACAAGCTCAATAATAAAAGTTGCATAATAGAATATCTCTTGTAGTGTAAACTAAGTTGCTGTTATAAAACCTTGCATTAATGAACATCCCTGCAAAATAAAGAAAAGTAAGAAATAGAAAAAAAGAAAAGAAAAGCCAAGAATTGGCAAAGAAACAAACAATAAGGCGAGACACCAATAGCTTGGACCTTAGGACATATGCATGTGGTGCTTCTTGTACTAGGATCTGCTTGGACAATTAGGTTCTAAGGAGTCTTTTAAAATTTGGTAACTTAGATTAACTAATACGAGATTATCAACCGAAAGTCTATTATCAAGAGCAACCTAGTTACAAAGTATTTAGTGATCCAAAGAGATGCTGTGCATCAATCTTCCTAAGAAGATTTGTGAGCCAAGTGTCTGTAGTGAAGAAGTGTTGAGAAAAATTGAGCCAAAGGTAGCTGCAACACTTGACACTAAGCTATCATTGAGAAATAAGCTTTCTAAGCAAAAGAAAGAAAGAAAAAGCTAACAGGGATCAATAGAAGAACAAGGTAATATAGCAACAACTCTAGTGAATCTTCAAAGGGACATTTCTTATCTATCAGCAAAGAGTAAGTGAGCTGCATTTTGTCTGCATAAAAGCACATGAATCAAATTCAATTACCTGCTAAATAAGGACATATATGCTTCTCTGTTTGATTTCATTTCTTCTCATGTTTAGTGCTTGCGTGGGGACAACCAAGGTTTAAGTCTGGTGTTGTGATGACAAGTCATCTTATGCTAGTTTTACAAGCATTTTTCATTAGTTTCATTAGGTTTTATGCACTTTCTTGGACAATAAGTGATTGGAGTGGATTTTCATGATTATTTTGAATCAATCAAACATCATTTATTTTACACAAAATCATAGGTTTTATGCTAGAATTAATTGATTTTATAAATAATGCAAAGAACTTATGATTTTGGTGAGGCTTTGATTGGTTGTTTGGTTGTTTGTAGGTGAAGAAATGATAAAGAAAGGAAAAGAACCAGGAAAGCGTTGCATTACCAAACGTGGCGCTCAGAGTATGAACGCTAGGCAAGGAATGGTGCGCAACAATTGAAGCACCAAGGCACGCAACAAGATCCACGTTCACTAAAGTGAACGCCATGTTCACTAAAGTGAACGTTTTCGTGACTTTGGCCAAGGAACCAAGGAAAGCACCAAAGAGTGAGCGAGCATTCAAATGAGTGAACTCCATGTTCACTGAAGTGAACATTTTTTGGAGTTTTGGAGTTTGGAAGCAAGGCACAGCACTCATCAAAGGAATAGTGTTCAAAAGTTTAAACGTAGCGGTCACTTTTGTGAACGTTTTCGTGAAAATTGGCTTTGGAAGCAAGGAGCGGTCAACCAAAGGGAACGCCCATGAACGGAGCGCTCGACCAAAGGGAGCGCTCAGCTAGGTAGCACTCAAAGGAAGGCAACGTAGCGCTCAATCAAGAGAGAGCGCCCATGAAACCAAAGCGCGCACCAAGCAATCATCAAGGTGCCACGTTCAAAGAGTGAACGTAGCGTTCACTACAACAACGCTAGGCAAGAAGGATTGGCACGAGGAAGGCACGCAATGATAAGTGAACGGGATGTTCACAAAGTGCACGGAGCGCTCCCCTGGGAGTGTCACCAAGCCATTTGGACCCATTTCTTCATGAAATTTAAAAGCCCATTCCAAGTTTTAAGGACCAAAACAAAAAGTGTATAAATAGGATTAAATTTAATTTGTAGGGGGACTTTTAGCTTGATTTTTACCTTCACTTTTCATTTTGATATTTATCGTTAGCTCTCTTAGTCTTTTTTTTAGAATTCTAGAGTTGAGATCGGATCGGAGCTCGTTTTTTGTTTTCACTTTCTTTCTTTTGCAACTTCTATTTTCTGATTTTGGGTTTTTGAACTCTGATTGAAGAATTCTCTAAAGTTCTTCATCTTGAAGTTCCATTTCTTTTCTATTTTCTAAATTTAAGAATTAAAGAACGGATCTCGATTGTTTCTCTTTTATTTTACTTCTTCTGCAATTTTTAAATTCTATTTTAGTTCTTCTGCAAGAGAAGCCTCTGCACGTGTAAAGTTCAAGCTCAGCCCAATCACACACCAAGTGGGCCCCGGAAGTGGATTTCTGCATCAATTACTTACTTCTGTAAACCCTAGTAGCTAGTTTAGTATAAATAGAACTTTTTACTAGTGTATTAGTCATCTTTGGACGTCTAGTCCTTAGACCAGGTCCTTCTCCCTATTTTCAAATTCATATAACATTTTGGGGACTGGCCATTCGGCCATGCCTGGACCACCACTTATGTATTTTCAATGGTGGAGTTTCTACACACCATAGATTAAAGGTGTGGAGCTTTGCTGTACCTCAAGTTTTAATGCAATTACTACTATTTTCTATTCAATTCAATTTATTCATGTTCTAAGATACCATTCGTACTTCAAGCTGATGGATGTGATGATCCGTGACACCCATCATAATCCATCCTTATGAACGCGTGCCTGACAACCACTTCCGTTCTACAAGCGAAAGCTACAGTGTGTATCTCTTGGATTCCTGATGCACGACGCATGGTTGCCCTCGCCTGTCAACCGAGCCTTCCATTCCGTGAGATCAGAGTCTTCGTGGTATAAGCTAGAATTGATGGCGGCATTGATACAGATCCGAAAAGTCTAAACCTTGTCTGTGGTATTCCAAGTAGGATTCTGGGATTGAATGACTGTGACGAGCTTCAAACTCGCGATTGTTGGGCTTGATGACAAACGCAAAAGAATCAATGGATTCTATTCCGACAGATGATTAGCCGTGCCGTAACAAAGCATTTGGACCTTTTTCACTGAGAGGATGGGAAGTAGCCATTGACAACGGTGATGCCCTACAAACAACTTGAGATGGAAAGGAATAAGAAGGATTGAAAGAAAGCAGTATGAAAGCAGAGATTCAACAGGAACAAGCATCTCTATGCACTTATCTAAAATTCTCACCAATGATCTACATAAGTTTTTCTATCTTTATTTTCTGTTTATTTATTATTATTATTCGAAAACTCTATCACCATTTATTATCCGCCCGACTGAGATTTACAAGATGACCATAGCTTGCTTCATACCAACAATCTCTGTGGGATCGACCCTTACTCACGTAAGGTTTATTACTTGGATGACCCAGTACACTTGCTGGTTAGTGATGCAAAGTTGTGAAGAAAGTGCTGAGTTATAAATGCGCATGCCAAGTTGAGTCGCATTGTTAGAGATCACATTTTCGTGCACCAAGTTTTTGGCGCCGTTGCTGGGGATTGTTGAGTTTCGACAACTGATGGTTCATCTTGTTGCTTAGATTGGGTAATTTTCTTTTTATTTTCTTTTCAAAATGTTTTAAAAAAATTATTATTTTTCAAAATTTATCACCTGTTTTCGAAAATTTTCAAAGTTTTCAAGAATGAATTCTAGAGTTTCATATAACATGTTTTAGCTTGGCTGGCTATTAAGCCATGTCTAATTCGTGGGATTCTGATTGAGGACTTTGGATTTCCAAAATATGTTTTCAAAAAAATAATAAAAATACAAAAAAATAAAATAATAAAATCATAAAATCAAAAAAATATTTTGTGTTTCTTGTTTGAGTCTTAAGTCAATTTATAAGTTTGGTGTCAATTGTATATTCATCTTGTTCTTGCATTTTTTCGAAAATTCATGTATTCATAGTGTTCCTCATGATCTTCAAGTTGTTCTTGGTAAGTCTTCTTGTTTGATCTTGATGTTTTCTTGTTTTGTGTCTTTTATTGTTTTTTCATGTGCATTTTTGCATCCATAGTGTCTAAGCATTAAAGATTTCTAAGTTTGGTGTCTTGCATGTTTTCTTTGCATAAAAATTTTTTCAAAAATATGTTCTTGATGTTCATCATGATCTTCAAAGTGTTCTTGGTGTTCATCTTGACATTCATAGTGTTCTTGCATGCATTAAGTGTTTTGGTCCAAAATTTTCATGTTTTGGGTCATGTTTGTGTTTTTCTCTCTCCTCATTAAAAATTCAAAAATAAAAAATATCTTTTCCTTATTTTTCTCAAAATTTCGAAAGTTTGAGTTGACTTAGTCAAAAATTTTTAAAACTTAGCTATTTCTTATAAGTCAAGTCAAATTTTCAATTTTAAAAATCTTATCTTTTCAAAAACTTTTTCAAAAATCAAATCTTTTTCATTTTTTTATGATTTTCGAAAATTTGAAAACATTTTTCAAAATCTTTTTCTTAATTTTATTTCAACTTTTTGAAACTTAACTAACAAGTAGTGTGATTGATTAAAAAATTTGAAGTTTGTTACTTTCTTGTTAAAAGAGGTTCAATCTTTAATTCTAGAATCATATCTTTTAGTTTCTTGTTAGTCAAGTAATTAATTTTAAGTTTAAAAATTAAATCTTTTTCAAAATATCTTTTTCTTAAAAATCATATCTATCTATCATATCTTTTTAAATCATATCTTTTTCAAAAATTTGATTTCAAAATATCTTATCTAACTTCTTATCTTTTTAAAACTAATTTTCAAATCTTTTTCAACTAAAAAATTAACTTTTTGTTTGTTTCTTATCTTTTTCAAAACTACCTAACTAATTTTCCCTCTCAAATTTTTGAAAATATCTCACCCTTTTTCAAAATTCTTTTTAATTAATTAATTGTTTCAAATTTTAATTTTAGTTTTATCTCTTCTCTTAATTTTCAAAAATCACTAACCCCTTTTTCAAAATTTATTTTCGAAAAGCTCTCTCTCTCTTCTTCTTCTATTTATTTATTCATCTACCAACACTTATCTTCTACTCAAGAATTTGACACTATCCTCACCCTTGTGTTTGGATTCTTACCTTTTCCTTCTTCTATTCCTTTCTTTTTCTACTAACATAAAGGAATCTCTATACTGTGACATAGAAGATTACTCTTCCTTTTCTGTTCTCTTCTTTTTCATATGAGCAGGAACAAGGAAAAAGGCATTCTTGTTGAAGCTGACCCTGAACCTGAAAGGACTCTGAAGAGGAAATTAAGAGAAGCAAAATTACAACAAGTCAAAGACAACCTTACTGAAATTTTCGAACAAGAAAAGGATATGGCAGCCGAACCCAACAACAATAATGCAAGGAGGATGCTTGGTGATTATACTACACCTACGTCCAAGTTTGATGGAAGAAGCATCTCAATTCCTGCCATTGGAGCAAACAATTTTGAGCTGAAGCCTCAATTAGTTGCTCTAATGCAACAGAACTGCAAGTTTCATGGACTTCCATCAGAAGATCCCTACTAGTTTTTAACTGTGTTCTTGTAGATCTGTGAGACTGTTAAGACTAATGGAGTAGATCCTAAAGATAGCCTGGACTCTTGGGATAAGCTGGTCACGGCCTTCTTGGTTAAATTCTTTCCTCCTCACAAGCTGAGCAAGCTTAGAGTGGATGTTCAGACCTTCAAGCAAAAAGATGGTGAATACCTCTATGAAGCTTGGGAAATATACAAGCAGATGACCAAAAAGTGTCCTTCTGACATTTTTTCAGAGTGGACCATGATAGATATATTCTATTATGGTCTATCTGAGTTCTCTAAGATGTCACTGGACCATTCTGCAGGTGGATCCATTCACCTAAAGAAAACGCCTGCAGAAGCTCAGGAACTTATTGAAATGGTTACAAATAACCAATTTATGTACACTTTCGAGAGGAATTCTGTGAATAATGGGACACCTCAGAGGAAGGGAGTTCTTGAAATTGATGCTCTGAATGCCATATTGGCTCAGAACAAAGTGTTGACTTAGCAAGTCAACATGATTTCTCAAAGTCTGAATGGATGGCAAAATGCATCCAACAACACTAAAGAGGCATCTTCTGAAGAAGAAGCTTATGATCCTGAAAAACCTGCAATGGCAGAGGTAAATTACATGGGGGAAGCCTTTGGCAACATCTATAACCCCTCATGAAGAAATCATCCAAATTTCTCATGGAAGGATCAACAAAAGCCTAAACAAGGCTTTAATAATGGTGGAAGAAACAGGTTCAGCAATAGCAAACCTTTTCCATCATCTACATAGCAACAGATAGAGAATTCTGAGTAGAGCACCTCTAACTTAGCAAACATAGTCTCTGATCTGTCTAAGGCCACTTTAAGTTTCATGAGTGAAATAAGGTCCTCTATTAGAAGTTTGGAGGCACAACTGGGCCAGCTGAGTAAGAAAGTCACTGAAACTCCTCCTAGTACTCTCCCAAGCAATACTGAAGAGAATCCAAAAAGAGAGTACAAGGCCATTGGCATGATCAACATGGTCGAACCTAGAGAGGAAGGAGAGGACGTGAATCCCAAAGAGGAAGACCTCATGGGACGTCTCTCAAGCAGAAGGAGTTCCCTATTGAGGACCAAAAGGTATCTGAGGCTCATATAGAGACCATAGAGATTCCATTAAATCTCTTTCTGCCATTCATGAGCTCTGAAGACTATTCTTCCTCTGAAGAGGATGAAGATGTAACTAGAGAGTAAGTTGCTCAATATCTAGGAGCCATCATGAAGCTGAATGCCAAGCTGTTTTGTGATGAGACTTGGGAAGGTGAACCTCCCCTGCTCATTAGTGAACTAGATACACGGGTTCAACAAACTTTACCTCAAAAGAGACAAGATCCTGGCAAATTCTTAATACCCTATACCATAAGACACAAGATCCTGGCAAATTCCTAATACCCTGTACCATAGGCACCATAACCTTTGACAAGGCTCTGTGTGACCTAGGGTCAGGCATAAATCTTATGCCACTCTCTGTAATGGAGAAGCTAGGGATCATTGAGGTACAGCCTCCCATATTCCCATTACAAATGGCAGACAAGTCAGTAAGACAAGCTTATGGATTGGTAGAGGACATGTTAGTGAAGGTTGAAGGCCTTTACATCCTTGCTGATTTTATAATCTTAGACACTAGGAAGGAGGAGGATGAATGCATCATCCTTGGAAGACCTTTTCTAGTCACAGCAGGAGCTGTGATAGATGTTAACAGAGGAGAATTTGTCCTTCAATTGAATGGGGACTACCTTGTGTTTAAGGCTCAAGGTTATCCTTCTGTAAACATGGAAAAGAGATACGATAAGCTTCTCTCAATACAGAGTCAAACAAAGCCCCCACAATCAAACTCTAAGTTTGGTGTTGGGAGGCCACAACCAAACTCTAAGTTTGGTGTTGAGAAGCCCCCACGTTCAAACTCTAAGTTTGGTGTTGGGAGGCCCTCATCATGCTCTGAACATCTGTGAAGCTCCATGAGAGCCCACTGTCAAGCTAGTGACATTAAAGGAGCGCTTATTGGGAGGCAACCCAATTTTTATTTATCTAATTCTATTTTTATTTTATTATTCTTTTATGTTTTATTAGGTTCATGATCATGTGGAGTCACAAAACAAATACTAAAATTAAAAACAGAATAAAAAATAGCAGACGAAAAAGCATACCCTAGAGGAAGGGCTTATCGGCGTTTAAACGCCAGTAAGGAGCATCTGGCTGGTGTTCAACACCAGAACAGAGCATGGATCTGGCGTTGAACACCAGAAATAGGCAGCAATCTGGCGTTTAAATGCCAGGATTGCACATTGAGGAAAGCTGGCGTTCAACGCCAGAAACATGCTGCAGATGGGCGTTGAACGCC
Source organism: Arachis stenosperma (assembly GCF_014773155.1). Taxonomy (NCBI): domain Eukaryota; kingdom Viridiplantae; phylum Streptophyta; class Magnoliopsida; order Fabales; family Fabaceae; genus Arachis; species Arachis stenosperma. The sequence goes on along the minus strand of NC_080381.1, from coordinate 91,071,164 downwards.
CAGAACAAGCATAAAACTGGCGTTTAACGCCAGAAACAAGCATCAATCTGGCGTTAAACGCCAGGATTGCACTCAGATGGCATTTTACACGCCTAATTGGTGCAGGGATGTTAAATCCTTGACACCTCAGGATCTGTGGACCCACATGATCCCCACCTACCTCAACTCACCTTCTCTCTTCTTCACCAATCACCTTAATTTCTCTTCCCCATTACCTCTTCATCACTCACATCCATCCATCTCTTCCCCACCCAATCCCACCCATATGGCCGAAACATACACATCTCTCCCTCATCCATTCTTTCTTCTTTGCTCGAGGGCGAGCAACATTTTAAGTTTGGTGTGGTAAAAGCATAGCTTTTTTTGTTTTTCCATAACCATTGATGGCACCTAAGGCCATAGAAACCTCAAAAAAAAAAGAGAAAAGGGAAGACAAAAAGTTTCCACCTCCGAGTCATGGAAGATGAAGAGATTCATCTCAAGGGTCCACAGCTCAGTAGAAGAGCATTTGACTGCATATCAAAAGAGCATGAGGAATTCCCTCATCAAGAAATCCCTGAGATACCTCAGGGGATATATTTTCCTCCACACAACTATTGGGAGCAACTAAGGATAAGAGCACCAAAATCACTAGGGATCAAGCAACTGAGGCAAGGAAGACACATAGAGGAGCTCAAAAAGCACCATTGGTCCATCAACAAGAAAACGCCATGATGAGCGGATATTTTATACGCTTTTTGGGGGTAATTTCAGGTAGATTTTAGTATGTTTTAATTAGTTTTTAGTTAAATATTATTAGTTTTTAAGCAAAAATCATATTTCTGGACTTTACTATGAGTGTGTATATTTTTCTGTGATTTCAGGTATTTTCTGGCTGAAATTGAGGGAGCTGAGCAAAAATCTGACTTAGGCTGAAAAAGGACTGCTGATGCTGTTGGATCCTGACCTCCCTGCACTCGAAATGGATTTTCTGGAGCTACAGGAGTCCAATTGGCGCGCTCTCAACGGCGTTGGAAAGTAGACATCCAGGGCTTTCCAGCAATATATAATAGTCCATACTTTGCGCAAGGATAGACGACGTAACTTGGCGTTGAACGCCAAGTTCATGTTGCTGTCTGGAGTTAAACGCCAGAAAAACGTCATGATCCGGAGTTGAACGCCCAAAACACGTCATAACCTGGAGTTTAACGCCAAGAAAGGCCTCTACTCGTGGATAGCTTTAATCTCAGCCCCAGCACACACCAAGTGGGCCCCAGAAGTGGATTTCTGCACCAATCATCTTAGTTTATTCATTTTCTGTAAACCTAGGTTACTAGTTTACTATTTAAACAACTTTTACAGACATTTCTTGTACCTCATGACATTTTCAGATCTGAATTACATACTTTGTGATGGCATGAGTCTCTAAACTCCATTGTTGGGGGTGAGGAGCTCTGCAGCGTCTCGATGATTTAATACAATTCCTTTGTTTTCCATTCAAACACGCTTGTTCTTATCTAAGATGTTTATTCGCGCTTAATTGTGAAGGAAGTGATGATCCGTGACACTCATCACCTTCCTCAATCCATGAACGTGTGCCTGACAACCACCTCCGTTCTACATCAGATTGAATGAATATCTCTTAGATTCCCCAACAGAATCTTCGTGGTATAGGCCGGATTGATGGCGGCATTCATGAGAATCCGGAAAGTCTAAACCTTGTCTGTGGTATTCCGAGTAGGATTCCGGGATTGAATGACTGTGACGTGCTTTAAACTCCTGAGGGCTGGGCGTTAGTGACAGACGCAAAAGAATCAATGGATTCTATTCCAACCTGATTGAGAACCGACAGATGATTAGCCGTGCTGTGACAGAGCATAGGAACGTTTTCACTGAGAGGATGGGAAGTAGCCACTGACAACGGTGACGCCCTACATAGAGCTTGCCATGGAAGGAACTTGCGTGTGAGAAGAGGATTTCAAGGAAGAGTTGAAGTTCAAAGGACAAAGCATCTCCAAAACTCCAACATATTCTCCATTACTGCACAACAAGTAACACTAGTACTCTTTATTATTCCAACTTACAATTTTAAGTAGTTTGTAGTTTGGCTTTTTACAAGTAAAATCCAAATAACATTATTGGCATCCTGACTAAGATTAATAAAATAAGTATTGATTGCTTCAAACCAATAATCTCCGTGGGATTGACCCTTACTCACGTAAGGTATTACTTGGACGACCCAGTGCACTTGCTGGTTAGTTGAACGAAGTTGATCTTGGACCAGGCTCTATTATCATATTCCATAAAGAGATACAATTTCGTCCACCAAGTTTTTGGCGCCGTCGCCGGGGATTATTGAGTTTGGACAATTGAAGGCTTATTTTATTTCTTAGATTAGGAATAATTTATTTTTATTTTTATTTTTATTCTTATTTTTATTATTATAGAGTCATTAAATCAATATTGATAGGATAGTTTCGTTTCAAAAATTTCTTTTCAAAATTTATTATTTTTCTTTTAATTAATTGCTAATTTTCGTGAGTTTAGTGTCTTGTTCTAAGTTTGGTGTCAATTGCATATCTCATATTTTTCTTTAAAATTTTCGTGTTAGTGTTCTTGGTTCTTCCTTGATCTTCAAGTTGTTCCTGATAATTGGTTTTACGCTTTGGAACCTTTTTCAAAAATAATTTTTCTTGATTTAATCCTGTGCCAAACTTTAAGTTTGGTGTTTTCTTGTTAATCTTTTTATAATTTTCGAAAATTTTATTAAAGCTTTCTAAAAATTTTAAGTTTGGTGTTCTTTCTTTTGTTCTTGGTGTTCTTGTGAATCTTCTAGGTGTTCTTGAGTTTTTCTTGTGTCTTGATCTTAAAATTTTTAAATTTGGTGTTCCTTGGTGTTTTCCCTCCAAAAATTTTCGAAAATAAGGAGCATTAGATCTAAAAATTTTAAATCTTGTGTCTTTTGTGTGTTTTTCTCTTTCATCATAAAATTCAAAAAAAAAAAATTATTTTCTAACCAATTTTAAAAACTACTTTTTCGAAATTTTTAATATAAAATCCAAATTTCAATTTCAAATTTTTCGGAAAATTTTCACAAAGTATTTTCAAAATATTTTTTTATATATATATATTCCATTTTATTTATTCCACAATCCTTTATAAACAAATAACTCTATTGTTCAATCCAACATGGAAGCACCTATGAATGAACAATCCAAGAGGACTCTGGGGTCATATGCTAACCCCACTACTGCTTCATATGGGAGTAGTATCTGTATACCCTCCATTGGAGTTAGTAGCTTTGAACTGAATCCTCAGCTCATTATCATGGTGCAGCAAAACTGCCAGTATTCTGGTCTTCCACATGAAGAACCTACAGAGTTTCTGGCACAATTTCTGCAAATTGCTGATACAGTACATGATAAGGAAGTGGATCAGGATATCTACAGATTACTACTGTTTCCATTTGCTGTAAAAGACCAAGCTAAGAGGTGGTTAAATAACCAGCCTAAGAATAGCATAAAAACATGGAAGCAGCTGTCAGAAAAATTCCTGAATCACTATTTCCCTCCAAAACGGATGACACAGCTAAGGCTAAGCATCCAAGGCTTCAAACAAGGAGATAATGAATCTCTTTATGATGCCTGGGAGAGATACAGAGATGCTAAGAAATGCCCCTCTGAAATGTTTTCAGAATGGGTGCAATTAGACATCTTCTACTATGGGCTTACAGAAAAAGCTCAGATTTCTCTAGACCACTCAGCTGGTGGATCTATACATATGAGAAAAACAATTGAAGAGGCTCAAGAGCTTATTGATACAGTTGCCAGAAATCAACATCTGTACCTAAGCAGTGAATCTTCCATGAAAGAAGAAGCTAAAACAATAACTGCAGAACTCAGTCCAGTGGATCAGGCTAATGAATTCAATCAGCAATTAGATTTTCTAACTCAGCAGCTGGCCGAATTCAAGGAAATATTACAAGAAACAAGAATGGCCAACAGGAACATGGAAGTACAATTAAAGCAGACAGAAAAGCAACTGTCAAAACAAATAACAGAAGAATGCCAAGCAGTTCAATTAAGAAGTGGGAAAACATTAAATACCTCACTTCAAAGCAGCAGGCAACCAAGAAATGAACAAGTGGATACTCAAAATCCTTCTGAGGACAGTCAGAGCCCAGAAAGGAACAAAGCTGGCGCTGAACGCCCAGACCATGCTCATTCCTGGCGTTCAACGCCAGAAACAAGCATGAATCCGGCGTTGAACGCCCAAGGGGAACATGGTTCTGGCGTTCAAATGCCAGTGCCAAGCAAGGAAGTGGCGTCTAACGCCACTCCAACCCCCACCACTGGCATTCAAATGCCAATGGGGAATCAGTCACATACAAGTGCTGATAACAACCCTTCTAGAAAGGCTTCCCAACCCACTTCTGTAAGTAACAAACCTGCAGCAACTAAGGTTGAGGAATACAAAGCCAAAATGCCTTATCCTCAAAAACTCCGCCAAGCGGAACAGGATAAGCAATTTGCCCGCTTTGCAGACTATCTCAGGACTCTTGAAATAAAGATTCCGTTTGCAGAAGCACTTGAGCAAATACCTTCTTATGCTAAGTTCATGAAAGAAATCTTAAGTCATAAGAAGGATTGGAGGGAAACTGAAAAAGTTTACCTCACTGAAGAATGCAGTGCAGTCATTCTGAAAAGCTTACCTGAGAAGCTTAAAGATCCTGGGAGCTTTATGATATCATGCACATTAGAGGGTAATTGTACCAAGCAAGCTTTATGTGATCTTGGGGCAAGTATCAACCTAATACCTGCATCTACTATCAGAAAGCTTGGTTTAACTGAAGAAATTAAACCAACCAGGATATGTCTTCAACTTGCTGATGGCTCCATTAAATACCCATCAGGCGTGATTGAAGACATGATTGTCAAGGTTGGGCCATTCGCCTTTCCTACTGACTTTGTGGTGCTGGAAATGGAGGAGCACAAGAGTGCAACTCTCATTCTAGGAAGACCTTTCCTAGCAACTGGCCGAACCCTCATTGATGTCCAAAAAGGGGAAGTAACCTTGAGAGTCAATGAGGAGGAGTTCAAGTTGAATGTTGTCAAAGCAATGCAACATCCAGACACCCATAATGACTGCATGAGTGTTGATATTATTGATTCTCTGGTAAGAGAGGTCAATATGGCTGAGAGTTTGGAATCAGAGCTAGAGGACATCTTTAAAGATGTTCAGCCTGATTTGGAGGAGTCAGAGAAGATAATAGAACCTCTGAAAATCCCTCAAGAAGAGGAGAAACCTCCAAAACCCGAACTCAAACCATTACCACCATCCCTGAAATATGCATTTCTGGGAGAAGGTGATACCTTTCCTGTAATTATAAGCTCTACCTTAGAGCCACAGGAAGAGGAAGCACTAATTCAAGTGCTAAGGACACACAAGACAGCTCTTGGGTGGTCCATCAGTGATCTTAAGGGCATTAGCCCAGCCAGATGCATGCATAAGATCCTATTGGAAGGTGACGCCAAGCCTGTGGTCCAACCACAGAGGCGGCTGAACCCAACCATGAAGGAAGTGGTGCAGAAGGAGGTCACTAAATTACTAGAGGCTGGGATTATTTATCCTATTTCTGACAGCCCCTGGGTGAGCCCTGTCCAAGTTGTCCCTAAGAAAGGTGGCATGACAGTGATTCATAATGAAAAAAAATGAACTGGTTCCTACAAGAACAGTTACAGGGTGGCGTATGTGCATTGATTATAGAAGGCTCAATACAGCCACCAGAAAGGATCATTTTCCTTTACCATTCATAGACCAGATGCTAGAAAGACTAGCAGGTCATGAATACTACTGCTTCCTGGATGGATATTCAGGTTATAACCAAATTGCAGTAGATCCCCAGGATCAGGAGAAAACGGCGTTCACATGCCCATCTGGAGTATTTGCATACAGAAGGATGCCATTTGGCCTGTGCAATGCACCTACAACCTTTCAGAGGTGCATGCTCTCCATTTTCTCTGATATGGTGGAAAAATTTCTAGAAGTCTTCATGGATGACTTTTCAGTATTTGGAGACTCATTCAGCTCCTGCCTTAACCATTTAGCACTTGTTCTGAAAAGATGCCAAGAGACTAACCTGGTTTTAAACTGGGAAAAATGTCACTTTATGGTGACTGAAGGAATTGTCCTTGGGCACAAAATTTCGAACAAGGGAATAGAGGTGGACCAAGCTAAGGTAGAAGTAATTGAAAAATTACCACCACCTGCCAATGTTAAGGCAATCAGAAGCTTTCTGGGGCATGCAGGATTCTATAAGAGGTTTATAAAGGATTTTTCAAAAATCGCCAAGCCTCTAAGCAACCTGCTAGCTGCTGACACACCATTTATCTTTGATAAAGAGTGTCTGCAGGCATTTGAGACCCTGAAAGCTAAATTGGTCTCAGCACCAATAATCTCTGCACCAGACTGGACATTACCATTTGAATTAATGTGTGATGCCAGTGACCATGCCATTGGTGCAGTGTTGGGACAAAGGCATGACAAGCTTTTGCACGTCATCTACTATGCCAGCCGTGTTCTAAATGACGCACAGAAGAATTACACAACCACAGAAAAAGAGCTACTTGCAGTGGTTTACGCCATTGATAAATTTAGATCCTATTTAGTAGGATCAAAGGTGATTGTGTACACTGATCATGCTGCTCTTAAATATCTACTCACAAAGCAGGATTCAAAACCCAGACTTATAAGATGGGTGTTGCTTCTGCAAGAGTTTGATATAGAAATAAGAGACAGAAAAGGGACGGAGAATCAAGTAGCAGATCACCTGTCCCGAATAGAACCAGTGGAAGGGGCGTCCCTCCCTCTCACTGAAATCTCTGAAACCTTTCCGGATGAGCAACTGTTTGCCATCCAGGAAGTGCCATGGTTTGCAGACATTACAAACTACAAGGCAGTGAGATTCATACCCAAAGAGTACAGTAGGGTGCAATCAAAGAAATTAATCACAGATGCAAAGTACTATCTTTGGGATGAACCATATCTCTTCAAGAGATGTGCAGACAGAGTAATCCGTAGATGTGTGCCTAAAGAGGAAGCACAGAAGATCCTTTGGCATTGCCATGGATCACAGTATGGAGGACATTTTGGAAGAGAGCGAACAGCCACAAGAGTCCTCCAAAGTGGCTTCTACTGGCCTACTCTCTATAAAGATTCCCGAGCATTTGTGCTTAATTGTGATAGTTGCCAAAGATCAGGCAACCTACGTCACAGTTATGCCATGCCTCAGCAAGGAATCTTGGAGATTGAGTTGTTTGATGTATGGGGCATTGACTTCATGGGACCCTTCCCACCATCATATTCAAACACATATATTCTGGTGGCAGTGGATTATGTATCCAAATGGGTAGAGGCTATTGCAACACCCACCAATGACACTAAAACAGTGTTAAAATTCCTCCAGAAACACATCTTCAGCAGATTTGGTATCCCTAGAGTGTTAATTAGTGATGGGGGCACTCATTTCTGCAATAAACAGCTTTATGCTGCTCTGGTTCGTTATGGAGTCAACCACAGGGTAGCTACTCCATATCACCCACAGACTAATGGGCAAGCTGAAGTCTCAAATAGAGAACTCAAAAGAATCCTGGAACGGACTGTAATTAACCGTAGAAAGGATTGGGCAAGAAGCTTGGATGATGCTCTGTGGGCATACAGAACAGCATTCAAGACCCCCATAGGGACCTCTCCATATCAGCTTGTGTATGGAAAGGCGTGCCACTTGCCAGTGGAACTGGAACACAAGGCCTACTGGGCAACCAGATTCCTGAACCTTGATGCCAAGTTAGCTGGAGAAAGACGATTGCTCCAGTTAAATGAGCTAGAGGAATTTTGACTCAATGCTTTCGAAAATGCAAAAATTTACAAAGAGAAAGCAAAAAGATGGCATGATAAGAAATTGTCATCCAGAGTCTTTGAGCCAGGACAGAAAGTTCTGTTATTTAATTCAAGGCTCAAATTATTCCCTGGGAAATTAAAATCCCGGTGGAGAGGTCCATATGTAATTACAAGCGTATCACCATATGGATACATAGAACTTCAGGATAGTGACTCTAACAAAAAGTTCATTGTTAATGGACAAAGAGTCAAACATTATCTTGAAGGCAATTTTGAGCAAGACTGCTCAAAGCTGAGACTCGAGTAAAAAACTCAGTGATAGTCCAGCTAATGACAATAAAGAAGCGCTTGCTGGGAGGCAACCCAGCCATTTACAAAGCTTATTTACTAATTAAATAAATTTTCTTTTTTTACAGGTTTGTGTCCAAGTATCTCCAAGGTAAAATAGCAATTGGTTAGATTCACAGAGTTATAAAGGAAATTGGAAGCTTACTGGCGTGAAAAAGCCAGTAAGAAACACTTTGGGCGTTGAACGCCCAAAAGAAGCACCCACTGGGCGTTCAACGCAAGTAAGGGTGGCTTTCTGGGCGTTAAACGCCAGAAAAGAGCATCCTCTGGGCGTTCAACGCCAGAAAGATGCATCAACTGGGCGTTGAACGCCCAGGAGAAGCAACATGTGGGCGTTAAACGCCCAAACCATGCAGCAGTTGGGCGTTTAACGCCAGGATGGTGGGGAGGAGGTACAATTCGTTTTTCTTTACAATTTTTCTAAATTTTTAAGTTTCAATTCATGATTTCTTGCATAAACATGTTTCAAAATGTCATCTTTCAAAATCAAATTGGTTTTCTAAGAACCCTAATTTCTAAAATCCCTTTTTCAAAAATATCAAATGTATCTTAATTTATAAACACAAATCTTTTTCCAATCTAATTCTTTTTCAAATATTTTTAATTTCTTCTCATATCTTTTTTCAGCTCATCTTATCTTTTTTCGAAAATGCCTCTCCTTCTACTCCTCTCCTTTCCTTTCTTTTGCTTGAGGACAAGCAAACCTCTAAGTTTGGTGTGATTTGCCATGATCACTGAGCTAAAACTCATTAAGATCATGGCACCTAAGAGAACAGGAAGAGCAAAGATGTGAACTTAAGGGAGCTGAAGCGTCAGAAATTAATTCTTGAAGGCACCCCACAGACTAGAGGAACATCCACTTCCCAAAATACAGGTTGTTAAGTTCTAATTCCAAGCTTTAACTCTGTGATAGTAGTTGTTCATACCCTGACCGAGCTCTCCAAACTCGGGAAGTTCGCAGAAGGTCCGACCTCGTCCCAAAGGCCCACGCCTAAGGTCGGACCTCGGATAAATAAAGAAGAAGGCCCATCAAAAGGAACGAAGCCCAAAACCTAAAGGCCGAAAAAGGCCTAGGAAAGGCGGTTCCACAAAAGATAGAGATAAGACTCCCAAGGATAAGATAAGATAAGAATATCTTATCCAGGGAAGATCACGACCAACCACTATAAATACACTGGAGCACCCAGGTATAACTCATACTCTAATTCTACTCAATATCTGCTTGGACCCATGCTAACTTAAGCATCGGAGTGTCATTGCAGGTACAACCCCCAGCCGCTCAGCACACCAAGCTCGGGTCACGGAACCCCTACCTCGGGTCTTGCCAGACGACCGAGCTACACGTTTCAGGTAACCCTCGGAACATTGGCGCCGTTGCCGGGGACCCTGGAAGTCATCCCTTTACCATGGCGGACGACCCTCCCAACAATAACCACGCTACATCAGAACAAGAAGAGGAAATTGACACCGAAGAACGACCGGACAGCCCTCTATCACCACGCACTCCAGGAGGAAACAAACAGAATCGCCCAAAGACATCACTTCCACAAAATCCCGAAAAAGAAGAGAGCTCAGAAATTCTAGAAGCAGTACGGGCACAGCAAAACCGACTGAAACAACTCGAAGAGGACATAAAAAAGCAGAAAGAAACTGAACAAGATTTGAGAAGGGAAGCTCGCAAGCGCAGAGAGTTAGAAGAAAAGCTGCGGAAGATAGAGGCCGAGTTGAAAGACCGGACGGAACGCGGCACCACCCCCGAAAACAACCATGATCCCTTCACGCAAGAGATCATGAAGGAGAAGGTACCGCGAAACTTCAAACCACCTGATATGGATCTCTACGACGGCACCACCGACCCAAGTCACCACCTCAGCAACTTCCGAAGCAGAATGTACCTGGTCGACGCCTCCGACGCGATTCGGTGCAAAGCCTTCCCCACCACTCTCACCAAGTCGGCCATGAAGTGGTTCGACAACCTGCCACCAGGATCAATCTCCAGCTTCGAGGAGGAGGACAAGGCTAACAAGGTTCTCTATTCAAAAGGACAAGGCAAAACATGCCCCCAGTCTACTCGGGATCAAACAGGGTAACCAAGAAACTCTCCGAGAATACATGGAGCGATTCAACAAAGCCTGCCTGGACATACAACACTTGCCCACTGAAGCAGCCATCATGGGACTAGCAAACGGCCTAAAAGAAGGACCATTTAGCCAATCCCTATCCAAACGATACCCGACCTCCTTATACGAGGTGCAAGAGCGGGCAGAAAAATATATCAACATGGAGGAAACCTCCCAGCTAAGAGACTCTTCTAGGAAGGAATCAACCTACCCACTCCGAGACCGAGATCGAGAACAGAAAAAGAAAGAAGAGTCCAACTCGGACAAACCACGGAAGTACCATAGCTACACTCCCCTCCGAGTTTCCCTGGTAGACGTCTACAGAGAAGTATGCCACACCGAAAAAATCCCACCGCCCCGACCTTTAAAACACAAGAGAGCGGGGAGAGATCGGTCCGAATACTGTGAATACCACAAGCTCTACGGTCATTCTACTAATGACTGCCACGACCTGAAGAATGTTATAGAAAAGCTAGCCAGAGAAGGAAAACTCGACAGATACATAGCGGAAAAAGGAGAAGAGACCAAAAAGAGAAGGAGGGGAGATAACGAGGATCGGGCCGAACAGACCCTGTGAACCCCTGAAAGGCACATACACATGATAAACGGAGGTTTTGCAGGCGGAGGAACATCCAGATCCTCGCGAAAAAGGACACCTCAAAGAGATCTATCATGTCCGAGAAGACAATCCCCTGCCCGAGCTGCCAACCATCTCATTTACCCAAGAAGATGCTCAGGGGATAATACCCGGCCACGACGATCCTATGGTGATCACCATTATCCTAGCAAACGCCAACTTACATCGAACCCTGATTGACCAAGGAAGCTCAGCAGATATCCTGTTCAAAGCGGCCTTCGACAAGCTCGGACTTGAAGAAAAAGAGCTAAAGGCCTATCCCTCCGACCTATTTGGGCTAGGGGACACCCCGATCCACCCCTTAGGATACATCTCGCTACACACTACCTTCGGAAGAGGCGAGCAATCTAAAACGTTAAGCATCGACTACATTATAGTCGACGTTACCTCAGCATACAATGCCCTCATTGGGCGACCAACCCTAAACAGACTGGCAGCTGTGGTCTCAACCCCACACCTCTGTATGAAGTTCCCTACCGCAAAGGGAATCGCCACCCTAAAAGGCGACCAAAATTAGCACGGCGATGCTACAACGAAAGTCTAAGCCTAAAAGGGAAAGAAGTCAACACAATAGAACTCGGGCGAGTTCAAACCCGAGAAGACCTTCGGCCACAACCAGAGGGAGAAACCGAAAGGATCCAAATCGGGAACACACCTGAAAAGTAACAAACATTGGAGCAAACCTCGAAGCAGGCCTAAAGGAGGAACTCATAACCCTCTTAAGGGAGAATTCCGACCTCTTCGCCTGGAAGGCCTCCGACATGCCAGGCATAAGTCCCGACCTGATGTGCCATAAGCTATCAGTATACCCGGGATCCAGACCCGTCCAACAGAGACGCCGGAAGCTCGGACCCGAGCGCATGCAGGCAATAGAAGAACAGGTACAAGCACTGCTAGATGCAGGATTCATTAGGGAAGTAAAATATCCCCTATGGCTCGCAAACGTGGTCCTGGTAAAAAAGCCCAACGGAAAATGGAGGATGTGCGTCGATTACACGGATCTCAACAAAGCCTGCCCCAAAGACCCATATCCACTACCAAACATCGACGCCTTAGTCGACGCAGCCTCAGGCTACAGATATCTCTCCTTCATGGATGCATACTCGGGATACAATCAAATCCCGATGTATGGACCCGACCAAGAAAAGACCTCGTTCATAACCCCAAGGGCAAACTACTGCTACGTAGTAATGCCCTTCGGGCTGAAGAACGCCGGGGCAACCTACCAGAGGCTAATGAACAAAGTATTCTCAGAGCACATCGGGCTACAGCTAGAAGTGTACGTCGACGATATGCTGGTAAAGACACAAGAAGACAGAAACTTGGTTCCCGACCTCACAAGTGTCTTCGGCACCCTCAGGAAACACAACATGAGACTTAACCCGACCAAGTGCACCTTCGCCGCAGAAGCCGGAAAGTTCTTAGGCTTCATGCTGACTCAAAGAGGCATCGAAGCAAACCCGGACAAATGCCAAGCGATACTCAAAATGAAGAGCCCGACGTGTGTCAAAGAAGTACAACAACTAAATGGAAGGCTAGCCGCCCTATCAAGATTCTTGGCAGGATCAGCGATAAAATCACTACCTCTCTACTCACTCCTAAAGAAAGGGAAACCCTTCTCATGGACCCCGGAGTGCAAAAAAGCCTTCCAAGAATTCAAGGAATTCCTCGGGCAGCCGCCAATCCTAACCCGACCTTTAAAAGGGGAAGAGCTCGTATTATACCTCTCGGTCGGACATCGGGCAGTTGCTTCAGCATTAATACGAGAAAATGACCAAGGACAACACCCCATATACTTCGTAAGCAAGGCACTACAAGGGGCCGAATTAAACTATCAGAAAATAGAGAAATTCGCCTACGCCCTAGTATTCACGGCTCGGAGGCTCCGTCCCTACTTTCAAGCCCACACCATCAAAGTCCGGACGAACCAACCCATGAGACACATCCTACAAAAAACAGACATGGCAGGACGAATCCTACAATGGGCGGTGGAACTGTCCGAGTTCGACCTCCACTATGAAGCCCGGACTGCCATAAAATCTCAATATCTAGCCGACTTCATCGCAGAATATACTGAGACCCCGGGAACCCCACTCTCGTGGAATCTGTATGTCGACGGGTCCTCAAACAAAACAGGAAGCGGAGCCGGTGTTATACTCGAAAGCGACCAAGGAACACGGATAGAGCTATCCTTAAAATTCGAGTTCCAGGCTTTAAACAACCAAGCCGAATACGAGGCCCTACTAGCAGGACTAAAGCTAGCCGAAGAGGTCGGAGCCCAGAGAATCACGATCTTCAGCGACTCCCAGGTCGTCACATCACAAGTAAATGGAAGTTACCAGGCCAAAGACCCTACTATAAAAAAATACCTGGACCAAACACAGGCACAATTACGACACTTCCCGGAAATACAAATCCAGCACATACCTCGGGAACAAAATGCCCGGGCAGACGCCCTCTCGAAGCTCGCTAACACCAAGCCCGGAGGCAACAACAGAAGTCTTCTCCAAGAAACCCTACAATCTCCCTCCGTGCTAAGAGAGGAAGAAACGTTAAATATATCCAACCAACAGCAAGGATGGATGACCCCCATACTCAACTACCTGAAGTCAGGAACTCTCCCCATAGAAAGAAAAGAAGCTAAAAGGCTTACAAAGGACGCCCAGAATTATACGCTAATTCACGACGTATTATACAGAAGAGGATTCTCAAACCCCCTCCTTAGGTGCGTTCCGACCTCAGAAACAAAGGGCGTCCTCGAAGAAGTCCACGAAGGCATGTGTGGGAACCATCTCGGAGCTCGGGCACTATCCAAGAAAGTAGTCAGGGCCGGGTTCTACTGGCCGACCTTACAAAGAGACGCGACAGAGTTTGTGAAAATATGCCCCCCTGCCAAAAACACGCCAATTTTCACAAGGCACCGCCCGAAGACCTTATCAGCATCACTGCGCCATGGCCCTTCGCAAAATGGGGACTCGACCTACTCGGCCCGTTTCCACAAGGACCGGGGCAAGTCAAATACCTCATAGTAGGGGTCGACTACTTCACAAAGTGGATCGAAGCCGAACCCTTAGCCACTATTACGGCTCAGAAAAGCCGTAAATTCCTATACAAAAACATCGTCACGAGGTTCGGAGTCCCCTACTCCATCACAACAGACAATGGAACACAGTTCACGGACACAAGTTTTCAGAACTTGGTGGCCGAACTAAAAATCAAACAGCAATTCACATCGGTCGAGCACCCACAAGCCAATGGACAAGCAGAGGCTGCAAATAAAGTCATCTTGGCCGGGTTAAAGCGAAGACTCCAAGAGGCCAAAGGGGCGTGGGCCGACGAACTCCCCCAGGTACTATGGGCATATCGGACAACCCCGCACTCTACAACGGGAGAATCCCCATTCCGGCTAGCTTACGGGATGGAGGCAATGATTCCTATCGAAATAGATGAAGGGTCGCCCAGAGTCATCTTCTACAACGAAAGAGGCAACCCACAGGCACAAAGGGAAGAACTCGACCTCCTCCCCGAGGTCCGAGAAAGAGCCCGAATCCGAGAAGAAGCCTTAAAACGGCGAACGGCCCTCAGATACAATCAAAAGGTAATAAAGCGAAGCTTCTCCAGTCACGACCTGATTCTAATCCGAAATGACATCGGAACACAAAAGTCGGGAGAAGGAAAGCTAGCCGCAAATTGGAAAGGGCCCTACAAGGTAACAGAAGTCTTAGGGACAGGCTACTACAAAATATCCGACCTAGAAGGCAATGAGCTGCCCAGGACCTGGCACGCCTGTAATCTAAGACGGTACTACAGCTAGAAAAACTTAACCCGAGGTGTACTCTTTTTCCCTACAAGGGTTTTTTAATGAGACACCCGGTTAAGTAGGATACCCGACCTAAAGGGTAAACACTTTGTAAATATTCTTTCTTTTTAATACTAATCAAATTTCTCTATTTTCTCTTCCTCATGATGAAGCAAATCCTAGAAAGTACCCCACCAAGGCGCATTAATTTATGCTCGGCAAAACGCAAAAAATCATTTGCCAAGAGACCATACAAGGTCGGCAAAGATAAAGCGACGAGGTTCAAATTAATGTGAGAAGTTATAAAGTAACTCTGAAATGGCTCGAAAAGCCAAATAAAAAAGAGGTTACAAAAATAACTTAAAAAGGCCGACCAAACGACGAAGTCGGACCCAACAAAGGGAAAAGTTATAAAGTAACTCTAAAATGGCTCAAAAAGCCAAATAAAAAGAGATTACAGAAATAACTCAAAAGAACCGACCAACGACAAAGTCGGACCTAACAAAAGGAGGTACTCGAGCACCCGATGTCCGAGAAAAAGCTCGGCCAGAGAAAGAAGCCTTAAAACGGCAAGAACCAGGATTTCGAAAAACGCTTACTAAAAAGTTGCTTTACAAAAAGCAACTAAAAAGTACAAAGCGAAAAGAACGAAATCGAAAGAAGTTTCAAAACGCTAGCTAAAAAGTTGTTATCCGAAAAACAACTAAAAAGCACGAAAGCGGAGACATAAAGTCAAAACGCTAGCTACTAAAAAGTTGTTATCCGAAAAACAACTAAAAAGCACGAAAGCGGAGACATAAAGTCAAAACGCTAGCTAAAAAGTTGTTATCCGAAAAACAACTAAAAAGCACGAAAGCGGAGACATAAAGTCAAAACGCTAGCTAAAAAGTTGTTATCCGAAAAACAACTAAAAAGCACGGAAGCGGAAACATAAAGTCAAAACGCTAGCTAAAAAGTTGTTATCCGAAAAACAACTAAAAAGCACGAAAGCGGAAACATAAAGTCAAAACGCTAGCTAAAAAGTTGTTATCCGAAAAACAACTAAAAAGCACGAAGGCAGAAACCAAAGGTCAAAACACAAACACCGCATAATAAAGTCACCACAAGTGGCTAAATAAAAGCAAAAGGTGTCCAAAAGTGTTCACAAAAGCCATCCAACAAAAAGCCCACAGGCCGGGCAAACCACTAAAAAGATCACAGAGGATCAAGGTCCTTTCCGGTCTCCGCATCAACAGAAGGCTGCGGAGGGAACATCGAAATCGGGACTGCATCGACAGCACCATCATCCCGGCTTGAAACCTCCACACCAGATCTATCCTCAGCCAAAGGTGAAGTCGGGTTCACAACCGGAACCTCGGGGTCGGACACCGGAGCCTTGTGGTCGGACACCGGAACCTCATCCTCGGCAGGAGCAGGAACAATCTTTCCCTCCACAACAATGTTTTCCGTACTGAATAAGCTCAGATCCAGGTCGGGAGCAAGAACCCGGACCTGATCCCTCAAATTCACAAACATAGCATCCATACCCTTGGCCACATTATCTTCCAGCTCGTAAAAATCATCCCGAGCAGACTGCAACTTCTCCTTCGTCTCCACAAGCTCGGCATACAGCTTAGTATAGTTCTCCGTCGCCACCCTCGCCATCTCCTCAGATGTCTTCGCCGCCGCCACAGCCGCGGTGGCCCTAGTTTTCTCTTCCTCCAAAGAGGCCTCCAGCTCAGTAATCCTGGCAGCCTTCAGTTGACTAATCTTATCAAGCTCGGACCGTGCCTTCTCAAGTCGGGAGCTGGTCGCCCCAAGGGGAGCTTTCTTGAACTCCCGAGCAATAGCGGCATGAAGACTAGCCATCCGAACACAGCTCCGCGCCATATACTGAAAGTGATGCTCCATAGACGCATCATCAGTAGAAATAAAGGTCTGGGGGAGAATGTGCTGCTCAATCCAACCAAGAGCGTCAAAATCCTTATCATTGAAACCGGCAAGCTCTTGAGAGGTCTTCTGTTTCTTGGGGGGAGGACCCGAGGTCGAAGACGGGGAAAGGTGACCGGGTCCGGAGGTCGGAAGATCTTGAGTTATAGCTCGGAACTGAGGAGTCGGAATGGTCTTCGACCGAGTCTGAACACCCACGGTAGTCTTCTGCGGAGAAGATCGGGCAGAAGCCTCAGCCTCGATATTCCGAGCAGCCGCAGACTTCTTCGACCGACGAAGGAACTTCATGGAATCAGCCTGAGAAGATATCTCTGCAGAAACAAAAGAAAGGGATTATCACAACAGAAAAACCTCCAAAACGAAGCCAAAATACTAAGACGAAATCTCAAAGAGGTCGGGAACTACCTAACTCGGAACGGAGAAGGCTTGGATCTCCCAACATTTTCTTCGTATCCAAGTGAGGTGCCCGACCCCATAAACTGCTCATCACACCCACAAAAGCCTGCTCCACCTCATCTAGACTCTCAAAAGTATACTTAACCGACACTACATTCTCCTGCCAACAAAGAGGAAAAGAAGGCTCCCCACTCTCATCTAGAAAGAAAGGTCGGACATCTCCAGCAGCCCGGACCTTGAAATAGTAGTTCTTGAAATCATGAAACGACTCATCATACAAGGTACAAAACTTCTTTCCCTGGTTAGCCCTAAAAGAGACCCATGACACCTTCCCAGCACCCGACCCCGGCTTCGTCAACACGAACAGATAGGAAAAAAGAGAAACAGAAGGGGAGACGCCCAAAAACTGACACAAAAGTTGAAACAGCTTTAAAAAACGCCCAAGAATTTGGATGGAGTTGCGTAGGGGCAAGGTTACAAGACCAAAGGACCTCGGACTCCAAGTCGGTAAAAGGAAGTCGTACACCCAGCTTAGAGAAAAAACAATCGTAAGCATAAAAGAATAGCTTCTCGGAACTTTCTAAAGGCGGGAAGCACACTCTCTCCTCGGACTCCGGGGCTACTAGCTCATAATCCCGCTCAGACTCCCTGTTCTCACAAATACTACACTCCCTACGGAACCTAACTAGATACTCAGAATCTACAACAGAAGGGACCCTTAGAGGAACAGGATCTACCCAACCAAGACCACTCGGAATCTTGGTCGACATTGCTTGAAACACCTTTCGAGACATAAAAAATCTTGCCTACAAAGAAGAATACAACAGCAAGCCAAAAATCACATAATAGGCAGACAGCAAAAAACCCATTCAGCAGAAGCAAGAAAACAAAAGTTCTTTTAGAAGAAAAAATGCAGTAACCCGAAAACAAAGTACCAAGAGAAAAGAGCCCCCCCCACATACAAACAACCAAAACAATGGCGGCGCCTCTTTTCGGGGCAACCCCAGCATAGAAGAAAAAGAAACAAAAGCATATGTGCACAGCGAAAGTAAAGACGAGAAACAAACCTGGAAGAAAGGAAGAAGACGACGAGCTCCGATGCAAGAAGAACGAAAACAGCGGCGCAGAGGAAACCCCGAAAAAACAACGCACAGAAAGAATCGGAGAAGAAGAACAGAGAGAAAGAAGGAAGATGCTCGAAAGAGAGGTGGCGAAAAACCCAGAAAAAGGGAAAGGGAACAGAATAAACAAAGAAAATGAGGAAAGGGGCAAATAAATAATACCTTCACAGAGCCCGAACGGAAATCGAGGAGAAACGGTAAAAAGCAATAAATGCTGAAACGGCCATTTTCAAATTTTGAAAAGACGACTATGCCCGAGCTCGACCTCTCAAAAGGACGAACTCAGACAGGGCACTGTTCATACCCTGACCGAGCTCTCCAAACTCGGGAAGTTCGCAGAAGGTCCGACCTCGTCCCAAAGGCCCACGCCTAAGGTCGGACCTCGGATAAATAAAGAAGAAGGCCCATCAAAAGGAACGAAGCCCAAAACCTAAAGGCCGAAAAAGGCCTAGGAAAGGCGGTTCCACAAAAGATAGAGATAAGACTCCCAAAGATAAGATAAGATAAGAATATCTTATCCAGGGAAGATCACGACCAACCACTATAAATACACTGGAGCACCCAGGTATAACTCATACTCTAATTCTACTCAATATCTGCTTGGACCCATGCTAACTTAAGCATCGGAGTGTCATTGCAGGTACAACCCCCAGCCGCTCAGCACACCAAGCTCGGGTCACGGAACCCCTACCTCGGGTCTTGCCAGACGACCGAGCTACACGTTTCAGGTAACCCTCGGAACAGTAGTATTATAGGATTTTACCTTAGAAGTTATATAGGAGTAGTAGTAATTAGCATGTCTATTTTGATTTTATTTCCAATTAAGCTATAATTTATTTTTCTCATCATCATCAGGCATAAATAAAGTAGTAGAATTTTTTTTTAGAATAAAGAAGTAATTTATATTTTTGAGTTCTTAGTAATAAAGACTATAATTAATTATATGTGGTGGCAATACTTTTTGTTCTCTGAATGAATGCTTGAACAGTGCATAAATTGTACTTTGAATTTGATGAATATTGGCTCCTGAAAGGATGAGGAACACGAAAAATATTATTGATGATCTGAAAAATCATGAAATTGATTCTTGAAGCAAGAAAAAGCAGTTCAAAAAAAAAAAAAAAAAAAAAAAACAAGCCATGAGCACTAGCCAAGAGTAAAAAAGGGATCCAAGGCTTTGAGCATCAATGGATAGGAGGGCCCAAGGAGATAAAATCCAGGCCTAAGCGGCTAAACCAAGCTGTCCCTAACCATATGCTTGTGGCATGCAGGTCCAAGTTACAAGCTTGAGACTGAGTGGTTAAAGTCGTGATCCAAAGCAAAAGATTGTGCTTAAGAGCTCTGGACACCACTAACTGGGGACTTTAGCAAAGCTAAGTCACAATCTGAAAAGGTTCACCCAGTTATGTGTCTGTGGCATTTATGTATCTGGTGGTAATACTGGAAAACAAAGTGCTTAAGGCCACAGCCAAGACTCATAAAATAACTGTGTTCAAGAATCAACATACTACACTAGGAGAGTCAATAATACTATCTGAATTCTAAGTTCCTAAGGATGCCAATTATCCTGAAAATTTAAAGATACAGGGGGATGCCAAAACTGTTCAGAAACAAAAAGCTACAAGCCCCGCTCATCTAATAAGAATATGAGCTTCATTTAAAACTCTAAAATATTATTACTTCTTAATTTCTGCTAAAGCCTATTTTATTTATCTAGTTGCTTGAGGACAAGCAACAGTTTAAGTTTGGTGTTGTGATGAGCGGATATTTTATACGCTTTTTGGGGGTAATTTCAGGTAGATTTTAGTATGTTTTAATTAGTTTTTAGTTAAATATTATTAGTTTTTAAGCAAAAATCATATTTCTGGACTTTACTATGAGTGTGTGTATTTTTCTGTGATTTCAGGTATTTTCTGGCTGAAATTGAGGGAGCTGAGCAAAAATCTGACTTAGGCTGAAAAAGGACTGCTGATGCTGTTGGATCCTGACCTCCCTGCACTCGAAATGGATTTTCTGGAGCTGCAGGAGTCCAATTGGCGCGCTCTCAACGGCGTTGGAAAGTAGACATCCAGGGCTTTCCAGCAATATATAATAGTCCATACTTTGCGCAAGGATAGACGACGTAACTTGGCGTTGAACGCCAAGTTCATGTTGCTGTCTGGAGTTAAACGCCAGAAAAACGTCATGATCCGGAGTTGAACGCCCAAAACACGTCATAACCTGGAGTTTAACGCCAAGAAAGGCCTCTACTCGTGGATAGCTTTAATCTCAGCCCCAGCACACACCAAGTGGGCCCCAGAAGTGGATTTCTGCACCAATCATCTTAGTTTATTCATTTTCTGTAAACCTAGGTTACTAGTTTACTATTTAAACAACTTTTACAGACATTTCTTGTACCTCATGACATTTTCAGATCTGAATTACATACTTTGTGACGGCATGAGTCTCTAAACTCCATTGTTGGGGGTGAGGAGCTCTGCAGCGTCTCGATGATTTAATACAATTCCTTTGTTTTCCATTCAAACACGCTTGTTCTTATCTAAGATGTTTATTCGCGCTTAACTGTGAAGGAAGTGATGATCCGTGACACTGATGCAAATGCATATTTGCATTATTAGTTAGTTAGTTTAGTTAGTTTTAGCTTAATTTCACTCATTTTCCCTAAATAAACAAGTCCTTTTATGAGTTTTGTTTCCATGCATGATGATATCAAGGAACATGTTAATTCTAGCCAAATTCATGCAAATGTTTTAAGGAATGCATATATGAATGAGTATGAATGAATCTCATGAAATTTATTGCATGAATTGGTAAGACTTTGAAGCTATTTCCCTTGTTGATGATAGGTGATGAGACAAGGAAGCATGGAAGCAAGAATGATGCAAGCTGGGCAAGAAGTTGGCGTTGCCAACTTGGATACAAGGGGCGTTATTCTTGCCAACGCCAGGAAAATGAAGTTGGCGTTGCCAACTTGGATATAGTGTGCGTTATTGAGGACAACGCCCACACACAAAGAGCTTGGTCCTGGAGGCAACCAAGGAGCAAAGTTGGCGTTGCCAACTTGAGATCCACGTTGCCAACGCCACAACACAAGGCAAGCTTGACCCTGGAAGGAGCAAAGTTGGCGTTGCCAACTCTAGAACCAAGTTGCCAACGCCACAACACAAGCAAGTTTGGCAGCCCTGGAAGCAAAGTTGGCGTTGCCAACTCTAGAACCAAGTTGCCAACGCCCACACAAGCAAGGAACTTGAGCCATGAAGGATTGTCGAGGGCGTTGCCAACGCCAAGAACTATGGGCGTTGTTGAAGGCAACGCCACACACACAAGCCTGGCCCTGGAGCAAGCTCAACCACGTTGCCAACTTGAGGAGGGCGTTGCCAACGCCACACAACCAAGCAACTTTGGCACCATGGGAAGCAAGCTCAACCACGTTGCCAACTTGAGGAGGGCGTTGCCAACGCCACACAACCAAGCAACTTTGGCACCATGGGAAGCAAGCTCAACCACGTTGCCAACGCTAGATGGGCGTTGCCAACGCCACACACAAGCAAATTTTGGCACCAAATCTTGGCGCACCAACCAGGTTGCCAACGCCCAATGGCGCACCAACCAGGTTGCCAAACGCCCAATGGCGCACCAACCAGGTTGCCAAACGCCCAATGGCGCACCAACGGCGTTGCAAATGCCCATCAGCCCACCATCCGCGTTGCCAACGCCAATCAAGGCACCATCCAAGTTGCTAGCGCCAGGGAGATGCACCATGCACGTTGCCAACGCCCAATGGCCTTGCCATGCACGTTGCCAACGCCAGGAAGCAAGCATGGAGCCTTGAGAAGGGCTCGAGCACGTTGCCAACGTGCTAAAGAGAAGGAGTTATTCACAACAACGCCAGGAAATTATGGTGCACGTTGCTAACTTGAAATGTATGGGCGTTATTCACAACAACTCCAACAAGGCAGCCTGACCATGTCCTCTTCAATGGAAGATATCTTGAGCTACAGAGATCCAAATTGAGTGCTTCCAGTTGCCTTGGAAAGCTGACATTCAGAGCTTTCCAACCATATATAATAGTCTATGGTGGAGCACAAGATTGAAGCCAAACCAGAGTCATCTTTAGACCCTAAAAACAAGAACATGAAGTGAAATTCAAGGGAGCTAGAGATGAGCCTTGGATGTGGGATCGAGCACGTTGCCAACGTGCATTAAGGGGGCGTGTTTTGCAACAACGCCAGCCTCAAGCCCCTGCCTTGGGAGAGTGATGCATGGGCACGTTGCCAACTTGGGGTTGAGGGTGCGTTATTCACAACAACTTGGCAACAACTTGGCAGCTTGACCTTACCTTCTTTGAGGAACCATAACTTGAGCTAGGAAAGTCCAATTGAGGTGATTCCAGTGGCATTAGAAAATAGACATCAAGAGCTTTCCAATGATGTATAATAGTCCATATTGAAGCTGAAGGTTGACACTCAAATTCTGGGCTACATTTAGCATGAAAGTAAGGCCAAGAAGAGGAAAAGCAAGTTGTTGGCAACAACTTGGGCTAGCAACGCCCAAGTCTCATACTTCATGCCCAGGAAATTGGCATGCACATTGCCAACGTGCACTAAGGCCTGAGTTATTGCCAACAACGCCCATCAATGGGCCAGAATTGGTGCCAACTTGCTCTACTTCCCCTATTCATCACAAAGGCCAAAACACCTCCAATTGAGCCAAGAATTCAACAATGAGAAAGCCCACATTGCTAACCCAAATTGAAGATCTCTGAAGAGTTTTAGAGTAGTATAAATAGAAGAGATTGATGTACTTGTAGAGGACTTTTACACTTTTGAATACTTGTTGACACTTAGACTTTTTAGACTCTTTTGCACTTTTATTTAGCTTTTGTAAGAACTTCCGGGTACTCTCCCGAGGAGCTCATCTTTGGTTTTCTATTGGAACTTTTCTTCTTCATTTACAAGTTTTAAGCGTTTCATTCTTCTTCTTCTTCTTCCTTTACACTTAGTTTAATTCTTGTTTATGGCAATTGTTGTTGAAATTGGAGCAATGACTCACTAAACCCCACTTTCATTAGGGGGAGGAGCTCTGTTTGTTGGAATGGATTGATGAACCCATCTTTCCTCCTCAATTCTAGTGGTTGATCTAAAGAGGGAACTCTTGCTCTTCATAGATTCAACCACCATCGAGAGAGGGGTTAATCTACATGAATTATGTGGTGAATTTGAGGAATGAGCCACATAATTCAGTTTAGAGTTCATCCTTTCATGATTTCTTTAATCAATATACCTTGGTTAGTATGTGAGATGTAACTCTCCTTGGTTGAGATTATAGAAATTGTGTGGCTGGATAATATATGAGCTTCATCTCTTCTCATGAACAATTAGATCACGAGAGTGGCAATTGGCTATGTTGAGAGAGATTGAATCACCAAGAGATTGGGGTTCAATCACCCACTTGCCATAGATCTATACCCATGATTGAGAGGAATTTGACTAACATCAATTCATGAAAACTAACATCTCTGATCCCTAATGATCTTCTCTACCATCAATTCTTATTTCTTTTGCTTATTAGTTGTTTGAATACCCATCACCCCATCTCCCTTTACATTCTTGCAATTTATTTTTCTTGTCATCTACATTCTGTCTTTATTTCTTGCTCTTGCTCTTATGCTCTTTAAATTTCTGCAACCTTTAATTCCTAGCAATTTATCTTTGATGTCATTTAAGTTTCTTGCACTTTAAGTTTCCGTTATTTACTTCCATTTTATTTCTATTGCCCTGTTCTTAAATTCCTTGCAATTTAAATTCCTGCACTTACGTTCAAAAGTCACAATACTCATAAAATCAAAATCCTATTGCTTGACTAAATCTACCATTTAACTAAAGTTGCTTAATCTACCAATCACCGTGGGATCGACCTCACTCTTTGTGAGTTTTACTACTTGATACGACCCGGTATACTTGCCGGTTGTACGTGAAATCTAATTTTTACGTAT
The DNA here is from genome assembly GCF_014773155.1 of Arachis stenosperma. NCBI lineage: Eukaryota > Viridiplantae > Streptophyta > Magnoliopsida > Fabales > Fabaceae > Arachis > Arachis stenosperma. Next base: position 91,046,941 of record NC_080381.1, on the reverse strand, counting down.
CAAGTTTTTGGCGCCGTTGCCGGGGATTGGAAAGATTGACAATGATTAAGTGAAAGGTGGTTTAGATTAAGCATTTTTTTTTATTTTTGTTAAGCCCACTAACTGTTTGATACTTTGTTTCACTAACTCCAATTCCACTCTAGCTCTAGAATATTTCACTTGTGATTTTGGTTCTGTTTGTGTATGTCAGGAACAAGTAGACGTGATATTGAGGACGAGAGAACCCGCCGAAGGTTAAGGAGAGCAGAAAGAGGAAAGTTCATAGTTGGTGAAGAAGGGTCAGAGGAATCAGAGGGAGAAGATCAAGTCATGGAGGATGAGATGCACAACCCTCCTGGAGGGGTCAACAATAATGGTGGACACGCTAGAAGGGTGTTATCCTCATATACTATCCCTGATCCAAGACATTGTGGGAGCCGCATTGCTACACCAAATGTTCAGGCCAATAACTTTGAGCTAAAACCTCAGCTCATCACTTTGGTACAGAACAATTGCTCTTATGGAGGGGGACCTCTTGAAGACCCAAATCAACATCTCTCTGTTTTTCTGAGGATATGCAATACAGTGAAGACAAATGGAGTGCATCCAGATGTCTACAAGTTGTTGCTATTTCCATTCTCTTTGAGGGATAAAGCCACTCAATGGCTAGAATCATTCCCCAAGGAAAGCCTCAATGATTGGAATGAAGTGATGGGCAAATTTCTAGCAAAGTTCTACCCACCTCAAAAGGTCATCAAGTTGAAGACAGAGGTTCAGACTTTTAGGCAAATGGAAGGGGAGTCATTGTACGAAGCCTGGGAAAGATATAAGGCACTAATGAGAAGATGTCCTCCAGACATGTTTAGTGATTGGGTTAAGCTCCAAAACTTCTATGAAGGCCTAAGCTTAGAAGCAAGGAAGGGACTAGACTACTCATCAGGAGGATCACTCAACATGATGAAAACTGCTGAGGAGGCTCAAAACCTCATTGAGATTGTGGCAAACAATCAATATTATTACTCATCAGAGAGGCAACACAATCCACCCCCAAAGAAAGGTGTAATGGAGCTTGAAGGTGTTGATGCTATCTTGGCACAAAACAAGTTAATGCACCAACAAATCCAACAACAAATGGAGATGATAACAAAGAGAATGGATGGTATGCAACTTGCATCAGTGAACACAACAAATCAACCATCACTTGAATGGAACCAAGGTGAAGGAACCACGGTTGAACAACCACAAGAACAAGTTCAATACATGCAGAATACTTCAAATTCTCAGGAGAATTCCATGGTGATACATACAACTCATCTTGGAAGAATCATCCCAATTTAAAGTGGGGAGAAAACCATTGGCAAAAGAACAACAACCACAATCACACCCGTAACACAAACAACCAAAATCACCATACCAACAACACTAACCAATATAGAAAAACACAAAACACATATCAACACCCCCATCATAACTCACAAACCCACCAAAATAACTTCTCTGCACCAACATCCAACTCACAAAATTACCACACTAATCCACCCAACAACTTCCAACAACAATCAACCCCCATCATACCTCCAATTGACCATCATGAGGCCAGAATCTCAAGTCTGGAAGCAACCTTGCAAGCACTTGCTCAAACCACTCAAGCTTTAGCTAAGGGACAACAAGAACAAGCGGTCACTATGAAGAACATTGAGAGACAAGTGGGACAACTAGCCAAACAAGCCGAGAAACCAACCCATGTCCTCCCAAGTGACACAATACCCAACCCAAGAGAAGAATGTAAGGCTTTGCAGTTAAGGAGTGGCAAGGTAGTTGGTGAAAGTTCAAATAAAGAAGCAACAAAACCCAAAGAGCAAGACACAGTGGAGAAGCAAGATGAAGAAAAGGGTTCAACATCTAACAAAGGCAAGGAGGTTGTCAAGCCACAAGGCAATCCACCAAGTCAAGGAGGCAACCGTGATGGCAAGGAGAGTATGAATCCACAAAAAGAAAACAAAAATGAAGGAGTGAAAGCTTATGTACCCAAGCTTCCATACCCAACTAGGATACACAAAGGAGCAAAGGACCAACAATTCCCAAGGTTCTTAGAGATCTTCAAGAAACTTGAAATCAACATCCCATTGGCAGAGGCTCTAGAACAGATGCCATTGTATGCAAAGTTTCTTAAGGAGTTGATCACCAAGAAGAGGAGTTGGCAAGAAAAAGAAACCGTGGTTCTCAATCAAGAGTGTAGTGCCATCATTCAACAAGGGTTACCTCCAAAACTCAAAGACCCTGGCAGCTTTCTCATACCTTGCACGATTGGGAGCATGGCTGTTGACAAATCACTTTGTGACCTGGGAGCAAGCATTAACTTAATGCCCCTTACCATGATGAAGAAAATGATGATTGAAGAGCTCAAACCCACAAGGATGTCACTCCAACTTGCTGACAGATCCATCAAAGTGCCAAATGGAGTAGTTGAGAACCTCTTGGTGAAGGTGGGAAACTTCATATTCCCAGCTGATTTTGTGGTCCTAGACATGGATGAAGAGGGAAACAATTCAGTCATTCTTGGTAGACCCTTTTTGGCTACAGCTAGAACAATCATTGATGTGGAAAAGGGAGAGATGATCTTCAGGGTGCATGATGAGCAAATGACCATAAATGTCTTCAAAGCAATGCAATACCCTGTTGAGAAAGAAAATTGCATGAGGATTGATGTAGTAGACTCTTTGGTTGAAGAAGTGCTTGACACAAACCATCAAATGAAACAAGAGGAAGTCCATAACATCAAAGGACAAGAAGAAAACACGTTGGAAGCATCAAAGGAACCAAGTGAAGCTACCAAAGAAAAGGCACCACAACAAGAGTTGAAACCACTACCCCCTCATCTTAAATATGCATTTCTTGGTGAGAAGGATAGCTTCCCAGTGATCATCAATTCCACATTGAATGCAGAAGAAGAAGAAAAGCTCCTTGTGGTTTTGAGAGCTCACAAAGAGGCATTGGGATGGACCATTGATGACTTGAAAGGCATAAGCCCTGCTGTATGCATGCACAAGATACTCTTAGAGGAGGGTTCCAAACCGGTGGTACAACCCCAAAGAAGATTGAATCCTACAATGAAGGAGGTTGTTCAAAAGGAAGTCCTGAAGTTGTGCAAGGCTGGGATCATCTACCCTATATCTGACAGCCCATGGGTCAGTCCAGTGCAAGTAGTACCTAAGAAAGGAGGCATGACTGTCATTGTTAATGAGAAGAATGAGCTTATCCCAACACGAACAGTGACAGGGTGGAGGATGTGCATAGACTATAGGAGGTTGAATGATGCCACAAGAAAAGACCACTTTCCTCTACCTTTCATTGATCAGATGCTTGAAAGGTTGGCTGGCCATGCTTATTATTGTTTTCTTGATGGATATTCTGGGTATAATCAGATAGTGGTTGACCCCATGGATCAAGAGAAGACTTCCTTCACTTGTCCCTTTGGAGTCTTTGCATACCGGAGGATGCCATTTGGACTTTGCAATGCCCCAGCTACCTTTCAAAGATGCATGCTTTCAATCTTCTCAGACATGGTAGAAAAATTCATTGAAGTCTTTATGGATGATTTCTCTGTTTTTGGTGATTCATTCAATACTTGCTTGCACCATCTTACCTTAGTCTTGAAAAGATGCCAAGAAACAAACTTAGTTTTGAATTGGGAAAAATGCCATTTCATGGTACCCGAAGGCATTGTTCTTGGTCATAAAATTTCAAGAAAAGGTATAGAGGTTGACAAGGCAAAAGTAGAAATTATAGAAAAACTTCCTTTGCCAACTAGTGTGAAAGCCGTTAGGAGTTTCTTGGGGCATGCTGGATTTTATAGGAGATTCATCAAAGATTTTTCAAAAATAGCAAAGCCACTAAGCAATTTGCTGGTGGTAGACAATCCTTTTATCTTTGATGATGAATGCAAGCATGCTTTTGAAACTCTAAAGGCTAAGCTTACCACAGCACCAATCATCACACCCCCAATTTGGGGACTACCTTTTGAACTCATGTGTGATGCAAGCAACCTTGCAATTGGCGCTGTGTTGGGGCAGAGGAAGGAAAAGAGGCTTCATGTTATCTACTATGCAAGTAAGGTATTGAATGAAACTCAAAGAAACTACACCACAACAGAGAAAGAGTTACTAGCCGTGGTGTATGCCTTTGATAAGTTTAGACAATATTTGATTGGATCTAAAATCTTAGTGTATACTGACCATGCTGCCATTAAGTATCTTATGTCAAAACAGGATGCCAAACCAAGGCTAATCAAATGGGTGCTACTCCTACAAGAGTTTGACATTGAGATCAAAGATAGAAAGGGCAGTGAAAATCAAGTTGCTGATCACTTATCAAGGGTACCACAAGATGCATGCCAAGACAACATTCCATCAATAAATGAAGAGTTTCCAGATGAACACCTCTTACACATTCAACATGTCCCTTGGTTTGCAGACATGGCCAACTACAAGGCAGGAAGAATCATTCCACAAGAGTACACAAGACAACAAGTTAAGAAGCTGTTGCATGAGGCTAGGTTCTTCTTTTGGGACGAACCATTCTTGTTCAAAAGATGCCCAGATGGAATGATAAGAAGATGTGTGCCAGAAGGTGAGATGAAGGACATACTATGGCATTGTCACAACTCTAGCTATGGTGGTCATTTTGGGGCTGAAAGAACTGCTGCAAAGGTCCTTCAAAGTGTTTCTATTGGCCTTCAATCTTCAAGGATGCTAGGGAGTTTGTGAGCCAATGCAATGAATGTCAAAGAACAGGGGGTTTGTCAAAGAAAAATGAGATGCCTCAAAAGTTCATTTTGGAAGTGGAACTCTTTGATTTGTGGGGAATAGATTTCATGGGACCTTTTCCTCCATCCTACACGTTCAAATACATCCTGGTAGCAGTAGAGTATGTCTCCAAATGGGTAGAAGCAATAGCCACCACCACATGTGATACCAACGTGGTCTTGCAATTCCTCAAGAAGAACATCTTCACTAGATTTGGAGTGCCCAAAGGACTTATAAGTGATGGGGGAAGCCACTTTTGCAACAAGCAACTCAATTCTTTACTCCACAAGTATGGTGTTACACACAAAGTAGCTACCCCATATCACCCACAAACCAATGGACAAGCTGAACTTGCAACAGAGAGCTGAAAAGGATCTTGGAGAAAACTGTGGGAACAACAAGAAAGGATTGGGTTAGGAAGCTAGATGATGCACTTTGGGCATATAGGACAGCCTTCAAGACACCCATAGGAAAATCTCCATTTCAGTTGGTGTATGGAAAAGCATGCCACCTCCCTGTGGAGCTTGAACATAAGGCCTTCTGGGCCACCAAACTTCTGAATTTAGATGCTCAAGCAGCAGGAGAGAAGAGGTTGCTACAACTCAATGAGCTTGAGGAGTTCAGATTGGAGGCATATGACAATGCCAAAATATACAAGGAGAGAGCAAAGAGATGGCATGATAAGAGGATCTCTCAAAGAACATTTGAACCGGGCCAAAAGGTGTTGTTATTCAATTCAAGATTGAAGACCTTCCCTGGGAAGCTGAGGTCTAGATGGACTGGTCCATACACCATCACCAAAGTATCACCTCATGGCTATGTTGAACTGCTTGATGAAGCCTCAAAACAAACCTTCACAGTCAATGGACATAGGGTGAAGCACTATTTTGGTGGCCCTTGGAGCAAGGAAGAGAGTGTGCAACTCTTAACATGAGCAAAGAAGCTGCAATGTCGAGCTAAGGACAATAAACAAAGCGCTTCATGGGAGGCAACCCATGCACAGGGAGTCTTTTATTTTCATGTTTTAGTAACCAATAATGATCAAGTAGACTAGTACATGGTGTATGCAAGGCACTAAGTTTGGTGTGGCCAATCTTGAAGTAATGGCAAATGTGTGTTCTACAACACTTAGCCACAAACTAAGTTTGGTGTCCATACATACACGAAAATGCTAGGCTATGAAAGTATTGTCATCTACTTTAGTTATAAAAAAAAAAAAAACGTGAAAAAGCATGCAATGTAGGTAAATTACTAAGTTTGAGGTGGCTATCTTTGGAATTAATTCCATAGAACACTTAGTCACAAACTAAGTTTGGTGTCTTTACTTGCATTATTAATGCTAAAAAAATAGATTAGGGAATCTAATTTAGTCAATTTTGCATAGGAACATCATCATAGATTTTTAGCCATTAATGTCACTTTAAGAATCTCAAGCCTTTGGCATTTTGTTGCAGGAAAGAAAGAAAGAAGTGATGGGGAATCTTGGAAGCATATAATGGAAGAAAGAAAGAAATGATGGAGAATCTTAGTGAGTGAGGTCACGGATACACAAGGAAGGGAAGTCACATGAGTTTTGAACTTTGTGCATGGGGAAAAACAAATCAACATGCAATGGGCACAAGGAAGCATGCCATGACCGAGCCTTAAATGCCTTCCCACCAACTTTCACTTTAAATACTTCAACCATATTCATTCATCATTCATTCTTCTACCCACCAACTTTCACTTCACTAACCGAACTTATACTCAACCTCTAACCTACTCCATGTTTCACAAATTCTAACCTTGGACCTCATCTTTACCCAACAAAACTCTTGAAGCATCACATCTCTCACATAACCGAAACACTCAATCTCCTTCACCATCATTTTCTACCTTCTCTAAGTCACCGTGCTTATCTCATATCTCTCTCATTCACAATCATTTTCCTTGTGCTTGAGGACAAGCATTCATCTAAGTTTGGTGTTGGGGAGATTCAATCTTGCAAGTGAATCTCAATGGCCTCATCATCAAGGGATAGGAGAGAAGATGAATTTGATCAAAGAAGATTCAAATCCAAACACAATGAGCGGATCTTTAGTTGGATGTCAAGCAAAGATGTTGTTCCAGAGCTACCATTCAAGCTTAAAAAAGATGAATATCCTGAAATACAAAAAATAATCAGAAAAAGGGGATGGGAGCTTCTCTGTGACCAACCTCAAGAAGTGAGCATGCTTCTCATCCATGAATTCTTTACTAATGTGATAAGAGAATATGATGATGAAGAACCTTACATGAGCTATGTAAGAGGTGTGGATGTTGATTTTAGCCCGGACACCATCAATAGGGTGCTAAGGGTCAAGCACAAACAGTTCAAACGACCTAGCTATGAAGAAAGGGTTGAAAATGACCCAAGATATGTGGATGTGGTGAGTGACTTATGCAGAATAGGCACTGATTGGTATTGGATTCACATGGCCGACCACTCAAACTTCGGAGAGGTGATCTCATACCTCAAGCAAAAGGATGGCATGACATAGTGAGGAGGTCATTGATCTCTACTTCAAATAACTCTGAGGTAACCGTGAATAGAGCTATAATGATCCATTGCATAATGAAAGGAGGGGAAATCAATGTTGGAGACATTATAGCCAGGAACATCATTGAAATAGCTCAAAAAGTCAAACAGGACAGCTGGCTAGGATATCCTAGTACCATTCTGCGCCTATGTGAAGAAGCTGGAGTGCCTCTTGAAGAATTTGGAGAAACTGATTTGGTCTCTATTGGAAAGCCTCTCACCCGAGAAAGGTTGGAGTTCATCACCACAACACAATTGGAAAGGCAACCCTTAGCAAGAAGGAAAAAAAGGAAAGAAGTAAGACAAGAGGAGGAGCCTCAAGAAATGGATGAATCCCACACCTTGAACATGAACCAACTCCAAGCCGCCTTGGAAGGGATTTCTGGGCAATACTCACAAATTCAAAGAAGCCAAGAAGAGCAAGCTCAACAACAAAGGGATCTTTGGCAGTTGATGGATCAACAAAGAGGTATTCAAGTTCAATGGATGAACCAACAAAATGAATACCAAGCACACATGATGGAGTTACAACAAGAACAATATGCCAAGATGCAGGAAGCCATCAACAATTCGGCTATGGAACATGAAAAAGCCATGGAGAAAGTGATACAAGAACAAGCTCAACTAAGGATAGAGCAAGCTCAGCAAAGAGAACTTCTCCATAGGTTGGATGCTAGACATGAAACACTCTACAGAGATTTCAATGAAAACAGAATGTTCAAGGAAGCCAGGCACAAGGACAGACTTGACTATGACATATGCACCCAAGAAAAGCTTAGTTACCTCTGTTCCACACCCCCATTGATCAACCCACAAATCAAATGTTTTAATGAGGCTCGGAAGATATTTGAACAGCAAGAACTAGCAAGGGTGAGATTCAATCAACAGAGGCTACAGGAGACAATGATAAGCTCAGGAATTTGGCAAAGAGAAGAGAGGGATGCAACGACACAACAACAAGGAGAACGGAGGAGCAAAAAGAAAGAAGATCCAAAGGGAGATTCAACAACAAAGCAACAAGGAGAGTTAAGAAGTAAAAAGAAACAAGATCCAAAGGGCAAAGGAAAGCAAGGAGAATCAAGCAAAGGAAAAGGGACATGAAGACTAAAGGTGGTGAAGTTCCTTTGTTTTTCTTTATGTTTCTTTATGTTTTTAAATAAAAAAAAGATGTATGTCTGAAATATGGTATACCTTCTAGGATGCATTTTCTTTTGAAGCATTGTCTTTTATATTGCCCATTCCATGCATCACCACTCACAAATTTGGAATGGTTGCTTGTCTTTAGTACTTTTACTTGTCATTGGAATAAAAGGTGTAGTTTGATGTAAGAACAGAGAGAATTCTAGCTTAAAAAGAATCATGTTGTCCCATGAGAAAAGTGCTAGTATGTTTATTGTGAAAGAAGCAATGTTCAATGATTTCAAAAGAATGCTTGCTTATACAAGACTAGTTTGGTTAAGGATCACAAAGACTTTAACAGTAATAGCACAAATAACCTTGACAATAAAGAAAATAGAGTACATAGAATGAAAGGCTAGGCATCAATGACAAAAGTGGATATGTGTCTGTGGTGATTGATGTTAAGAGACATACTTGGGCTAGTAAATCCGAGGGGTGCTTCATCACCCGGTAACTTGAGTTAACTAACTCGGGATTATCGATTGAAAACCCACAATCAAGAGTAGCTCTATAACAGAACATTTAGCAACCCAAAGAGGTGCTGGACACCACTATCCAAACAAGATTTCAATGTTATATGCCTGTGACTGAATGTGTTAAGGAAAGAGGCTTGAGTGAGTAAATCTTTAAGAGTGTCTCAACACTTAACAACTTGAACCAACTGGTTTGGGATTGTTGATTGAAAGCTTATGCTAAAGAGCCGCATTAAGACAAGATTTCGAGCTTAATTGAAAGAAAAAAGAAAAAAAAAAGAGAAAAAAAGAAGGAAAAAGAAATAAGCAAAAAAAAAAAATTTGGTTCAAGGATCATGTGCTAAGGTATGAAAGAAGTCTAGTGAAGTTAACCAATTTAGTAGTGAAGCAAGCATTTTAATTGAAAAAGTTGAATAGTTGTGTTCAATTACAATAAATTAATGACCACACAAGTGAGGACAATATGCTCAATGAAAATTACTCTCTGGAAGAACATTCAAGTCTTACATCTTAAATTCTTGTGACAAAATCCTGTATATTTTGCTTGAGGACAAGCAATACTTTAAGTTTGGTGTTGTGATGCAAATGAATATTTGCATTATTAGTTAGTTAGTTTAGTTAGTTTTAGCTTAATTTCACTCATTTTCCCTAAATAAACAAGTCCTTTTATGAGTTTTGTTTCCATGCATGATGATATCAAGGAACATGTTAATTCTAGCCAAATTCATGCAAATGTTTTAAGGAATGCATATATGAATGAGTATGAATGAATCTCATGAAATTTATTGCATGAATTGGTAAGACTTTGAAGCTATTTCCCTTGTTGATGATAGGTGATGAGACAAGGAAGCATGGAAGCAAGAATGATGCAAGCTGGGCAAGAAGTTGGCGTTGCCAACTTGGATACAAGGGGCGTTATTCTTGCCAACGCCAGGAAAATGAAGTTGGCGTTGCCAACTTGGATATAGTGTGCGTTATTGAGGACAACGCCCACACACAAAGAGCTTGGTCCTGGAGGCAACCAAGGAGCAAAGTTGGCGTTGCCAACTTGAGATCCACGTTGCCAACGCCACAACACAAGGCAAGCTTGACCCTGGAAGGAGCAAAGTTGGCGTTGCCAACTCTAGAACCAAGTTGCCAACGCCACAACACAAGCAAGTTTGGCAGCCCTGGAAGCAAAGTTGGCGTTGCCAACTCTAGAACCAAGTTGCCAACGCCCACACAAGCAAGGAACTTGAGCCATGAAGGAGTGTCGAGGGCGTTGCCAACGCCAAGAACTATGGGCGTTGTTGAAGGCAACGCCACACACACAAGCCTGGCCCTGGAGCAAGCTCAACCACGTTGCCAACTTGAGGAGGGCGTTGCCAACGCCACACAACCAAGCAACTTTGGCACCATGGGAAGCAAGCTCAACCACGTTGCCAACTTGAGGAGGGCGTTGCCAACGCCACACAACCAAGCAACTTTGGCACCATGGGAAGCAAGCTCAACCACGTTGCCAACGCTAGATGGGCGTTGCCAACGCCACACACAAGCAAATTTTGGCACCAAATCTTGGCGCACCAACCAGGTTGCCAACGCCCAATGGCGCACCAACCAGGTTGCCAAACGCCCAATGGCGCACCAACCAGGTTGCCAAACGCCCAATGGCGCACCAACGGCGTTGCAAACGCCCATCAGCCCACCATCTGCGTTGCCAACGCCAATCAAGGCACCATCCAAGTTGCTAGCGCCAGGGAGATACACCATGCACGTTGCCAACGCCCAATGGCCTTGCCATGCACGTTGCCAACGCCAGGAAGCAAGCATGGAGCCTTGAGAAGGGCTCGAGCACGTTGCCAACGTGCTAAAGAGAAGGAGTTATTCACAACAACGCCAGGAAATTATGGTGCACGTTGCTAACTTGAAATGTATGGGCGTTATTCACAACAACTCCAACAAGGCAGCCTGACCATGTCCTCTTCAATGGAAGATATCTTGAGCTACAGAGATCCAAATTGAGTGCTTCCAGTTGCGTTGGAAAGCTGACATTCAGAGCTTTCCAACCATATATAATAGTCTATGGTGGAGCACAAGATTGAAGCCAAACCAGAGTCATCTTTAGACCCTAAAAACAAGAACATGAAGTGAAATTCAAGGGAGCTAGAGATGAGCCTTGGATGTGGGATCGAGCACGTTGCCAACGTGCATTAAGGGGGCGTGTTTTGCAACAACGCCAGCCTCAAGCCCCTGCCTTGGGAGAGTGATGCATGGGCACGTTGCCAACTTGGGGTTGAGGGTGCGTTATTCACAACAACTTGGCAACAACTTGGCAGCTTGACCTTACCTTCTTTGAGGAACCATAACTTGAGCTAGGAAAGTCCAATTGAGGTGATTCCAGTGGCATTAGAAAATAGACATCAAGAGCTTTCCAATGATGTATAATAGTCCATATTGAAGCTGAAGGTTGACACTCAAATTCTGGGCTACATTTAGCATGAAAGTAAGGCCAAGAAGAGGAAAAGCAAGTTGTTGGCAACAACTTGGGCTAGCAACGCCCAAGTCTCATACTTCATGCCCAGGAAATTGGCATGCACGTTGCCAACGTGCACTAAGGCCTGAGTTATTGCCAACAACGCCCATCAATGGGCCAGAATTGGTGCCAACTTGCTCTACTTCCCCTATTCATCACAAAGGCCAAAACACCTCCAATTGAGCCAAGAATTCAACAATGAGAAAGCCCACATTGCTAACCCAAATTGAAGATCTCTGAAGAGTTTTAGAGTAGTATAAATAGAAGAGATTGATGTACTTGTAGAGGACTTTTACACTTTTGAATACTTGTTGACACTTAGACTTTTTAGACTCTTTTGCACTTTTATTTAGCTTTTGTAAGAACTTTCGGGTACTCCCGAGGAGCTCATCTTTGGTTTTCTATTGGAACTTTTCTTCTTCATTTACAAGTTTTAAGCGTTTCATTCTTCTTCTTCTTCTTCCTTTACACTTAGTTTAATTCTTGTTTATGGCAATTGTTGTTGAAATTGGAGCAATGACTCACTAAACCCCACTTTCATTAGGGGGAGGAGCTCTGTTTGTTGGAATGGATTGATGAACCCATCTTTCCTCCTCAATTCTAGTGGTTGATCTAAAGAGGGAACTCTTGCTCTTCATAGATTCAACCACCATCGAGAGAGGGGTTAATCTACATGAATTATGTGGTGAATTTGAGGAATGAGCCACATAATTCAGTTTAGAGTTCATCCTTTCATGATTTCTTTAATCAATATACCTTGGTTAGTATGTGAGATGTAACTCTCCTTGGTTGAGATTATAGAAATTGTGTGGCTGGATAATATATGAGCTTCATCTCTTCTCATGAACAATTAGATCACGAGAGTGGCAATTGGCTATGTTGAGAGAGATTGAATCACCAAGAGATTGGGGTTCAATCACCCACTTGCCATAGATCTATACCCATGATTGAGAGGAATTTGACTAACATCAATTCATGAAAACTAACATCTCTGATCCCTAATGATCTTCTCTACCATCAATTCTTATTTCTTTTGCTTATTAGTTGTTTGAATACCCATCACCCCATCTCCCTTTACATTCTTGCAATTTATTTTTCTTGTCATCTACATTCTGTCTCTTTATTTCTTGCTCTTGCTCTTATGCTCTTTAAATTTCTGCAACCTTTAATTCCTAGCAATTTATCTTTGATGTCATTTAAGTTTCTTGCACTTTAAGTTTCCGTTATTTACTTCCATTTTATTTCTATTGCCCTGTTCTTAAATTCCTTGCAATTTAAATTCCTGCACTTACGTTCAAAAGTCACAATACTCATAAAATCAAAATCCTATTTGCTTGACTAAATCTACCATTTAACTAAAGTTGCTTAATCTACCAATCTCCGTGGGATCGACCTCACTCTTTGTGAGTTTTACTACTTGATACGACCCGGTATACTTGCCGGTTGTACGTGAAATCTAATTTTTACGTATCAGACACTCATCACCTTCCTCAATCCATGAACGTGTGCCTGACAACCACCTCCGTTCTACATCAGATTGAATGAATATCTCTTAGATTCCCCAACAGAATCTTCGTGGTATAGGCCGGATTGATGGCGGCATTCATGAGAATCCGGAAAGTCTAAACCTTGTCTGTGGTATTCCGAGTAGGATTCCGGGATTGAATGACTGTGACGTGCTTTAAACTCCTGAGGGCTGGGCGTTAGTGACAGACGCAAAAGAATCAATGGATTCTATTCCAACCTGATTGAGAACCGACAGATGATTAGCCGTGCTGTGACAGAGCATAGGAACGTTTTCACTGAGAGGATGGGAAGTAGCCACTGACAACGGTGACGCCCTACATAGAGCTTGCCATGGAAGGAACTTGCGTGTGAGAAGAGGATTTCAAGGAAGAGTTGAAGTTCAAAGGACAAAGCATCTCCAAAACTCCAACATATTCTCCATTACTGCACAACAAGTAACGCTAGTACTCTTTATTATTCCAACTTACAATTTTAAGTAGTTTGTAGTTTGGCTTTTTACAAGTAAAATCCAAATAACATTATTGGCATCCTGACTAAGATTAATAAAATAAGTATTGATTGCTTCAAACCAATAATCTCCGTGGGATCGACCCTTACTCACGTAAGGTATTACTTGGACGACCCAGTGCACTTGCTGGTTAGTTGAACGAAGTTGATCTTGGACCAGGCTCTATTATCATATTCCATAAAGAGATACAATTTCGTCCACCACGCCACCATCACTAAGGTGGACTCATTCCTTGTTCTTATTTCACTATTTTTCGGTTTTTATGCTATATGTTTATCTATGTTTGTGTCTTTATTACATGATCATTAGTATTTAGTAACTATGTCCTAAGGCTATAAATAATTCCATTAATCCTTCACCTCTCTTAAATGAAAAATGTTTTTAAATCAAAAGAACAAGAAGTACATGAGTTTCGAATTCATCTTTGAATTTAGTTTAATTATATTGATGTGGTGACAATACTTTTTGTTTTCTGAATGAATGCTTGAACAGTGCATATTTTTGATCTTGTTGTTTATGAATGTTAAAATTGTTGGCTCTTGAAAGAATGACGAACAAAGAGAAATGTTATTGATAATCTGAAAAATCATGAAATTGATTCTTGAAGCAAGAAAAAGCAGTAAAAAAGCAAAGGCTTGCGAAAAAAAAAGTGGCAAAAAAAAAACAAAATAGAAAGAAAAAGAAAAAGCAAGCAGAAAAAGCCAATAGCCCTTAAAACCAAAAGGCAAGGGTAAAAAGGATCCAAGGCTTTGAGCATCAATGGATAGGAGGGCCCAAGGAAATAAAATCCAGGCCTAAGCGGCTAAATCAAGCTGTCCCTAACCATGTGCTTGTGGCATGAACGTCCAAGTGAAAAGCTTGAGACTGAGTGGTTAAAGTCGTGATCCAAAACAAAAAGAGTGTACTTAAGAGCTCTGGACACCTTTAACTGGGGACTCTAGCAAAGCTGAGTCACAATCTGGAAAGGTTCACCCAGTTATGTGTCTGTGGCATTTATGTATCCGGTGGTAATACTGGAAACAAAGTGCTTAGGGCCACGGCCAAGACTCATAAAATTAGCTGTGTTCAAGAATCAACATACTTAACTAGTAGAATCAATAACACTATCTGAAATTCTAAGTTCCCATAGATACCAATCATTCTAAACTTCAAGGGAAAAAGTGAGACGCCAAAACTATTCAGAAGCAAAAAGCTACAAGTCCCGCTCATCTAATTAGAACTAATAATCATTGATATTTTGGGATTTATAGTATATTCTCTTCTTTTTATCCTAATCAATTTTCAGTTGCTTGGGGACAAGCAACAATTTAAGTTTGGTGTTGTGATGAGCGGATAATTTATACGCTTTTTGGCATTGTTTTTAGGTATTTTTAGTAGGATCTAGCTACTTTTAGGGATATTTTCATTAGTTTTTAGGTTAAATTCACATTTCTGGACTTTGCTATGAGTTTGTGTATTTTTCTATGATTTCAGGTATTTTCTGGCTAAAATTGAGGGACCTGAGCAAACTCTGATAGAAGGCTGACATAGGACTGCTGATGTTGTTGGATTCTGACCTCCCTGCACTCGAAATGCATTTTCTGGTACTACAAAACTCCAAATGCCGCGCTCTCAAAAGCGTTGGAAAGTAGACATCGAGAGCTTTCCAGCAATATATAAGAGTCCATACTTCATTCGAGATTAGATGACGTAAACTGGCGCTCAACGTCAGTTCCATGCTGCATTTTGGAGTCAAACGCCAGAAACACGTCACGAACCAGAGTTGAACACCAAAAACATGTTACAACTTGGCGTTCAACTCCAAGAGAAGCCTCTGCACGTGTAAAGTTCATGCTCAGCCAAAGCACACACCAAGTGGGCCCCGGAAGTGGATTTCTGCATCAATTACTTACTTCTGTAAACCCTAGTAGCTAGTTTAGTATAAATAGAACTTTTTACTAGTGTATTAGTCATCTTTGGATGTCTAGTCCTTAGACCAGGTCCTTCTCCCTATTTTCGAATTCATATCACATTTTGGGGGCTGGCCATTCGGCCATGCCTGGACCACCACTTATGTATATTCAACGGTGGGGTTTCTACACACCATAGATTAAGGGTGTGTAGCACTGCTGTACCTCAAGTTTTAATGCAGTTACTACTATTTTCTATTCAATTCAATTTATTCCTGTTCTAAGATACCATTCGTACTTCAACCTGATGGATGTGATGATCTGTGACACTCATCATTATCCATCCTTATGAACGCGTGCCTGACAACCACTTCCGTTCTACAAGCGAGTGCTAGAGTGTGTATCTCTTGGATTCCTGATGCACGACGCATGGTTGCCCTCGCCTGACAACCGATGAGGATCCGGAAAGTCTAAACCTTGTCTGTGGTATTTCGAGTAGGATTCTGGGATTGAATGACTGTTACGAGCTTCAAACTCGCGATTGTTGGGCATGATGACAAACGCAAAAGAATCAATGGATTCTATTCCGACATGCTCGAGAATTGACAGATGATTAGCAGTGCCATGACAGAGCATTTGGACCTTTTTCACTGAGAGGATGGATTGTGGCCATTGACAACAGTGATGCCCTACATACAGCTTGCCATGGAAAGGAATAAGAAGGATTGAAAGAAAGCAGTAGGAAAGCAGAGATTCAACAGGAACAAGCATCTCTATGCACTTATCTGAAATTCTCACCAATGATCTACATAAGTTTTTCTATCTTTATTTTCTGTTTATTTATTATTATTATTCGAAAACTCTATCATCATTTATTATCCGCCTGACTGAGATTTACAAGATGACCATAGCTTACTTCATACCAACAATCTCTGTGGGATCGACCCTTACTCATGTAAGGTTTATTACTTGGACGACCCAGTACACTTGCTGGTTAGTGATGCGAAGTTGTGAAGAAAGTGCTGAGTTATAAATGCGCATGCCAAGTTGAGTGCCATTGTTAGAGATCACAATTTCGTGCACCAAAAATCATAACATCTCTTGACCCCAATGAGCTTTCCCATCTCTGATCTACCCATTCTTTTACATTCTGTCTTTAATTTGATCCTCAATTTCTCCATTCCCATTTAATTTCTTACAATTTAAGTTTCTGCACTTATATTCTTGCAATTTAATTTCAGCTATTTAATTTCTTGCTCTTTAAGTTTTTTTGCCAATTTTACTTTCTGCGATCCCAATTTCAAATCGATTTTAGTTCAACTAGAACAATTCTCCAATTAACATTGATCAACCAACCAATCTCTGTGGGATTCGACCTCACTCTAGAGTGAGTTTTTACTTGATGACAATCTGGTGCACTTGTCGGTAGAAAATTGTTGAGAGACAGTTTTTGTGATATCACTTATCTTTATCTTTTTATGGGCGAGGTCACCTTATCTTTTTTGGCTAGCCACCTTTAGAGGGGCTGTAATCCTCATCTTTGGGCCTGCTTGGGCCTTTATGGAGATTTGGCCGAGCTCTTTAGGATGAGGTCGGTAATGAGCCAACCTTTACAAGAGGTCGGTCACTTTGACGTCATCCAACCAGGAGAGTATAACTCGATCCAAGGTATGAACACTACCCAATTGGTAAGACTGACCTTGAGCATCCCTCTTCTACTGAGATCCAGGAACGTAGACATCAGTAAGAAGTTAATCCAACCTTTGGTCAGTGTTGACCCTTTGAGTGTTTGAGTGAGTGTCATTATGTGAATCTGGCAACTATAGAGCCACCTTCACACTCTTAGGGCTAAAATCTATGATGTGCCCCGACCATGGTGTGCCAATTCTTCAGTTCTAGGGTCATTCTTGTATCTGATTCTTTGTAACCCAGGTGATGAGCGGATAATTTATACGCTTTTTGGCATTGTTTTTAGTATGTTTTTAGTATGTTTTAGTTAGTTTTTATTAGATTTTTATTAGTTTTTAGTTAAAATTCACTTTTCTGGACTTTACTATGAGTTTGTGTGTTTTTCTGTGATTTCAGGTATTTTTTGGCTGAAATTGAGGGACCTGAGCAAAAATCTAATTCAGAGGCTAAAAAGGACTGTAGATGCTGTTGGATTATGACCTCCCTGCACTCGAAGTAGATTTCCTGGAGCTACGGAAGCCCAATTGGCGCGCTCTCAATTGCGTTGGAAAGTAGACATCCTGAGCTTTCCAGCAATGTATAATAGTCCATACTTTGCCCGAGATTTGATGGCCCAAACTGGCGTTCCAATTCAGCTCAAAACTGCCCGGCGTTAAACGCCGGAACTGGCACAAGAATGGGAGTTAAATGCCCAAACTGGCACAAAAGCTGGCGTTTAACTCCAAGAGAAGTCTCTACACGAAAAAGCTTCAATGCTCAGCCCAAGCACACACCAAGTGGGCCCGGAAGTGGATTTTTATGTCATTTACTCATTTCTGATCTTTTGATCACTTTAGATCTTAGGATCATCTTTGGACGCCTAGTTCTTGGATCATTGGGAGGCTGGCCATTCGGCCATGCCTAGACCTTGTTCTTATGTATTTTCAACGGTGGCGTTTCTACACACCATAGATTAAGGTGTGAAGCTCTGCTGTACCTCGAGTATTAATGCAATTACTATTGTTCTTCTATTCAATTCAGCTTGTTCTTGTTCTAAAATATCACTTGTTCCTCAACTTGATGAATGTGATGATCCATGACACTCATCATCATTCTCACCTATGAACGTGTGCCTGACAACCACCTCCGTTCTACCTTAGATTGAGTGGATATCTCTTGGATCCCTTAATCGGAATCTTCGTGGTATAAGCTAGAATTGATGGCGGCATTCAAGAGAATCCGGAAGATCTAAACCTTGTCTGTGGTATTCTGAGTAGGATTCAATGATTGAATGACTGTGACGAGCTTCAAACTCCTGAAGGCTGGGCATTAGTGACAGACGCAAAAGAATCACTGGATTCTATTCCAACCTGATTGAGAACCGACAGATGATTAGCCGTGCCGTGATAGGGTGCGTTGAACATTTTCACTAAGAGGACGGGATTGTAGCCACTGACAACGGTGATGCCCAACATACAGCTTGCCATGGAAAGGAGTAAGAAGGATTGGATGAAGCAGTAGGAAAGCAGAGAGACGGAAGGGACAAAGCATCTCCATACGCTTATCTGAAATTCTCACCAATGAATTACATAAGTATCTCTATCTTTATGCTTTATTTGTATATCATCCATAATCATTTGAATATGCCTGACTAAGATTTACAAGGTGACCATAGCTTGCTTCATACCAACAATCTCCGTGGGATCGACCCTTACTCGCATAAGGTTTATTACTTGGACGACCCAGTGCACTTGCTGGTTAGTTGTGCGAAGTTGTGATAAAGAGTTGAGATTGCAATTGAGCGTACCATGTTGATGGCGCTATTGATGATCACAATTTCTTGCACCAAGTTTTTGGCGCCGTTGCCGGGGATTGTTTGAGTTTGGACAACTGACGGTTCATCTTGTTGCTTAGATTAGGTATTTTTTCTTCAGAGTTCTTAAGAATGAATTCTAGCGTTTCAAGGTGATGTTCTTATCATCACCAAAGCTGATTGATCCTCATCAATTTAGCTCTTGAATGCAATGTCATGCTGAAGCTTGGCTAGCCATGTCTAATTCCTTTAGACTGAAGCTTTAGACTAACATTGCATGATTCCTGGAATTCTCATTAAGAATCTTGATATCTTTATTTTCTTTTCCACTTAATTTTCGAAAAATCCAAAAAAATTACAAAATCATAAAAATCAAAAATATTTTTATGTTCCTTGTTTGAGTTTAGTGTCTCATTTTAAGTTTGGTGTCAATTGCATGTTTCTTTTCTTCTTGCTTTTTTCGAATTCATTCATGTGTCTTCATTGATCTTCAAGTTGTTCTTGATGATTTCCTTGTTCTAATCTTTAAATTCTCTTGTCTTGAGTGTTTTGTTGTTTCTCATATGCATTCTCATTTTGTTAGTGTCAATAGTATACAAACTTCTAAGTTTGGTGTCTTACATGCATTGTTATTTGATTTTAGTTGCATTTTGATTATTCCTCATCATTAAAAATTCAAAAATATTTTTAATTTGTGTCTTTTCAAGTCAATAATACAGAGAATTGAAGATTCAGAACATACAGCAGAGGAATTACATAGAAAAAGCTGGGCGTTCAAAACGCCCAGTGAGGAAGGAAAACTGGCGTTTAAACGCCAGCCAGGGTGCCTGGCTGGGCGTTTAACGCCCAAAAGGGTAATGTTTTGGGCGTTAAACGCTAGAATGACACAAGAGGGAAGATTCTATTTTTTAATTCAAATTTTTTCAAGTTTTCAAAAGTTTTTAAAATCAAATCTTTTTCAAATCAAATCTTTTCAATCATATATTTTCAAAATCAATTTCTTTCCATTTTCAAAAATACTTGCTATCAATTAATGATTTGATTCAACATTTCAAGTATGTTGCCTTTTCTGTTGAGAAAGGTTTAATGTTTGAATCATATCTTTTCTTGTTAGCCAAGTCATTAATTTTCAAAATTAAATCTTTTTAAATTGTTTTTCAAATCATATCTTCTTAATCATATCTTTTTAAAATCATAACTTTTGAATCATATCTTTTTAATCACATCTTTTTCAAAATAGTTTTTCAATCATATCTTTTTAATTTCTAATTTCAAAATCTTTTTCAAAAATCACTTGATTTCTTTTCCACTCTTAGTTTTCGAAAATCAATCAGTATTTTTTCAAAATGATTTTAGAATCTGTTACTTATTTTCAAAAATTTCTTCCCCTCTTCTCACATCCTTCTATTTATGGACTAACACTCCTCCTCAATGAACAATTCGAACTCCATCTCTTTTGATAAATTCGAATTCTTCTACCTCTTCTTCTATTTTTCTTTTCCTCTGACACCTCAAGGAATCTCTATACTGTGACATAGAGGATTCCATATTTTCTTGTTCTCTTCTCTTTCATATGAGCAGGAGCAAAGACAAAAGCATTCTTGTTGAGGCTGACCCTGAACCTGAAAGGACCTTGAAGTGAAAGCTAAGAGAAGCTAAGGCACAACTCTCTGTAGAGGACCTAACAGAAATCTTCAAAGAAGAACCCATGGCAGCCAAAAACAACAACAATGCCAACAATGCAAGGAATGTGCTGGGTGACTTTACTGCACCCACTCCCGACTTCTATGGGAGAAGCATCTCTATCCCTGCCATTGGAGCAAACAACTTTGAGCTTAAGCCTCAATTAGTTTCTCTAATAAAACAGAATTGCAGGTTCCATGGACTTCCATTGGAAGATCCTCATCAATTTTTAGCTAAATTCTTGCAAATCTGTGACACTGTCAAGACCAATTGGGTTGACCCTGAAGTCTACAGACTTATGCTATTCCCTTTTGCTGTAAGAGACAGAGCTAGGATATGGTTGGACTCACAACCTAAAGAAAGCCTGAACTCTTGGGAAAAGCTAGTCAATGCCTTCTTAGCAAAGTTCTTTCCACCTCAAAAATTGAGTAAGCTTAGAGTGGAAGTCCAAACCTTCAGACAGAAGGAAGGTGAATCCCTCTATGAAGCTTGGGAAAGATACAAACAATTGATCAGAAAGTGTCCTTCTGACATGCTTTCTGAATGGAGCATCATAGGTATCTTCTATGATGGTCTGTCTGAACTATCCAAGATGTCATTAGATAGTTCTGCTGGAGGATCTCTTCATCTGATGAAGACGCCTATAGAGGCTCAAGAACTCATTGAAATGGTTGCAAATAATCAATTCATGTACACTTCTGAAAGGAATCCTGTGAACAATGGGACAAATCAGAAGAAAAGAATTCTTGAGATTGATACTCTGAATGCCATATTGGCTCAGAAGAAAATATTGACTCAACAAGTCAATTTGATTTCTCAAAGTCTGTCTGGAATGCAAGCTGCACCAGGCAGTACTAAGGACGCTTCATCTGAAGAAGAAGCTTATGATCCTAAGAACCCTTCAATGGAAGAGGTGAATTACATGGGAGAACCCTATGGAAACACCTATAATCATTCATGGAGAAATCATCCAAATCTCTCATGGAAGGATCAACAAAGACCTCAACAAGGTTTCAACAACAATAATGGTGGAAGAAACAGGTTTAGCAATGGCAAACCTTTTCCATTATCTTCTCAGCAACAGACAGAGAATTCTAAGCAGAACCACTCTGACTTAGCAACCATGGTCTCTGATCTAATCAAAACCACTCAAAGTTTCATGACTGAAACAAGGTCCTCCATTAGAAATTTGGAGGCACAAGTGGGACAGCTGAGTAAGTGGTGGACGAAATTGTGATCAGCAATAATGGCTCTTTGGCATGTGCATAAAAAAACTAACTCAGCACTTTCTTTCCACAACTCCGTTCAACTTAACCAGCAAGTGTACTGGGTCATCCAAATAATACCTTACGTGAGTAAGGGTCGATCCCACAGAGATTGTTGGTATGAAGCAAGCTATGGTCACCTTGTAAATCTCAGTTAGGCAGATTAAATAGTTATGGGTTTCGAAAATTAATAATAAATAGAAAATAAAAAGAGATAGAAATACTTATGTAAATCAATAGTGGGAATTTCAGATAGGCGTGTGGAGATGCTAGAATCCTTTCGAATCTCTACTTTCTTATTGCTTTCATCCAATCCTTCTTACTCCTTTCCATGGCAAGTTGTATATAGGGCATCACCATCATCAATGGCTACTTTTAATCCTCTCGAGAAAATGGTCCTATGCGCTGTCACTGCACGGCTAATCATCTGGAGGCATCACCCTTGGCAATGGCTACATCCCATTATCTCAGTGAAAATGGTCCAAATGCTCTGTCACAGCACGGCTAATCATCTGTCGGTCCTCAATCAGGTTGAAATAGAATCCATTGATTCTTTTGCGTCTGTCACTAACACCCAGCCTTCAGGAGTTTAAAGCTCGTCACAGTCATTCAATACCGGAATCCTACTCGGAATACCACAGACAAGGTTAGACTTTCCGGATTCCCAGGATCCTACTCGGAATACCACAGACAAGGTTAGACTTTCCGGATCCCCATGAATGCCGCCATCTATCTAGCTTATACCACGAAGATTTTGTTGGGGAATCTAAGAGATATGCGCCCGGCCTAAGGTAGAACGGAAGTGGTTGTCAGTCACACGCGTTCATAGGTGAGAATGATGATGAGTGTCACGGATCATCACATTCATCAAAGTGTTGTGCAACGTATATCTTGGAATAAGAATAAAAGAGAATTGAATAGAAAGTAATAGTAATTGTATTGAAACTTGAGGTACAGCAGAGCTCCACACCCTTAATCTATGGTGTGCAGAAACTCCACCGTTGAAAATACATAAGTGAAAGGTTCAGGCATGGCCGAATGGCCAGCCCCCTGAATGATCAAAAGACCGAATAATCAAAGACTAAACAGTCAAAAGATTAAACTGTCAAAAGATGTCTAGTACAATAGTAAATTATCCTATTTATACAAGACTAGCTACTAGGGTTTACATGAGTAAGTAATTGGTGCATAAATCCACTTCCGGGGCCCACTTGGTGTATGCTTGGGCTGAGCTTGATCTATCCACGAGCTGAGGCTTCTCTTGGAGTTGAACTCCAAGTTATAACGTGTTTTGGGCGTTCAACTCCGGATCATGACGTGTTTCTGGCGTTTAACTCCAGACAGCAGCATGTACTCGGCGTTCAACGCCAACTTACGTCGTCAATTCCCGAATAAAGTATAGACTATTATATATTGCTGGAAAGCTCTGGATGTCTACTTTCCAACGCCATTAAGAGCGTGCCATTTGGAGTTCTGTAGCTCCAGAAAATCCATTTCGAGTGCAGGGAGGTCAGATTCCAACAGCATCAGCAATCCTTTTGTCAGCCTTTTTCAGAGTTTTGCTCAAGTCCCTCAATTTCAGCCAGAAATTACCTGAAATTACAGAAAAACACACAAACTCATAGTAAAGTCCAGAAATGTGAATTTAACATAAAAACTAATGAAAACATCCCTAGAAGTAGCTTGAACTTACTAAAAACTACCTAAAAACAATGCCAAAAAGTGTATAAATTATCCGCTCATCACAACACCAAACTTAAATTGTTGCTTGTCCCCAAGCAACTGAAAATCAAATAGGATAAAAAGAAGAGAATATACTATAAATTCCAGAATATCAATGAATATTAATTATAATTAGATGAGCGGGACTTGTAGCTTTTTGCTTCTGAACAGTTTTGGCATCTCACTTTTTTCCTTTGAAGTTTAGAGTGATTGGCGTCTCTAGGAACTCAGAGTTCAGATAGTGTTATTGACTTTCCTAGTTAAGCATGTTGATTCTTAAACACAGCTACTTGTGAGTCTTGGCCGTGGCCCTAAGCACTTTGTTTTCCAGTATTACCACCGGATACATAAATGCCACAGACATATAACTGGGTGAACCTTTTCAGATTGTGACTCAGCTTTGTTAGAGTCCCCAGTTAGTGGTGTCCAAAGCTCTTAAGCACACTCTTTTTGCTTTGGATCACGACTTTAACCACTTAGTCTCAAGCTTTTCACTTGGACCTTCATGACACAAGCACATGGTTAGGGACAGCTTGGTTTAGCCGCTTAGGCCTGGATTTTAATTCCTTGGGCCCTCCTATCCATTGATGCTCAAAGCCTTGGATCCTTTTTACCCTTGCCTTTTGGTTTTAAGGGCTATTGGCTTTTTCTGCTTGCTTTTTCTTTTTCTTTCTATATATATATTTTTTCGCCACTATTTTTTTTTCGCAAGCTTTTGCTATTCACTGCTTTAAGAGAGGTGAAGGATTAATGGATTTTATTCATAGCTTTAAGACAAGGTTACTACACACTAATGATCATGAAGTAGAGACACAAAACATAGATAAACACAACATAAAAACCGAAAAATAGAAAGAAGTAAGAACAAGGAATGAATCCACCTTAGTGGCGTCTTCTTCTTGAAGGACCAACAATGTCCTTAAGCTCTTCTATGTCCCTTCCTTGACTTTGTTGCTCCTCCCTCATTGCTATTTGGTCTTCTCTTATTTCATGGAGAATGATGGAGTACTCATGATGTTCCACCCTTAATTGTTCAACATTGTGGCTCAAATCTTCTAAGGAAGTGTTGAGTTGTTCCCAATAGTTGTTGGGAGGAAAGTGCATCCCTTGAGGCATCTCAGGGATTTCTTGATGATGAGCTTCCTCATGCATCTCTTGAGAACCGTGAAGGGTCTCTCTTGCTTGCTCCATCCTCTTCTTGGTGATGGGCTTATCCTCTTCAATGGAGATGTCTCTTTCTATGATAACTCCAGCTAAGTAACATAGATGGCAAATAAGGTGAGGACAAGCTAGCCTTGCCATGGTGGAAGGATTTTCAACTATTTTGTAGAATTCATTGGAGATGACTTCATGAACTTCTACTTCCTCTCCAATCATGATGCTATGAATCATGATGGCTCGATCCACAGTAACTTCAGATCGGTTGCTAGTGGGAATGATGGAGCGTTGAATGAACTCCAACCATCCTCTAGCTACAGGCTTGAGGTCCATTCTTCTTAGTTAAACTGGCTTGCCTTTGGAGTCTCTCTTCCATTGAGCTCCTTCCACACATATGTCTGTAAGGACTTGGTCCAACCTTTGATTAAAGTTGACCCTTCTAGTGTAGGGGGCGTACATCTTCTTGCATCATGGGCAAGTGGAACGCCAATCTCACATTCTCCGGACTAAAATCTAAGTATTTCCCCCGAACCATTGTGAGATAATTCTTTGGATTTGGGTTCATACTTTGATCATGGTTCCTAGTGATCCATGCATTGGCATAGAACTCTTGAACCATTAAGATTCCGACTTGTTGCATGGGGTTGGTTAGGACTTCCCAACCTCTTCTTCGGATTTCATGTCGGATCTCCGGATACTCATTTTTCTTGAGCTTGAAAAGGACCTCAGGGATCACTTTCTTCTTTGCCACAACATCATAGAAGTGGTCTTGATGGCTCTTGGAGATGAATCTTTCCATCTCCCATGACTCGGAGGTGGAAGCTTTTGTCTTCCCTTTTCCTTTTCTAGAGGATTCTCCGGCCTTAGGTGCCATTGATGGTAATGGAAAAACAAAAAGCTTATGCTTTTTACCACACCAAACTTAAAATATTGCTCGCCCTCGAGCAAGAGAAGAAAGAAGAAAATAAGAAGAAGAAGAAAATGGAGGAGAGTGAGGGGAGATGGATTCGGCCAAGGTAAAGTAGAGGATGTAGTGTTGTGTGAAAATGAAGTGGAATGGAAGGGTATATATAGGGAGAGAGGAGAGGGTAGGTTCGGCCATTTAGGGTGGGATTAGGTAGGAAAATGTTTTTAAATTTTGAAGGTAGGTGGGGTTTATGGGGAAGAGTGGATGGATGTGAGTGGTGAATAAGTGATTGGGAAGAGAGCTTGAGGTGATTGGTGAAGGGTTTTTGGGAAGTGTGATATGGGGAAGAGTAAAACTAGGATTAGGAGGTAAGGTGGGAATATGTTAGGTGGGGATCCTGTGGGGTCCACAGATTCTGAGGTGATCTTGTGGGGTCCACAGATCCTAAGGTGTCAAGGAATTCCATCCCTGCACCAAATAGGCATGTAAAATGCCTTTGCACACCATTCTGGCGTTTAAACGCCGAGTGGTGCACGTTCTGGGCTTTTAACGCCCATGTAAAGCATGTTTCCGGCGTTGAATGCCAGTTTCATGCTTGTTACTGGCGTTCAGCGCCAGCTTTTCTTCTAGGCACATTCCTGGGGTTCAGCTCCAGAATGTTGCTTGTTTCTGGCATTCAGCGCCAGATTCATGCTCTGTTCTGGTGTTGAACGCCAGCCAGATGCTCCTTACTGGCGTTGAACGCCAGTCTGTGCTTCCTCCAGGGTGTGATTTTTCTTCTGCTGTTTTTGATTTAGTTTTTAATTTTTATATTTTTTTTCGTGACACCACATGATCATGTACCTAATAAAACACAAAATAACAATAGAATAAAATAAAATAAAAATTAGATAAATAAAATTGGGTTGCCTCCTAACAAGCGCTTCTTTAATGTCAATAGCTTGACAGTGGGCTCTCATGGAGCCACAAGGTGATCAGTCAATGTTGTATAGTCCCAACACCAAACTTAGAGTTTGGATATGGGGTCTTAACACCAAACTTAGAGTTTGGTTGTGGCCTCCCAACACCAAACTTAGAGTTTGACTGTGGGGGCTCTTCTTGACTCTGAACTGAGAGAAGCTCTTCATGCTACTCTCTTTTGTCACAGAGGGATGGCCCTGTGCCTTAAACACGGTAGTCCCCATTCAATTGAAGGACTAATTCACCTCTGTTGACATCGCACAGCTCCTGCTGTGGCTAGGAAAGGTCTTCCAAGGATGATACATTCATCCTCTTCCTTCCTAGTGTCTAAGATTATGGAATCAGCAGGGATGTAAAGGCCTTCAACCTTTACTAACACGTCCTCCACTATTCCATAAGCTTGTCTCAATGACTTGTCTGCCAATTGTAATGAGAACAAGGCAGGTTGTACCTCAATGATCCCCAACTTCTCCATTGCAGAGAGTGGCATAGGATTTATCCCTGACCCCAGATCACACAGAGCTTTTGCAAAGGTCATGGTGCCTATGGTACAAGGTATCAAAAACTTGCCAGGATCTTGTTTCTTTTGAGGTGAAATTTGCTGAATCCAGGTATCCAGTTCACTAATGAGCAAGGGACGTTCTCTTTCCCAAGTCTCATTACCAAACAACTTGGCATTTAGCTTCATGATAGCTCCTAAATATTGAGAAACTTGCTCTCCAGTCACATCTTCATCCTCTTCAGAGGAAGAATAGTCTTCAGAGCTCATGAATGGCAGAAGAAGATTTAATGGAATCTCTATGGTCTCTATATGAGCCTCAGATTCCTTTGGATCCTTAATAGGAAAGTCCTTCTTGCTTGAGGGACGTCCCAGGAGGTCTTCCTCACTATGATTTTCATCCTCCTCCTCCCTTGTGCATTCGGCCACATTGATTATATCAATGGCCTTGCACTCTCCTTTTAGATTCTCTTCTGTATTGCTTGGAAGAATA